>NW_015554107.1:965255-981998 GCF_001515605.1 Sinocyclocheilus anshuiensis | reverse complement strand
AACACATGTTAGACTGCACCCCATAAACACAATCAAGCCTAGAAAAAAACCAGTGAACCACCCCTTTAATGAAAAGCTAATAATTAATTAAATCATAACATTTTTTTAATTAAAGTATGTAATTTTAAAATAACATCAAAATAAAACACTTATCAAAAAAATTTAAATAGTTGACCTGCATGTCATGTGACCGTTAACCAATGTCAGAGAACATTGAACGTGCAAATGTGATACGCAATTATTAAATATTTATTTTAAAATCTCAGGGTTACTTCAAGTAAATATATTAGGTGAAAGATGTTCAGATGACAAAAATAGTTTAGGAATGCCTGCATTACATGTAAATAAGAAATAAAGTGAATGTGTGCATTTAAAAGGGTTTCAAAAACAAAAGCCCTCTAAATACTAATACGTGGGTAAATAACCTAATGGTAATTCAAATAAAAATTAATGCGTTCATCAGTAGTTGATGCAATGTTGAAACACTTCTTAAACCTGATACGATTTTTGTAAATCCAGTGGTCAAATGCTGTGTAGCCACCTGACTAATGACTGGTCTTTGTGTGAATGTCCATAAAACTGGAAGTCTTTCTGAATGTATATAAGCAGCAGGCTATTTTAGAAGGGAACATTTAAAAGATGAAAAATAGGAATTAAGGAGAATCAATAAATTATGAATAATTTATTGCTATTGTGTGAATATGTAATCATGCAATCAATAAAACGTTCCTGTAGTCTGATGACAAGTATATTAAATTTTAATCTAATTACAAGTATGTAATTTTTGGAATCTGATTACGTAATCCAGATTACATGTAATCAGTTACTTCCCAGCTCTGTTTATAGGTCATGCACATTGTGAAGACAACTGAGGGCTGTTTAATATTTAGTTTTTAATATTTTTATAATTATTTCTAATAATCTAGTAAATGTAAAAATAAAGCTGCTTTATGGTTAACACAAAGGCAAACTGTTTTGATGTACAGTATGGTCCATTATAATAATAAATCCAGGCATATGTTTGATGTGATTGATTGTGTAAATTTGCTGTTAAACATTGATAAGGTTACTATAGTGAATGTAGTCATTATGATGCATTATTTGTGTGTGCAGTTCAAGGTGCAGTGGTGTTTGCAGAGGTGCTTTCAGCTGTAAAAAGAACCCTGGCTCGAGTGCTGGTCATCATTGCTAGCCTTGGATATGGCATAGTCAAGTAAATTGCTTTGAA
The DNA here is from genome assembly GCF_001515605.1 of Sinocyclocheilus anshuiensis. Lineage (NCBI taxonomy): Eukaryota > Metazoa > Chordata > Actinopteri > Cypriniformes > Cyprinidae > Sinocyclocheilus > Sinocyclocheilus anshuiensis. The sequence goes on along the minus strand of NW_015554107.1, from coordinate 980,770 downwards.
GCAGTAATATATTGAGGCAGTTGAACAAAATGGATTAAAATCTGGTCTAATTAATACTTTTATAAAGCAAGAATTAGTGGTTAAACGGATCATTGTTGATCCGTGGTCCGTACGGACCAAGCCCCACGGTTCGGCACGCATGTGATCCGCGATTAATTGCAAAATTTAACCATAATAGAGTATAACTTTATAATTTGTTCGTATTTACACAAGCAAGCAAATTTTAAACAATTCCAGAGAGAAAAGGAGAAAGGGAACTCGATTCATTACTCGCACGCTGTTCTCCACGCGCACACACATGAAGCGCGCACGCGCGTTTCAGACGGCGCGCGAACACAGAACTGAATACTTTTCTGAATCCTCTGAACAGACACATACACATAAAATTATGAAAAAATACCCATCTCGACAATCATTCAATTAAATGCAGTCAGTTATGTCTCAAGTGAATGAAAACAGCTGAGAAAGAAATCTGATGTGATGTGTATCATTATATCGGATCCGTGCATCAGGTCTTAAAGGGACAGTGGCCTATAAATACTGCTGCTGTCATTAATGAAATTATGACAAAATACCCATCTCGACAATCATTCAGGTAAACGCAGTCAGTTATGTCTCAAGTGAATGAAGACAGCTGAGAAAGATATCGGATGTGATGTGAGTCATTATATCAGATCCGTGCATCAGGTCTTAAAGGGACAGCGGCCTATAAATACTGCTGCTGTCATTAATGATCATCAAACAAAACAGCTGTGATAAAAATCTAAATTTCATTTATACAGTGAACACTAAGCAGTGTTATTTTCTCTAATTATTACATTTCTGTATTTGAATACTACCAACCTTATTTTATTTGTAACATATTCTGTTGTATTTATATATGCTTGTAATTTGTGTATTTGTTCTTATTTTTACTGGCTGTTCTCTTGTCTCTTTAATCATGTTTAAACTTTCTTAGTTAATCTAGTAGTATTTGCTGTGGTATCAAAGAAGTACTTCGCTTTAAGTAATAAATGGAAAGCAAGTTAAATTGAAATATTTTTCTTCTCTTGCTGATCCGAAAAATGATCCGATCCGTGGGTCAAAAACCGTAATGTGATCCGAACTGTGAGATTTGTGATCCGTTGAACCACTAGCAAGAATCCATTAAATTGATCAAAAGTTACACTTTGTTACTACATTGTTAAAAAATTCTGATAGGAAAAAAACTTTTTAACATTGACAATTAATATTGAAAAATGTCAGCATATTACAATGATTTCTGATAGATCACTGATGTAACACTGAAGACTGGAGTAATTATGAAGAAATTACATTTTAAAATATATTTAAATAGAAAAGTTATTTTAAATTGTAATAAAATTTCACATATTACTTTAATACTTTTGATAACAGCATTTGCTATAAGAGTAATCTTCAGCATAGTTTTGTACATTTCTCTTTCAATAACTCCGCCTTTTTGCTGCAGACCAAGACTAGGAGCATTGCTGCATAGGGTGGTGGGGGTAGGACTGCTCTACCTTATCTTCTCCATCATAGAAGGTGTACTGAGAGTCAACACGGTAAGGAGAGTCTCACAGCTAAACCTGAACACAATTTCACTAAAAATGAAAAATAGTGACCAGTGGAGAAACATGTCCACCTTTGTGGCAAACCTCCTAATTTAATGTAATGATGATGCTGCACCAAATGTCACGTGAAGCTTAATGTTTCTCTCTCGCAGGAGCACGGTGGTTCAAGCAGGCTGCTTTGTGACATTGTTATGGCCCTCATTGATTCTTGTATTGTGTGGTGGATATCCTTTCACAAGTCGATCATCTGTTAAGACTGTGTGTTCATTTTGTGCTGTTATTACAGTGACTTCTGCATGGTGTAGATTGGGACAGATAAATGGAAATGAAAGTAGATCAAACCGGGTAGATTTTTTGTGGTTACAAGTGCAAACAGTTCACTCTGTTCAATTCTTTTTAGGAAGCCATGTTATGGAAATTTCAGTCTCTCTTTGCTCTTCTCAGTTTCTTTGGCTCATGTGATGGTGGTGTGCAGCTGGGATAATGCTTTGTAAAATATCTTTTTTTCTGTCTTGCCTCAAAGCTAGTAGCATGATCTACCTTTGTTGGGCTGAATGGTGGTTATGGTTTTGCAATGTGTGAGTACTAGGGCTGGGCGATGTAATAAATATTAAGATGTATTTGTGATGATTCTGATTGCAATATTAAGCACCATACTAGGTGTGGATAATTACAATAGTTCGTAAGATCTGTTCATTTCTGATAATCAGTTTAAACTGTACATCAATTCTGATTCAACGATTCACTTAAAAATAGGAAAATATTATTGTTTTAGTAATAGTAATGTTTGCATACACTACTGTTCAGACATTTGGGATGAATTAAAATGATCAAAATTGAAAGACTTCTACATTGAAACCAAAAAAAGTTTTTATTCGTCAAAGAATCCTAAAAAAAAGTTTCAGGATTTCTACAAAAATAAGCAGCACAACTTTTTTAAACATTGATCATAATAAGAAATGTTTATTGAGCACCAAATCAGCATATTAGAATGATTTCATGTGACACTGAAGACTGGAATAATGGATGCTGAAAATTCAGCTTTGCCATAACCATAACAAATTATCAAAAAATAAATAAGTAAATAAATAAATAATGGTCACAGTTTCAAGCCGTATCAGCGCAAATACATAAATATTGAGGTACTGAATATCATAAATAGGCAATCTCTACCCTCTGCTGGTGGATATCCTACGTTTCTCCATTGCTGTTTGTGTGTGTCCCTCTTTCTCTCTTAATGGGTTGTGTAACAGTGGCCCTGCATATGTGGGATGTTGATCACCCCTCTTTTTGTTCTCCTTTGTGACTTCTGGGATTTTTTGTACTCATAAAGTTTAAGGACACCTAAAGGACAAACCTGTGCACGTTTACAGTTAGGAAGACTCTATGCAGTTCGCTACATTTTCTGTTTCACGTCGCTTTTTTTTTTTTACTGCTAAGTAAACTGTTTGCATTAAATTATGTATGAACAGGAAGTCGCTGAGCCCTAGTGATCAGATATAGTCCTTGACACTCAGTCACATCTTCATTAGCCTGGCCCAGACGATGAAGCTCCTTCGGCTGAGGAGAAATGTGGTCAAGCTGTCCCTTTACCGACACTTCACCAACACTCTCATATTCGCTGTCTTTGGTGAGCATATGCATCACACTACTAAATTATTGTGCAAAGTGTCTTTGACAGGATTACAGTACTGCATTGAAACTGCCAGTGATTAATGTCAGTGTAATTTTCGCATACTGAATTATGATTGGTCTGTGTCAAACATCTGGGTTACATGATTTATTAATGGAAAGTAAGCCGTAATTGGGGACATTCAATCTCAGTCTCTCTTTCTTGCTATATTTAGGTTTACAACTTTTCAAACTATCATTTTACTGAAAACTTGCCAGTACTGATATTTCCTTAATGATACACTACCTTTCAAAAGTTTAGGGTCAGTAAGACAAAAGATTACTATTTCTTAATAAATACTGTTATTTTTCACTTTCTTTTCATCAAAGAATCCTGAGAAAAATGTAGTTTTCCACAAAGGTATTGAGCAACGCAACTGTTTTCAATATGGATAATAAGAAAAAATGCTTTTTGAGCACCAAATCAGTATATTAGAATGATTTCTGAAGGATCATGTGACACGGAAGACTGGAGTAATGACTACTGATTATTCAGTTTTGCCATCACAGGAATAAATGACATTTTAAAACGTTAAAAGTAAGTTCCAAGCCATATCAGAGCAAATACATAAATATTGAGGTAATGAATACCATAAATAGGAAATCGTCCAGCCCTATGTAGGACCCTCTGATGGTGGTGTATGATGGTGCTACTCTTCTCTCTCTTTCTCTGGCTCTCTCTGTCTTTCCCTCTATCTTCCCCCTATATTGTTCTGTCAGGCTGAAGATGACCTGGTGTTGCTGGCTGCCATCCCCTTGGCTGTTCTCGACTCTACCCTCTGCTGGTGGATATCCTACGTTTCTCCATTGCTGTTTGTGTGTGTCCCTCTTTCTCTCTTAATGGGTTGTGTAACAGTGGCCCTGCATATGTGGGATGTTGATCACCCCTCTTTTTGTTCTCCTTTGTGACTTCTGGGATTTTTTGTACTCATAAAGTTTAAGGACACCTAAAGGACAAACCTGTGCACGTTTACAGTTAGGAAGACTCTATGCAGTTCGCTACATTTTCTGTTTCACGTCGCTTTTTTTTTTTTACTGCTAAGTAAACTGTTTGCATTAAATTATGTATGAACAGGAAGTCGCTGAGCCCTAGTGATCAGATATAGTCCTTGACACTCAGTCACATCTTCATTAGCCTGGCCCAGACGATGAAGCTCCTTCGGCTGAGGAGAAATGTGGTCAAGCTGTCCCTTTACCGACACTTCACCAACACTCTCATATTCGCTGTCTTTGGTGAGCATATGCATCACACTACTAAATTATTGTGCAAAGTGTCTTTGACAGGATTACAGTACTGCATTGAAACTGCCAGTGATTAATGTCAGTGTAATTTTCGCATACTGAATTATGATTGGTCTGTGTCAAACATCTGGGTTACATGATTTATTAATGGAAAGTAAGCCGTAATTGGGGACATTCAATCTCAGTCTCTCTTTCTTGCTATATTTAGGTTTACAACTTTTCAAACTATCATTTTACTGAAAACTTGCCAGTACTGATATTTCCTTAATGATACACTACCTTTCAAAAGTTTAGGGTCAGTAAGACAAAAGATTACTATTTCTTAATAAATACTGTTATTTTTCACTTTCTTTTCATCAAAGAATCCTGAGAAAAATGTAGTTTTCCACAAAGGTATTGAGCAACGCAACTGTTTTCAATATGGATAATAAGAAAAAATGCTTTTTGAGCACCAAATCAGTATATTAGAATGATTTCTGAAGGATCATGTGACACGGAAGACTGGAGTAATGACTACTGATTATTCAGTTTTGCCATCACAGGAATAAATGACATTTTAAAACGTTAAAATAGTTACTTTAAATTGTAATAATATTTCCCAAAATTATTGTTTTACTGTATTAATGATAAAATATTTTCTTTCAATGAAGTAAAACTAGTTTTAGAATTTTTATCTGAAATACATTTTAAAAAAACGTTTTTTTTTTCTTCGCCATTAATATAGCCGTTATAGCTGGTAACTATAAACAAACAAACAGTATTAATGATCTAATAAATGCAGCCTTGGGGAGCAAAATAGATGCCTTTTTTTTTTTTTTTACATAAAAATCGGTAACACTTTATTTTAAGGTGTCCTTGTTACAAGTTACATGTACTTTTACTTACTATTATAATAACAATAAATTATGCATAATTGCATGCAAGTAACCCTAAGCCAAACCCTAATCTTGAATTTATACTTGAATGTATAATTACACTGTAACAAGGACACCTTAAAATAAAGTGTAACCTAAAAACCTTACTTAGCCCAAACTTTTGAAATAAAGTGTTTCCATATATAGTTATTTTGCTTTCTTTTTTTGCCACATGTTCTCATAATGAAATTCTGCTTCTCTTTCAGCTTCTGTTATATTTATTGTGTGGACAACGAAGACTTTCAAGTTATCCAAGTGCCAATCTGTAAGCCTTCTCTTTTTATATGTAATATGTCTTGTTTTTTAGTTAAACCCATATACTTTTAATGACGCCTCCTTGCCTTCACAACTACTCTTGTAGGACTGGAGAGAGCTGTGGATAGATGATGCCTTCTGGCGCTTCCTGTTCTCTAGTATCCTGCTTGTCATCATGTTCTTATGGAGGCCGTCAGCCAACAACCAGAGGTAAAACACTTCACCTCTATCCATGTGTCACCCCCACTCCGTTTAAAAGTAGAAACAAGATTGTCAATCCTTGTCCTTCTGAACCCTTCAGGTATGCCTTCAGTCCACTGGTGGATGAGGTTAGTGAGGAAGAAGAGGAGCAGCTAATGAATGAAGCCTTCGGTAAGAGTCTTAATTTAAAAAATTGCAGGTGTGAGACAGAAGTAGTGGCTTGTATTTAAAGATGATGGAGAAATAATTCTGCACATGGGATCTTCACAAGCTGCCTTTCGTTCTCCACTAAATAGGATGTATTTGATTTAAAGTCGTGATGAAACAGAATTGTCACGGTTGATGATTGGATGTTGAGATGTGGGTGTTGCACTCAAAAGTGGAGGCAGATGTACATGAGCTTGCAGGGATGGGTTTAAACAAACTAAATGATTGGTGAAGTTATGACAAATTATGTAATTTGAACAAAAAATTACTAGGTCAGGTTTTTTTTATAAACATATACATAGAGTAACGTTTACAATAAGATCTATAACGTGCATTTAGAAAATAGGGTAATTTTTCATTTCATGCCAACTTAAAAACAACATGCAGTTTACATTTAATCAGCACACTTGAATGCTGCCTATCAAGTCTGCAGATCTGGTTGTCAGCCTTTGTTTGCTGTGCTTTCATTTGACTGCGTTTAGCCGGTTCTAACCAGTTAAACTTGAATTCACAGATGGTGTGAAAATGAGAGGGATGAAACCAGAGACCAATGGAAGTGCAAAACCCAGCAAAGTGGTAATTCATAACAATACTTGGCATAAAAAAATGGAATTGTTTCATGAAAATAAGCATGTTGTATTGCCATATATAAGAATGCCTTATGAAGGATTAGACATGCTGTTTACATATAAAAAAACACCATATTGTGTGGAAAAAATTGCTTATTGTTGTGTATTTTCAAATATGCTACATATTTTTGGTGATGTCAAGGCCTTCACCTCATGGTAAATTTGTTTTATATTCCATCCAGGATGAAGATCTCAAATGGGTCGAGGAGAACATTCCCTCATCAATGGCTGATGTGTAAGTCCAGGGAGTCATACGTGTATAGAAATTATGGTTATTAGCACTAATAGCATTATTCAGTATGTCACTGATTATTTGTACACCCAAACATGTCATCAGTTGGCCTGTAAAGCTACTAGCAATCTGCCATGTCATTGACGTGTCCTTCTCTTTGTTTTACAGCGCACTGCCGCCACTGCTAGACTCAGACGAGGTAAGTATCTCATATTCTGATTGGCCAGCAGTGGGCACCCTTTGAGCTTCCAAAGTAGAGCAGAAAGCGCTCAGCCTGTCACGTCACAGTGTTTACCCTCGCTCCCTCTCCATTGGTTGTTTTCTTTCTGCTTGGAACAAAAGGAGCGCTGAGGTTTTGTCTGACTAATGAGAGCTCACTTAAGCTAACATTGGATGTGTTCATATATCGAACAGCAGCCAATGTGGACAAATCTCTTAAAAGAGGAGATCAGAGATTACATACTACAAAAAATGCAGGATTTTGATAGGTTTTTATGTAACCGTGTTATTTATTTTAGGAATTTCATTGTATTGCGCAGCATTTTTTAAATGACTCACTTTCCTTAAAGTTTAAAAGATTATTTCCTTTCATGATTTTGATTTTTTTTTTCTTTCTTTTTTCCTCCTTAGGAGATCATGACTACAAAATTTGAGATGTCCAAAATGGAGTAGATCTATGAAGATGTATGTAATGTATATAATGTGTGTACGACAATGCACAACTGCTTTATCCCAAAACATTAGCTTTTTATAAGCAATGTTTGTAAATATGTGGGACGATGAGGGTAATGCACTAAAGGACTTTTGTTTTATTTTTAATTGCCTGTTTGTATTTATATTTTCTCAGATAATATGGTGTAAGAGTTTCTTAAATCATAACTGTAAATTGCCTTTGACTGTTGTTTACATATCTACAATACAAAATGTGATTAAAACACATTAGTTTGTGCATTGTGCTCTTTCACTAAGAGGCTTTTACACCACAATCCTCTTATTAATTACATAAAGATGGGAAAACATGTAAGATAAAAGCTCTCTGTTCTGGTTTTCTTTAATTCGTCAGTATGCTTTCACAAATTAACAGTACCTCTCTGACCTAGTGGTATTTTCAGTAAAAGTGGCCATTAAGTGTCATCTTGTTGGCCTGTGCACCATTAAGCAGATTGCCTTTCAATGGATTTATCTGACATGAGTTTTTAATGCTCTGTGTCATAGTTAATAGACACTCGCCTGGGTACAGTTAGATGACGAGGGAAAATGAGGTTGCAAGTTTTGTCTGTCAACACTGTCTAAAACAAAGGGCAGAGGTGGGGTTTTTTCTCCCAATTGATTCAAACTCATCTTTTTTATTACCAGTTAAACTGCTGGCCACAGTATATTTAGCAGCATATGCAAATGCATGTTGTAAATAAAAGTATTTTTATACCAAAACAAACAGTAAAAAGTTAATGACCCTTCTTGACATGAGACCTAATGCTTTGACTACATATGCTAAGTCTGTAAAGTCCACCCGGGTCGTGCTGTCAATAGGTATTTCTTCTCAAAGCCACATTCAAAAGTCTGTCATGCAAAGTGTCAGTTTCACCCACTTGCCAATACAGTCTCAATATCTCTGTCCTGTTTTGTCCCTGTTAAGTCAGCTCATTATCTGTTAATACTTCCAAATGGTTCTTCATTAACCCTGACCCCGCTGTGAGCTATAGGGAATGCTGCACCAAACCTGTTGCTAGGATTTCTGTTAAGCTGCAGTTAACGTTCTAATTGCATGATTTAGTGTAAATAGTTGACAGTGTGATGGTCGTCAAGGATGGTACTGTCATAATCACCTGAGCTCAATACAAATATCAAGGGGATACAGTAGGATATTAAATGACAGTTAAAGTAATCCAATATAAATTGACATTTGTCATAATACAGTGTTCATATTAGGAGTTTTATGTAATGTGTGTTCCCATTTCCAAGATGCAAATTATGCACTATTTGTGAAGCAGTATTTTTGGAGGGAAATTAAACATTCTCTCCATTGATTTGCATTAGCTGAGTCTATTTTACAACTGCCCCAAATGGCAAACCCAGTTAATCTGTTATTGGTCAGCATTTTCTAAAGTCTGTCAATGATGGCATAATCTGCAAGAAAACCCAGAGAAGTACTTAATGTTTAATGGTGGTTTATTCATGTACACAAGATAACAGTCTAAAAACAAAAACACAGAGATTAGAGCACATTCCGTATTGAATTCACAATTCAGGGGCAGTCTGGCGGGCTGTTATTATTTAAAATGTGTCTGTATCACATATATCTAGTCAAAGGAAAACTAACAGAACAGAATGGCAATTAATATAAAACTAACAGTCTTTATGATCACTGTACTTTGTGATCACTGAGATTAACATTTCAAAGGAATGTCATTTATGACAATATAAAATCTCACTAGTAGACAGGCAAAACATTTACAATGATGGAATGGTAGCAAGAACTGCACTGATTGATGATTCTGAATTATTGCTTTTCAAGATATTTTTAAACTATGTGGATTGCATCTCTCACCATGGTGAATCGTGGTGTAAACATGTGATTACTCCATATTTGGGTGGAGGGGGGGGGCAAAGCTCCTCGCTGAACGAATCCCATGCAGATCTAATCCTCTTTGTGTGGCATCACACGTTTCCCGCCTTTTTTTCTGGTAAATGATAACAGAAGAGATTTCAGAATATATTACAATATATTTCTACATTTAAAAATGTAATTAATTATACACATTTTTGTCACAAAGAAGAGGGTAATTTAGATTCACCAATATAAATGTTCAACTTTATAATACAGGACTGCAAACACTACACAACTGCATCTGACAGTATTGTGAAAAACCTCTGCCTCAAAAACACTCAATTATTAATGGTTCCACATTAATACAGAGACATGCTGTAAACTTTCCTTAAATAAATTACTTTATGTATAGAATACTTTTTGAGAATACACAAATTGATACTTTGGATAACTTCACAACAGCTCAATTAAAGCACCTGTATCTTCCTTAGAATTCACTGACCCTAAAATTCACAATGTTTTAAAGGGGTGACTGAGTGTAGCAATATTTTTTTGACATGTGCCCACAACACCAGAACATGTTCCCACAAACACAGATGAAGGTGCTCAGGATCGCCAAGGATCAATACATAGATCCCTGATTTAAAGTAACTTCTCTGTGACAGTAACTGACATCAATATCTGTGTAACTGCTATTGTTCTCAGGCTGGAAACACATCAAACTACTGTCCAGAACGTCCTTCTCCTTGGCTAACTGTTCAGTGGCTGAGCATACAACTGCACGAACGATGGAAGCTGCAACCTCATAGAACATCCTCTTCAAGGCCTCCTCTTGTTCATCTGTATTGGTCTTCGCTGACCCAGAAAGGGACCCTCCACATTGAGGGGCCCCATCCCCCCCAGTCTCTACCTCAACACTAGTACCTACTCCTACTTTAGACTCTGCTTTGTCATTTCCATTTTGCTGTAGATCTCTCGAGTCAATTGGAGCTTCACACTCACCGCTTTGGGCAACTGCATTGACAGTATCGCACTTCCCGTCTTGACTGAGGATCTTCCCGTCCTTCGGACAAGTTTTGCCACTAGAGTCTATGGTCTCCTGGTTGGTCTCCTCATCCTTCACGTCATTCTGGGTTGTTGCTTCATGATTGTGTGCTGCGGTGTCCTCTGATGTAGCATCCGAGCATCCATTCTCACCATTGGCTTTTGGCTCGGTCTGGCCTTCACCCTCTGGTGCTGGATCTGCTACGTGAGACTTGTCTGATGGCTGACCAGATGGTGCACTAGTGTGGGACCTCTCCTTTCCATCAGAACTCTTGTGTTCGCCTGCCACCTGAGCTTCATTATTGCTCTCACTCGGAGCCGCAGTCTGCTCCTCTGATCCAGTCTGTGGGACATCAGTTGCCCCAGCTGCGTCATCAAGGCCATCCACGTCTTTAGCCTCACTCTCACCAGTACCATCTCCATCTTTCTGGGCTGCTGTACCCTCCCCCATGTCCATGCTGGTGCTCTTCCCCTTTCTCAGTATGAAGTTCTTTAGTGACACAGCACGGTTGAAGTGTGTCCTTTTTGCCTTGGCTGTCTTGCCTGAGTCTTTACCCGCCTGTGGTTCATCAGTCTGCTCTTGCTCACCCGCTGCTTCCTCCTCTACTCCACCAGAGTCAGCTGCCCTCTTTGATTTGGGAATAACTCGTTTTTTGAAAGAGGTCCAGATCTCATTTGCATGCTGGTCCACCGATTTTGCATGCTGTGTAGTAGCAGTTGCTCCTTTCTCCTCCTCACCCTCAGCATTAGTCTTCTCCTGTGTTTCTACATCACTGGCTACCTTTACATCTTCCGTCCCCTGTTCAGCCTCTGGGGCATTTTCGTCTTTAACATCTGAAGAGTCTTTGTCCTTTGGTTTGTGGATTCCAACAACTGATGAATCTCTCTTCAGACCTTGGAATGTCCAGGATCTCTTTAATTTCCACCTTTTTTGCCCAGAGTGCTCTGACTTTGTAGTGGAATCCAGTGTCCCACTGTCTCCTGCTCCATCTGCACTGGTTCCTTCTGCTCCCTCAGCATCCTTGGACTCGTCTGTGCTTTTCTTGTGACTTTTCTGAGCCATGAGTTTCTTAAAAGAGTGCCAGCGCTTCATGTTTTTTGTTGTTTGGGGGTTAGACTTGTCTGGCTCGTCTGCAGTCGGAGGCTCCTCTGCTTGGTCTGCCACATTTGTACTGGCATCAGCATCCTCCAGCCTGTCTAGTGATTTTGACCGAACCTTGCCATGTTTTTGGAGTGCCCCTGCTTCCTCCTTTTTGTCTGTGCTTTTGTGCGAGAAAATTTTAGCAACAGGCTTGCGGATGAAGTCCCTAACACTAGACTTCTCTCCTTGCTTTGGCTTGGCACCAGATGCCTTTTGCTCTTGGGAAGCCTCCTCATTTTCTGGTGCTTTTTCAATAGTCTGCCCATCAGCTGCAGCCACGCCAGCTTCTGCTGGCTGACTAGATTCCTGCTCTTTAGGGCCTGCAGTATCCCCTTGATCGTTCTGGCTAGAGACCTTATCCTGCTCCTCGCCAGTAGAATCCTCAGCTCCTGTCTGCTGCTCCTTCTTTTTCTTCCCTCCCATTACTTTTCCAAGCCCACTTTTATTTAAAAAAGAGTCCCATATTTTCTCAGAGGCTGGCTTGGATTTGCTATCAGCTGGTTGCTCTGTGCTTGGCGGTGCCTCAGTAGTAGGCTGTGTTTCCTCAGTTGAAACTGGGGCTGGATTTTTGGTTTCTACCTCGGCCTTGTTCTCGACAATGTCTGCTTGGACAGGCTCTGCATTAGCCTCGGTCGCTGCCATATCGAAAACAAAAACTCCAGCTATCAGGTCTTCCTCGTTGAAATATACTTATTTCCTTGAGTTCTTTATGGAACTGAGTTCATTGATAATCAGCCAACAGCTCTGTGAGTGTTCCTGTCCAGCTTATTTCCATAAGAAATGGGCAATTCTGCATCATATTCCGTATGGAGTAGATGGACTTCAAAGCTAGAAGGAGAAAACACAACAATCAGTTTTAAATTGGCTGCATGTATTTCAATCAGCATATGAGATTTTTATTTTATTTTTTTTACAATGCTTGAAACTGGTGTATCTTAGCTGTACTGTTGTGTTCTACATGGGGTAAAAATAAAGTATGTACTAGACAAACTTACGCTGTCTTTAAGTGCCTCCAGTCACCTTGGAGTCACAGTGTACACATGATCACTGATGTGTTTTACCATTTAGGCTATTTGGAGTTTTTCTTGTACTTTATAAAATCTCTCATTTAGATATTGAGCTGAATACACCACATCTTCTGTTGACATTTAGCTTATCTCATTGTGTAAATGCACACGTATGTGTTGTCAGGCAAGGACGTGAAAATGGCAAATGCAAAAATAAGTCCACATACCGTTGCCCATATGACGATGAAAGATCTTATTATAAACCTCTAAACTCTTCACCCTAGGTCAACTCATATCGCTTAACACTGGGGCTGGTTTTGTTTCTACACAGGATTCTTTTGAGATTAAAAAAATGAAAAATTTCGTCAGGCTTTCTTGATGCTTAAAGCAATTTAATGCTTCCTCTGAATGACCCACTTGCGAATTTCAAATTATTTTACGTTGTATTTGGTCTGAGACGCTAGAGGTGAAACCACATGTGACATAGTTACATAATTGATTTATTCAAGGAACCTTATGACTGTATGCACCGTAAAATGAGTACAGTAGCATAAAAAACAGAAGCAATATTCTTTGCCTTGTGAAAAGCCTGATGGAAAGAACATGGCTTAATTGGATTTTGCTGTGACTGAGTCTGTTTACTGATGGGGCACAAGACCCTACTTGCCCATCCGACTGACACTGGGACAATTGAGGCTTGATGGTTTTGTCCCCTCTTTTCATGGACAAAACCCTTGCCCTTTGTTATGCAAACACAGTAGAAGAGACTTGGAGAAGCTCCCTCCATAAAGCCCTAAGTGTGGGCTCAAACCTTGCTTTGCAGAAGTAGAACATGATTCTAATGAGAAACGAGGGAAAAGCCAATGCAAATGCTCGAGACAGCAGGTGCCAGTGCTCTTCAAAACCTCATTTGCATTGCTAAGGCGTCCCTAACCATCTCCTCCATTTTGTAAAAATGTTTTGATATCAACATCACCCAAGTTGTTTTAATTGACGGCGTTGCACGAGCAGTACGTTATTTGCCCCCCCAAAAAAAGCATCGAAAAGACTCAAGGAGACATCCTACTTCTGTTGTGTCTGGAAAACAACCCTGAACAATGCTCATTCACGCCACTTGATTCAGATCACCAATTTATAGAACATAACAGTAGTTAGTGGAATAATTAAAAAATATTTCGATTCACGAAGCTTCCAGTAACCGCTAACACGTCTGTCACCGTGTAAATGTGTGCTGTGGGAATTATGAAATCAGAATGCAGCGGGAAAACAACAACAACCCCCGCGCCACACGCACAAGCGCGCGCGCATTCCGTGTCTATTGTGGTAAAGCCATGCTTGTTTTATTCTCGAAATCTCGTTAGTATCCAATTCAGCGACCGAAGTGCTTTTGCTTTGTAAAAAGATATGTCACTAACACATAGCCTACACCACAGACTGGACGCATTTGGGAGCAAATTCACACTTGAGTGCGTCTGATAATAATATGAGAGAGGACAGTCTGGCACGTTTGGCGAAGTTGATCGCATGAATGAATGAATGAACTCGTAACAGTTGCTTGAGAAAACACGCAATAGTGAAGCAGATGTCCTTATTCATAAACATAAACAAAGCAAGACAAGCTGGAAACGGATTAATTGAACCAAATACTAAAATTCACTATGCCTACGAATTCAAATCCAGGGCGCAGTCATTGCGCGCCTATTGTCCTTTCCAAATAAATCTCTGCACTTCCTTATATCCATTGTAAATGCATTGCATAGGCGAAGCGTTCAAAACAACACGTATGTATTTTGACACATAAATGCAAAATGAAGTTCTGCACGACAGAAATACTCATAATAATACAACAAAAACATTATAACTAAGAAAAGCAAACAAACCTTGTTCCTCGTGTGTAAATCCGTCCCGTGTGCTAGAGGAAAGGTAATAATCTGCTGCAGACTGGAAAAGACACTGAAACTAAATCCCCGCTCGCATCCTCATGCCTTGACTGAAGAGAGATCAGTGTGTGTGTGTGTGTGTGTGTGGAGAATTGCGCGCGCGGGGACGTTGAGGGTCGATCGCTGGTATTAACAGACGCGCAGCTGCGGCTCCATCTATCTCACCCTGTTGCCCTTAGCAACCAGGGAGACCACCCCCACCCTGCCACCACACACACACACACACACACACACACACACACCCGCCCCTACACTAAGAAGGTTACTGTACGGGGTTGAGATGGTAACTTTAATTTGAGCCACTTCCCCTGATTTGCGTGAAATGTGATCACGACCTTTCAGATTGTTTCTGCACCTCGGTGACGCAGGGCAACAGATCGAGTGGTCGGGGAGACTGGGGAGTGTTGTAACGTTTAGTTTCAACGTCTGTAACTAACTGCTATTTCTTAAACTTTGATGTGATTTGTCTGCTGAGTTGAAGTAGTTTAGAAATTACAAAGTTTCCATAAACTGTGTAAATTAATGTCAAGTATAAAGAGTGTACAAGGGGGGTATGTAAAATAAATGCAAAATTTAGTGCATAAAGTTATGGTAAGAAAATAGTGAGAAAATTACAAAAATTGGAAACATGTGCTTTGCTTCTTTTTTTCAGTAGGCTATGATAGATAATGTGCAATGGTGGGATGTAAAAACAATGGGCATTAAAAAATTTTTGCATAAAGTTATTGTGGTAAAAAAAATGTTTTACGGAGGCATATACATATAGAGTATATAAAGAGAAAGAGAGAGATTTGCTTCTGTCATTTCTTTATTTTTATTTATTTTATTTTTTTCAGTAGCCTACAAGAGTGAGATGTAAAACTGAATTTAAATAACATGAAGTTGGAGGCATGGACAGTCATTTAAAATTATA
>NW_015554107.1:949440-965198 GCF_001515605.1 Sinocyclocheilus anshuiensis | reverse complement strand
CTTCTATTTGTATTTTTTATTTTATCTTTTCATAGACAGAGTGAGGGGAAAATACATTTCTGATTTAACACAAATGCAATGAAGTGCAAAATTCAATACACACATACACACACACACACACACACACACACACACATATACATATACATATATGTAAAATATATGTACCATATATGGTAAAAATAATAAGAAAAATTAAAAAATAAGCAAAAATGGAGGCATGGACAGTCATTGAAAATTATACATACACACACACACACACACACACACACACACATTGTACATGACGTTATTGTGGTAAAAATAAGACAATGAAAAAATGGAGGCATGGATAGATAGACATTTAAAACTGTGTGTGTTTCAAAATACAGGTAAAACACCTCTATAAAAAATTAAGTACCTTCCTGTAAAGTCAGCCATGATATTTCATGTTTTTAATGTACATGAACATTTGTGTAGATATATCAAATTTATATGATTTAGATGCCGGTTCTGTCCTTTAATGTTCGTTAATATGATATCAAATTTAATTTATAAACCAGAGTCTACTGTTTTTACTCTCACCTGAGGAGGCTGGTATGATAGTGATGTCATCGCTGTAGCTAAATTCTAATTGGTTAAACTGATGGTGTTACATCTCACCCTGTGTTACACGCTCCCTTACAAAATGAAAAGACATTTGCACAGGCTCCACGAATAGAAATGTGAACAACTGACCTCATTATCTGAAGCTAATTGTTGGGGAATCAGAACAAAGGCCTGTGTGCATTTTGGGTTGATGTAACTGGACAGTAAGAAAGATTATTACAAGTATCTACTTCACAGAAATTGCTCTTGAGACCTTAAAGCAGCCAGGGAATGAAATGGAATATTTAGGACTGTGCCAAGGCCAAAATAATGTTTTATTGTGTGTTTGTTTAAAATATTGGACAAAATTTGCCCCAAGGCCAGAATAATATGTGCGTTCCACTGGAAATGCGTCGCTCTGTGATGAATATTTCATATGATTGAGCATCTGCAAGAGAATTCTGCGCTCCTTCATTGAGCTTTAATTTCCTCATGGAGGATGCCACATCTGTCTGGAGGCATCATCGAGTCAGACATTCAGTCTCAGTCTGGCTCATGGCGCAACTGAGCGATGATGAAGGATTATCAAGCTGCCAAAGAATCATAGTAAAATCATCCTCATTCAAGCGAAGGGGAGGAGCATGAGGGATTGGTCAGTTTGAAGGAGCGATCTATAAATAGCAGGATAACGGGATTATTTTTACAGGACATGAAGTAACTCAATTATGATTGTGTAGGTGGCTATGTGTGCACGTGTGTGATGAACAGAGGTTTTGTCTGACCTTCCACTGCACTTCAGAGATGATAGATCACTTGGCAGGTATAGGCTACTGCCTCTTGATAATACCTGGTCAGGATAGGGAAATATAAATAATTTATATAATAAAAATATATCCGGATTCAGTGACTGCATGAGCACTATATGTTGCACTTTGTTAATAGCACTATATTATTTTTAATGTATTTTTTATTCCTTTTGTATACATTTTAATCCATGAATGCATTATTTTTAAATCACTTAAAAATGACTCCTGTATCTTTTTTTCCTCTTTATTATGGCTGTTACTTACCTTGAATAACCAATGCAATTTGATTGATAAATGAATAAATAATAGAAATATTTAAAGACAATTCAATGTCTTTCCACTGTGTATGAAATGATTGAAAAAAATAATTAAATAAAAAAATTTGAAATGCCTTTTTAAAAAGTGAATCAATGAATGAATAAATAATCAATTAACCAATCAATAAATGATTGATTAATGCAAATAAAATTAAGGCAATGCGATGTATTGCACTGTCTAAGAAAAGTGATATATAAATTAATAAATGAAATTATATTTCATAATAATTATATTAAGACAATCCAGAGTCTTACCACTGTGTATGAAATGTGATTAATTAATTTGAGAATTAATTAATTAATTAATAAAAACAAGCAAACAAACAAACAAACAACTACAGATAGATAGATAGATAGATAGATAGATAGATAGATAGATAGACAGAAATAATTTTAAGGCAATGCAATACCTTGCCACAGTGTATCAAAACGGCTAAACAAATAAACGATTCACATCATTTGTGATACAAAAATGATAAAACAAATAATGATTGAATTCATTTGAGACATTTTTCTAACCGGTGTCTCAATGTCATGAGCAACACAGCAATGAGAGAAGAAGGATGTGAAGGTCAGCTGTTGGTTGCAGTCAGACCTGACAGATTGTAAGAAAAAACAACAGGAGTTCCTCAAAAAAAAAAACTGTTCTTCCCACAGTTATGGCATCTGTAAGCACATAGGTCATGCACAAGCTTCTTCCTTCAACAGCCCACAAAATCCTGCCACTAAGCCTGTAAATGCACATCTGATGTCACATATAGGCTCTAGCATGGAGATGGGAAGATGTTGCGCCGCTGTTGTGTAATGCCCATGCAGGCTTCAGATGGAGTGGAAGGAGCAAGTGTGTGTATTTCTGCCACGCTAATGCCTTGCGACAGTGCGCTTGTGTGTGAGCAGAGGGGTGAAGCTGGGGGTGGGGTGCTTCTGGTCTGACACATTCAGCCGAAGGCCGCGTCAAGCTCATGGCTCCGACTGTCAACTCCTTTTCCCGCGCTCTCTTCCACCACAACCGAGGTCTTATTTTAAGAAGCCGGTGTCGTGGCGGGTTGACCAGCACGTGCTTCCACACGCAGCTGTAAACACCGGGATCAGAAGTGAGCTGATCAACTTCTGTTAGCCCCCCAATGCCGGGTCCTGGCGGTTCGCTGTGAAAGTAAAAGTAGTTTAATCAGTCCGGCATTTGCACACTAAACAGGTAAGACGTGGGAACGAAATCAGTATTAAATGATAAGTTTAGCCTTTCGCTCTGCTACTGGCAGGCCTGGTTAAATATTTCACGTCGGAGAAGGCGGGGTGGAGACTTATCCAGGCTTACTGTCATTGTCAAGAGAAGTGCCTGCAGAGGGGGAATTAAAGGCTGCACAAAATCTTACTCCAGCAGCAGACTGGAGAAAGTCAAGACGTACATATTCAAATCTAGATTTGAAGGATCCATTAGCATTTAAACCGCATATTTGGGCTGAAGCAAAGTCTCCTCCTTTTTTAGGAGGCTATTTAGGTAATGGCACCTTCCATGGGATATTAATCTGTGTAATTAGGTTTCGGCTGCGCCGTGTAAAATAGATTGCTCTGGCATACTTCACTCCTCTGCAACCTGCACCTAGGAGAACTTTGGTTTGGTTGAAATTTTTTTGGCTGTCCACCTTCCTATTTATTTTCTTGCCAGCCCAAAACATCCACCAACATCCATAAGGGGAGATTACATCAGGCCTGATCTGATCCAAAATAAGAGCTGACCATGCTAGGCCTGCTGCTGTCCGGGTGATGACACAGCAATATCATAACATGCACTGGAAGACTGAGAGATGCTCGAGACTGAGAAGTCGGCATTAATGAAAATCTATTTTCGAAATGCATGTTACAGATCATATCGTGAACCAGTGTTATTTTAATGTCATTATTATACTACTATCATTTTTGTTAACTTTAAAAAAAAATTTTTTTTTATCTTTTCTGTTTTCACTTTAATTTTAGTTACATTTTGTGTTTTGTCATATTTAGTAGTTTTTTTTAATATATCCATATTTTTTGTTAATTTTTATTTATTTTTAGTTACTTTAGTACTTCATGTTAAATTAAACGAAAAAAAGAAATGTGGCCTTGGCAACTAGCTGAAATCAAATGTGTTTTAATTGTATTTAAATTAGTGCTGTCAAATTATTAATCACGATTAATCGCATCCAAAATAAATGTTTTTGTTTACATAATATATGTGTGTGTACTGTGTATATTTATTATGAATATATAAACACACATATACAGTATATATTTTGAAAATATTTACATGTATATATTTATATTGATGTAATTTATATTATATATAAATATATTTATAAACAACATATTTCTCTTAAATATATAATTGCATGAGTGTGTATTTATATATACATACAGTACACATATATATTACGTAAATAAAAACTTTTATTTTGGATGCATTAATCGCGATTAATCGTTTGACAGCACTAATTGTCATTAGTGAACATTTTTTATGGTTTTACTTTTAGCAAAAGATAATAACTTTCTTTTGGATTAAGCAAGTTGAGATCTTTCATCCCACTGCCCTGGTGGACAGCTTAGACAAGCTGCATTGTTTGGTGACCTTTTATAGTATAATGCTGATTGGTTAATATGTCCCTTGTGGCCTAAACGTAACGTTAACTTCACGCATGGACAACCTTTGAGGTGCAGCTGTTCTAGATCTCCAAACGAGCGCTGTCCTGAAGTGTTGGCTTCAGAGGGATTTCCTTGTAATCTTTTTATTAGCGCACAGCCTGTCAGTCTAAATCACTGGTGTTGTTGTGACCAAGCCCTGCTGTGTGGGAGGGGGTTCTGGGAGCCAATGTCCCAGCCAATGGTGCCCTATCCTGTCGATTAGCTCCATGCTATCTCATTAAGTTACTTGAGTACCTTTGCCCACTTGTGTTGGCAGGACACAGAAATGGTATCTGAAAACAACAGCTAATCATTGTGAAATGCTTCTTTTAGTATTGATCACAGAGGCTTCGGTGCAGCCGCTGTCCATCATGCAGAGCGTGAAACGTGTGCAGACATAGTTCTGATGCCAGAGTGATGTCTGAATACTGAGTATAACCAATGAGTCAATGAACAAATGAGATGAGATGGTTTCTGAAATAGGATTATTAGTACATTAAACTGGGCATAAAGGAAACAAAAACAAAGTACAGTCAGCATTGACATTTCTAAAACTAGAACAGTATGGAAATGGTGTTAGCTTACTGTTTAGTAAGGGTGACCAGGGAGCAAAATATAACATTGAAAAAACGATTATAAATATATATAGGTAAAATTAATTAATAGAAAGGGCTCTCTTTCTCTCTCTCACTCTCTCTCAGAGGCGGACAAAGTACTCAACTCTATTACTTGAGTGAAAGTACAGATACTGCTGGTCAAATATTACTCCACTACAAGTAAAAGTTGTAAAGACAGATTTTTACTTAAGTCAAAGTACAGAAGTACTTGCTTTTAAAAGTACTTAAGTACCAAAAGTAAATTTCCTTTTTTATGTCAATGTTTTATTATTGTTGTATGTAATACTTGCAATACCTCTGAAGCAACTTACAATACATTACACCTACTGAATACACTGACTAGCTTGTAGTATCTTTGGAATAAAGAGCTTTTAGAACGTTAAAAACCTATGGGGAAAAACAAAACAAACAAAAAAAAAATATTATTTAACACCCCAACCCACCCCCACAAAAGCAGGATAGTAGTGATCTCACACAGCTCTGACAGTGTGTGTGCACACATCTATGTGAAATCATTCATCCACATTTGAACAGAGTGGACAGTGAAATATATATATATAAATAATTGTGTGGTGTGTTGTTTTACGGTGTTAATGGTAATGGTGTTACTAACATAATGAAAAGACACTGGAATGCAAATTGCTGGGCCTTCGTCCACATTTCAGCTGAATGATGCACAAACAAAATGCTTTTTCTTTTTCAAGCGTGGCAATTCCCTCGACATAAGCAAGGCCTGTTGTGGTCAATGGCATCATATTAATTCTAAGCAACCATCGCAAAACTGAGTTAGTGATGCTGCCTAATCAGAGTCAGGTTGTCCCAACTCACATTTTTTGCATTTTGTGATACACATCTTTCCTGTCAACTCGTAATGCCACATTTAAATGATAGCAACCGCAAGAGCGAGTTAGAAGCCAAAATTAAAATGCATTTACACTCATTAAAAAATAAAGTCACATTTGGTTCAAGATCATGCAAGTTATGCAGCCCAGATAAATTAATTTGCATGTTTTATAAAAAGCCATCTCCTCTTTTCACAGGAACTATTACCTCACGATTCTTTTCCATCCAATCCAAATGCTTTTTATATCAGCAATTACTGATATTTTAACAGCAGCACCGACCTTCAACACCTTGGCAGAGTTAAAAAAATATATATATATTTCCTCTAAAGATTTTATTGCCACAGAAATCCTCCGTTTGCTCATGTCCTCGTCAGGTGGATACCAGAATTTATTTGCTTTCGATTTATAGGCTCTAGGCTTGCAGGGGTATATGGTTCAATTTGAGACTCCGTTTTTGCCAAGTAAATAAAATCATCATCAAACAAAGACAGGCTTGCTTACCCATGCACACAATACTTTATTTTCTGCAGCGTTGACTATAGTTCAACTCCCAAGAGCTCTGAATGGGTCGAGATGAGGTTGAAAGGCCATCTGCAGACGTTTCCAGCGAAGATCATTTGTGTGCTAATTGAATTTGAAACATTCTTTCATAATCTTTTTGAGTGTTAGTCTCTGGCAGCAGCACAAAAACCTCTTTCAGCTTGTCCAGCAAGCCAGACACACAGAGAAAGACACTGACTGCTTCCCCCAATGAGAATCACACGGCGTATCACTCTACACACATTCCAATGTCACCATCCACAGCCAGCCACTTGTTTTCACATATCTCTTTTATTTTACAAGTGGATAACAGAGGATAACAGTCTGCAAGTGCAGACTCGCTTTAAAGCTTGCTTATCTTCTTCATTGGCCTGATGCAATCTATTAAATACAGTGCAGAATACCCTTTTTAAAAATAAATGTTACAGCGATTACAGTGTACAGTACAGTGGTTCTTGATCAAATATTGCATATTGTGATGCAGTATGAAATGTTTAATTATATTCTTTCTGTACAAAACTTGTTTTTAAACAAACAAACAAAAAATCTTAAAGCAAGCACTCACATACACACGCACCCCTTTCATTCATAAACAATCTGCTTTTTAAATTATTATTTTTTAAATTTGCCTCTAACAAACCTATAAATAACTGGTTGGCCAAAAATGCTTAATCTGTCAGTCAAAAATTCAAGTAAACTTGCTCAACATGGCAGTTTTAAACAAAGATGCTTCCAGAGCTGTCAAATCAATTTAGTTTTATACAATTCACTCTTACATTGTGAGAAAATTAGCATCAGAGCAGAATTAAGTGCACTTGTTATATTAGTTTGCACTCATAAGCTTTGATGGCCTTGAGTCCAACCATATTTAAATCTTGTGGACGGCACTTAAGGACACTTTTGTACAATCCATGACCAACGCAACCCTGGTCATGCATCCAAACGGATATAGAGACCCACTCCGTTTTCAGGTGACACATGCTTTCATAGAAATTTGGAAAAAAACATACGAAAAACCCTGAAAACAATCCCGTGTGTGCTTACTAAACTTTTTGCCGTTATTGCTTGTGTCCTCAGGTGGGCGGGGGTCCTTTGTAATGTAGGGCCAAGTGAAATGAGCGGGTCAGAGTATTGGACCGATGGCATGAGGTATCATGGAGCGAGATGAGGGGCCAGATCACCACAGCAAGCACGAGGGCAAATAGGAGGACCAGCAGTGGTGCTGAGGCCTTTCGCATGTTAAAAAACCTCAAGGGCCCCAAAAGCCAGGAGCCACTGTGCCATAAGCTGCCAGCAGAAACCTTCGGTCCACACAGTTCACTGGAAACAGAAATACATCATGATAAAAGGCCATTTTTCAGAAGTAATAGACCTGTTCCCTGCTATGGTGATAATTGGCAAAAAGCAATGTTGTCCAATCTTGCTCCCGCAGAGTTTACCTCTAACTTGCCCTAGAAGTTTCTTTTTAGTAATCCAGAAGGCCTTGATTAGCTGGTTCAGGTGTGTTTAATTAGGATCGGAGCTAAACTCTGCAGGATAGAGGCAGGATTGTACATCTCTGGCATAAATCAATTTTAATTTACACAATTTAAGTTTGGTATGCATTGGTGAGGTAGAACTGCAAGCCAAGGCTGTCCTTAAAGAACTGGTCAGGGAAGCATATGACTTCACTTTGTCAAATGATTCTCATTGCGTTTTTGCAATCCAATAGACCTTAAACATGCCTTTTTTGGATACTGCCCAAATCACTGGCTCAATGGTAAGAATCTTGGGTTCAACATTAAATATGTTGTACAAAATAATATTGAACCCTATTAACTTTCACTGTATGGAGAGAAAAAAAAAACTTCTGCTGAGCCAGAAGTTGTTTTGCTGAAGAAATAAAATTCAGGTTGGAAATTAGAATTTTTCATTTTTGACTGAATTATTCCTTTAAAAATAGCAATATTGTGCCATATTACAATTCATACATAACTCTTCTATTTGAATATATTTTAAAACAATTTACTCCAGTGATGGCAAAACCAAATTTTCAGCAGCCATTACTCCAGGCTTCAGTGTCATGATCCTTCATTCCAAATGCTGGTTTGCTGATCAAAAACATTTCTTATTATCAATTTTAAAAACAGTTGTGCTGCTTAGTATTTTTGTGAAAAAAAAATTATACGATGAATAGGAAAAAAAAAACAAAAAAAAAAAAACAGCATTTATTTGAAAAACATTTTTTTTAACATTATAAATGTCTTTACTGTCACTTCCAATCAATTTTTCCTTGTTGAATTAAGTTATTAAAAAAAGTAATAATAATAAAAAAATAAATAGTCATTAGAAATGCATTAGCATTCAAAAGGTTATTTTCCCAGCTGTTCACAGAAAAAAAAATTACTCAAGGTGCAATTTAGCACTAGAAAATACTTAATGCCTACCATAATAAATCAACCAGCTTATTAATCAAATTCATTGAAGTCTGCATAGGAACACACTTTCTCACCGACTCAACTTTGCATGGGTGTTGTCCTCCAAAGAGTCGGGGAAACAAAGTCTCTCCTGCTGCCTCTAGTGACAGAGAGGGACAAGACGATAATAGCTTGAGATTAACAAAGCCCTGCAGGGACTCTATTGTTTACCAGTTCTTTGGCACCGGTGCACATTACAAGTGCAATTATGTGTGGGGTGTGTTAAGAGGTGTAAAGCACATCATAAAAATCATGCAAGGCGCCACATTTGCTACACAT
Source organism: Sinocyclocheilus anshuiensis (assembly GCF_001515605.1). NCBI lineage: Eukaryota > Metazoa > Chordata > Actinopteri > Cypriniformes > Cyprinidae > Sinocyclocheilus > Sinocyclocheilus anshuiensis. Next base: position 956,116 of record NW_015554107.1, on the reverse strand, counting down.
TAACAGGCCTGGCTTTAATTCGCAAACCCCAGGTGATCAGAAAAGCAGTTACGGTGTTTGTAACACATATGAAGCGTGCTTGTGCAGAAGGGGCGTACGTGTCTGTGCGAGCGAGATATACCTGTGGGTCTTCGTGACGGTGGTAAGATTGATGCTGGAGGTCACATGACTGGGATGGGCGGGGGATGGAGCACATGTGTGGTGGGTGGGGTCGTCTCTGGGGGAGCACGCTCTCTTGATACTCAACTCCCTCCTCCTCCTTTCCGGACGGCAGAGATGAAGAACTGGAGCGCGTCTATAAAGATTCACAGAAGCAACAAACACTTTCGACTGCCAAAGAGTGGACAGCAGAGTTCTCACTACAAGTGACAGCTTCGCTATGCTACAAAAGGCGCTTGTAAATCGAAAGAGACGGGCTCCATTAACTAATAAGTTTCAAGGCGGCTCTGTCTTTTTGTGTTCTTGGTTTTGCTCTCATTCTTTGAGTCCTTTAATGGGACCAACAGATTGACTGCCTCGTCCACCTTTTAGTGTGACATTACACAGGCGCTCTTGGCCCTTTTGCAGCGCCAGATCCTCACTATGTTTGTGCCCACAATTACGGCAGCCATTATAGAGCCTGTTAGAGCGGCGGGTCTTTTTCCCCATCCCTGTAAAGCTGCCAATTAGCCATGAGCGCTGAGAAATTACAAGAGTCTCTTTGAAATGGAAATGGTCTCTCTCTCTTTCGACGGTTTTTCCAAGGAATCGGCAGGCAGATCGGCCTCTGCATCAGTGCAGAGGATTCTCTTTACCAGAAACCAACGTCGCCCCCCTCCCATCTCGCGATGAGCTTTTTAAGTCAAGATGGTACAGATTCATTTGAGATGGCTTAATTAGCACGGCTGAATAATATGTGCTTCATATTCCTCGTAAACATTTCTTTTATGAAATCCCTAAAATAAGCTTTTAGCCACAGAAATCTTGATAAATATGATAGATTTATGAATGTAGATTTAAACAACACTTTGAGGACACAAACAGGTCTTCAGAAAGTCAATGTGACATCTATTAATGGTGGAAAAGCAGCATGATGACTATAACAGAGTAGAGACTGTTATAATGTGCACAGACTGTGACTGCAGTGTCTAGTCTTAATGAGATTTGGCAAAAATTTCTCCATGCGCAATTGCACTAGCCATTCTGCATTTATGACTGCAGTACTAAATATGTACACCGATGAAGCAGAAATTAAATCCAGAACAAAATCAGCAAGTTATGAAGAAGACTGTAGATGCAGTGCAGTGTAGAAGAACATATGAGTCCCAAAAGCCCACTAGTGCATTTTTGTGATTTAATGCAATGTGTATTATTATTTTTCCCTCATTTATAATTATATTATCAGCATAAGTTTATTTCCAGGTTAAATAAAAAGTATAAATTAAAGCAGTCACAGACTTTCAGAATTTAAAATGTATCTATTAAACATCAACAGCTAAAACTAAGGTCACAAGAAATAGAAAATGAATTTCTACATCTTGACATTTTGTGAGAGACTGTCCCATTGATGAAAAGTTCAATGATTTTATATAATCACTATAATTAATGGCTATATAAAATGTAGTCTAAATCTATTTGATAGTCTAATGATTTTATGAGCTGGAATTCATTATAAACACATGGGCAGCAGCAGCTGGACATTTACTGCTTCTAAGTAAGTGACACTGATGTACCTCTGATATTAACAAAAATTCAATAATATTGACATCAAGCTAATGTCAAAAGTAATCTGCAAGAGCCATCAAACGGTTTTTGACAGACAGTGTAATGAGTAGCATTACTCACAGAGCAGATTAAACATTTATATACACTACCTTTCAAAAGATTTTTAAGTGTTTTTGAAAGAAGTGTCTAATGCTCACCAAGGCTGCATTTATTTGATATAAAAACAGTAAAATGGTTATATTTTCTGTTTTAATATATTTTAAAATGTCATCTATTCTTGTGATGGCAAAGCTGAATTTTCAACATCACGACTCCAGTCTTCAGTGTCACACGATCCTTCAGAAACCATTCTAATATGCTGATATGCTGCTCATAAAACATTTCTTATTATTATCAATGCTGAAAACAGTTGTGCTGCTTAATATTTTTGTGGAAACAGTGAAACATATAGAATACAGTGTTTAAAAGAACAGCATTTATTTGACATTTAAAGTTTTTTGTATATAAAAGTCTTTACTGTCACTTTTGTTCAATTTAATGCATTGCTCGAATAAAAATATGACTGAATAAAAGCATGAATTTCTTTCAAACAAACAAACAAACATTTTGAACAGTAGTATATAATATAGAACCTTAGTGAGGCCTCCCTAATCACAGGTCCCAGAACAACATTCCTGGGTTGTAGGAAAAACATCCAAACTGTGTGTTTACACCAAGCAAAATATACCTGTGGATCATGCTCTGTCTGGACGGCTTTAGAACAAAGTTGATGCGTCTGGCCCAGCCAAGCACTGATGCGCTCAGGGTCAAAGGTCACAGATTCAGGAGCCCTAGTTTCAGGTGTGGAAGTCTTAAATGGTCCGGCGTACTGATGCTTGCCAGCCCTAATGACTGTATCCACAACACACACACACACACACACATGCAAAACAGACATTAGCAAAGTCTCTAAGCATAAACAAATCAGGACGAGGCAGTGAAAAGAATTCCTGATGCTGACTGTGGATTAGACAAGATATATACCATAAAATGTCTAATTCCTGAATATAAGCACCAGATATATATCGGAGATGTAGCTGCTGCTTTGAATGGGCTAAATCACAATACAGAGGCTGAAAAGTTTTGAGATCGTTGCCCATCATGACCCTCATAATCGAGGTTTTGGTGGCTCTTGGCTATTTTTCAAGGATATTAGAAAACAAGCCAAATTGAGAGCAGCTCTTCCATGATTATCGAGTGATTAAGCTGTGAGAGGGACACTGCCCTCAGTGGATGGCACCAGTCACACTGACCAATCAGGAGCCACGGCTTTACCTGGCACTGGCCTCTGGGGTGGGGCCGCATACTCTAAGCTCTTCTTAATGCCCTGAAAAACACAGCAACTACGTTCAGCATTTACCTACATTACAGAAATACACACATGCATGATATTCATAGTCATTTTTAGCATCAAGGTTTGCTTCTATACATAAAGATGCATTTGTTTTCAAAGAAATGTACTTTAATGCAGGGTTTTTAATCTAAGATGCCACGGACCCCTAAATATGATCATCCTTGTGCGAGGGACCCCTATCCTAAAATTCGAAAGGCAGCCATTTAGTTTCATGCATTAAAGATCCAATTTAAGCTTTAAAAAATTAACATATACAATTATGTAAATTATAATAGAAATTAAATATTTTCCACTCACTATTGTACTGTACTGTTCGATTATTTAAATGCATTTATATTTATTAATTTACTTTAATCATTTAATCTTATTTCAGATTATTTAAAAATGTTTTCACTGATTTTTTAAAGACTCAATTTATACACAAATATAACATTTATAATAATTATATTTATGAAATGATAAATGCGTGTAAATATTTGTAGAATATTTAACATTTCTTATTTCTGTTACATAATTACATTTTTCTTATACTCACTAAATAAGTTTTATTTGTATTAATTTGTTCATTTATAAACTATAATACTATTATAGTACTGTTAGATTTATTTCAATTTATTTGAATCATGTATTTAGTTTAATCTTTTTATTTATTTATACAGTTGTTTTTTTTCCGGACAAATTTTTCCAAGGACCCCATAGAATTCCCTTGCAGCCCCTGGGGGTCCTGGATCCTAATTTGAAAACCCCTGCTTTAATGCACTTAGAGTGGTTAAATTGTTTTAAAGTTAAATCTGAAGCCAGCTGTGCTCAATACAGAAAAAAACACACCAACTAACATGTAACCATCTATTTGCATGTTACATACACTGCATGCTACAACATGTGCAGGAACACGTGTGCTTACGTCTATGCACGCATACAAACACAGAGACCACATTGTGATCTTTTCAGTTGAAAGCCCAAAAAAAGACCACGCAATCCGCTCATTTGCATTTCAATTACATTTCGTTGCTAGATGGAAAATGTATGCAAATACACTATATCATACATTAAAACGTGGGCTGTGGTTTCTTGGTTCATAATGTAAATAAGGATAAGATGAAGCTGAGCTGTCAGATGGACTTACTGGCTGCTTGACGCTGACAGCAGCATTGTCTGGTTGCGAGTCCACAGGACTCATGTAGACTCTCCTCCTCTGAGGATATTTGGCTGGTTCATCTGTGTAAGGCACACCTGAGAAGAAGAAAGAAAATGTTGATGCACCTGGGGCCTGTTTCATAAAATAAGTTTACCAAATAAGCCAGGCTTATTTCAGTTAGTCTGACTTATTTTGAACCAAATCAACTGACAATAAGTCAGACTAACTGAAATAAACCTGGCTTATTTGGTAAACTTGTTTTATGAAACAGCCCCCAGATGGGTAAAATGTACAGTTTCTGTGTTTTAAGAGAACAATAAACCACTAGAAATGTATAGCCATCACAAAGAATAAAGGGCTACGAAATGCAATAAACTCATCAGTCCTCAATTGGGGTCATGATTATTACATAATGGCCTGATTGTAATTCACACGTGAAGCATAAATGCCTCTGCAGCACCTGCGGTGGTTCACACCACATGCACATGAAAGCATTAACAAGGTGTTAATATGCATAGTGAATGCAAAACGCTCCTGTTTCAATTTAATATTCACTTGAAATGATGTGTGGAAAGTGAATAACAGACATCAACCATAGATAAACAGCAAACCACAAAAATAAATCAACATTACTACAATATAATATTTAGATTGGCTGGGTTAAAAAAAAAAAAATGATGTGGACCTTGATGTTGGTAAATGAAATAAAACAGAAATATTAAATGGAAAACGAGGAAAGATTTCTTAGATTTTTTTTAAACTAAAAGTACTGTAAAACTGAAAAAAAAAACATTAAAAGCTATTTAGGAATAAAAAAAATTATATGACAAAACTGCATAGCAAAATAACAAACTTAATCTAAAATGAAAACGAAAACAGAAAATATAAAAATAAAAGCCAACTCAAAATATTAATATATAGTATATAAATATTAAAATAACACTGCTATGCATTTCTGTGTATGATTTTCAGTTTAATGTTAAAAAAAACCTTCAAGGTTTGTGTCTCAAGCTTACCCTGTAAATCACTGGATCACAATTATTCACGTCATTTAATCACCAGCTAAAAATTCATGATCACCATTGGCCCTGTTTACAAGTAATGGACATGGAGATGTTTGCTTGGAGGAACCATTGGATTGTATTATGGGGCAATCCCTACCTGCAGCTGCACTGAAGGAGGACGAGTCTGTGCCATCATGGGAGATTGAACCACCAATGTCCACTGAAGGGTCCCACTCCAGAACCAGGTGATCTTGACTGGACTGAGGAAGACAGGCCTGAGACTGAGGTGCCATGCTGCGGTCTATAAAACACTCATCCTCCAGCATACTCTCAGACGGACAGCCAGAGTCAGGAGCACACAGAGCCCAGTCCTCCTCAAAAACCTGCCACAGCACAAGAAACAAATTAAACAACTTAAAACTAGTGCGGTCAAATCAAGTAATGTAATGTGTGTGAACTGTGTATATTTATCTGTATATACACATACGTATAATATACGTTTAGGAAATATATGCAATATTTATTTATATATAATAAATCATATGAATATCATACATACATACGCACGCTTAATATATACATGTATCTGTGTATATTTATACATACATATACACAGTAAACACACATATTATGTGTAAACAAACTTTGGACACGTGAAATTTGGATGCGATTAATTGACTTGACAGCACTACTTAAAACATTGAATTGTAATTCTGAAAATTATAGTTTAAAAGGCACTAACTTAGAAGAAAGAGGATAAGATTTGGGCAAAAATACAGTAAAAAAAAAAAAAATTTGTAAAAAATAAAAACAGGATATTGTGAAATATTACAACTTAAAACAACTGCTTTTTATTTGTAATAAATTTGACATATTCCTGTGATGGCAAAGCTGAATTTTCAGCAGCCAATACTCCAGTCTTCAACTCAGGAACCATTTCTTATTAATATCATTGTTATTAAAGGGGTCATATGATGTTGCTAAAAAGAACATTATTTTGTGTATTTGGTGTAATGAAATGTGTTTATGCGGTTTAAGGTTCAAAAAACACATTATTTTCCACATACTGTACATTATTGTTTCTCCTCTATGCCCCGCCTTTCTGAAACGTGTCGATCTTTACAAAGCTCATCGTTCTGAAAAGCAAGGTGTGCTCTGATTGGCCAGCTATCCAGTGCATTTTGATTAGCCAAAGACCTCAAGCGTGTGACGGAAATGTTACACCCCTTAACATACTGTGATGCCCTGTCCGGCCGGAGTGATGAGACAAAAACATTAAAACCCATTATAAACGAGGCATTTGTTGCATCCAGTGGGGACATAATTACGGATTATAATGACTTATACTGTGTCATCGGGCCGCGTAAACATAAAACCATGTCTGCATTTGTTATCGGAGAAATGACAAACAACAAGCCCTACTCTACACTGCTCAAA
>NW_015554107.1:949088-949399 GCF_001515605.1 Sinocyclocheilus anshuiensis | reverse complement strand
TCTCTTTGGATTTGAGACTTTAGTCTTTGCAACTTTACAGATCTTCTTTATGCACCAAGAGCTTGTAACACTTCAAAGAGAAAGGACATATTGAATCATATGACCCCTTTAATGTTGAAAACAGCTGTGCAGCTTCATAGTTTTGTAGGAACTGTGATGCATTTTCAGGATTATTTCAAGTTATGAATAAAAGTAGTAATTTTCAAATATATATTTTTATATGAAAATGTATTCTTATATATTTTATATGAAACTTTGAAGAGTGTTATATATATATATATATATATATATATATATATATAAAACGTGAT
>NW_015554107.1:944211-948993 GCF_001515605.1 Sinocyclocheilus anshuiensis | reverse complement strand
TATATATATAAAACGTGATTATCTATACAATGCAATTTCTCCATTTTTAATTGTGACTTTAAAAAAACTTTATGGAAATTCTGAGAACATGCTGATTCGGGGTGTGGAAAAAATTGCTACACATTATAGACATTGTGTGCTTCTTCTAAGCTATGGAAAATATGCAGTGGTAATTCATTCTGAGATGTCTGGTGTGGGACTCTATAAACGTCCTATATCTGACAACAGCATAAAGAACATAAGCATGCTACATTTTTAGCATGTCATTACGTGATCCGCTTGGACCTAAAGAGACAAAGGCTCACACAAGGAACTGTTCAAATGGACAGTACATGTATTGTACAGTGGCTGCTTGGCTACAAGACAACTATTCAGGCTATTCAGGGGGTGTATTCATGACTTTTCTGCCAGAACGTTGGATGCTTGAGTAGCTTTCCCTTGGGATAATTTTCTGAAAAATGCAACAGCTCTGCTCTGAGCAAGTGGACTTGAGATGGCACAAATGAAATTATCAAATAAAAAAAAGCTATCAGGGGAATATCAGGGCAGAGAAGGGACTCTTCAAGGTTTCATAGTCAATTGTGCATATGGTGTGTGATAATACTGATCTATGGAGGATTGACCATAAACACTGGCTTTACGTAAGCAGTTCTACTGTAGATATATATTCAGCCAGCCGCTTGGTTAGCCAATATTCTGTGTGGCAAATGAGTTGAAATGATTATACGCACCTTGATTTTATTCCAATATAATCGTGCAACTGAATTAGATGCAAGTTCAGTAGAGACTATGAGAAGTGTTTGAGGCTTTAAACGGTCCTCACACCTGAAATTAACTAATTTGTGCCCATGCATGGATATATACCAGTCTCATGCTGAGCAGCCGTGTGTGAAGATGGCCCAGGCCCTGAAAGACACGGGTACAGTGGAGCAGGAGTTCCTGCAGCTGGTTCTCGATGGCCTGGGCATCAGCCGGCTCGCTTCTTTGGATCAACTCTTCTCCATGCTGGAGCAAATCATTCAGTCGACCCGCACTCTCTACAACTGCCTCTTGAAACCCCTGAGAGACAAATACACACACACAAAAAAATCAATCATATATGATTATACATCCTTAATTGATATTACTTTTATAGGTCAAGGCCATTCAATTCCATTCCTGGAGGGTCACAAGCCTGAGAGTTTAGTTCCAACCCTTAGTAAACACATCAGAACCACCTAATAAAGGTCTTTAGAACTACTTGATTATAATGTTTAGAATCATTAAAGTTCTAAAAAAAAAATCAAGCTTAGGACCATTGAAATGTCACAACGTAAAACTTACATAAATTTTATAACAACAGTTTTTCAGTAATGAGGATTATGCATAACATTAAATAAATAAATAAAAGCTATTAATATATTATTATAAACTATTATAATTTGTTAATTATAATAAAATATTAATTTGTCATTTAAATAGTTAATTGTATTTTTTAATTATTGTATTACAAGTTGTTATAGTAAAATAATTATTAAAACATTAGTGTATTTAACAAATTATATATTTTTAATACATTAACAAATAATTTAATATTTTGATACAATATTTTTAACTAAAAAAATAAGAAATTATTTCATTTAATTCTCAATTTTAATTGTTAAGTTTAATTTTTCATTATTACTTAAAGTCATTCAATTGTTAATTGTACTTATTTACTTATTTAAAAGTAAAATGTGTGGACACATTAACAATTATGACCCAATGCAAGCAAACTTTAATAGTCCTAAAAGTAGACTTTATTTTCTTCATGCTAAATATATTCATTTTCTTTTTGGGTGAAATGTGACCTGGACATGTTTTCTTAAGACTGACCAACTTGGCCTTTCTGGGATTTGTACCTGCAACTTAGGGGGTTAAAGAACTGCACTTGTAACCCATAAACCCCACTACCCAGATGACAAAAAAAAACCTGCATTGACAAATCCGGTCGATCCTTGTTTCCTGAAAGTACCTGAAGCTGGTGCATCTTCGAGCAGGTGTCTTTTCCTGAGAAGTGCTCCACTTCAGTCAGCCTGAGGTCCATATCAGCCAGCCACACTGCCATCTCTTCCCTCTGCCTCTCAAAATCCTCCCGCTGGCAGACGAAATGCTGTTGCACACACACACACACACACACACACACACACACACACACACAAGACAGACAGAGCATGATTCTGTCTGACCGTCTACATCCTGATGCCGTTTTTAGCATAGACGCAGACCGACAGGGAGACACATCAAAATTACAACAAGGACGTCAATGTGGCAGACAGGGAGCGGAAATGGCATAAACAAAACACAGACATAGAAGCCCATGGTAAGGGGGGCATATGCAGTGCATTCGAGCACAGACCAACAGTGCGCAGGGGTCACTGCGGCTGGAAGGACAGAATTATGTAAGATGAACGCAGGCAGAACAGAAGGCTGTATGGATAAAGAGTTAATGGGATTAAAATGAAGGCAGGAAAGGGGAAAGAGAGAAAGTAGCAACGAAAACATTTCAAAAACGTGCTTTTTCTGGTTTTCACCTCCAAAAAATGATGCTTTGAGAACCTAAAGTATTTGTACACTGTTAAAATAAATAAACAATAAATATACAGTACTGTGCAAAAGTCTTAGGCCATTATATATTGGCCTCAAATTTGGAACAAGTTATATTCTGAATTTGAGGTTATCTCAAAAAAAAAAAAAAAATAAAGTATATATGAAGAGTTCAGATGCAAAAGCCTCCAAGTACCATTTGAAATTTTCTTCTAAAATGAGCATTTGTAAAACTTAAACATGCCACTAGGTTTTAATTTAAAATGTTTTTTTTTTTATTACTTACATATTTTATTATTATTATTTTATTTTTTTTACAAAAGTGCGCTTTGAAAAAAAAAATTAAAATTACAGTTAAATGACCACAATTTTCAGTATACATCTATGCAGTTACTAAAAATACATTAAAATGTTATTCATATATGTATACATAGGCCTACATCAAAATCACTTGAATTCTTGTAAAACTTAAAAATTTAGTTCAGGTTCCTTGTATCTTAGCGGGTTTAATTAAATATTTCAAAAAAGGTTGCGCAAACCTTGCCAGTTAACAGTGACATCATGAATGAGCATTTAGTGGAATCTCTACAAAAAGCTTCTGGCTAGTTGTCAAAAAAAAAAAAAAAATAAAGTATATATGAAGAGTTCAGATGCAAAAGCCTCCAAGTACCATTTGAAATTTTCTTCTAAAATGAGCATTTTTCTCAGGCTCCTATGTTTATGTTCAGTTATTTCACTTTAATGGCAATGAAAAGAACCTATTCATTGCCATTAAAGTGAAATTACTGAACCTACACACAGGAGCCTGATAACATTTTTAGGCAATTTAGAAATCCCGTCCATGTATGGTTATTATGAAAAATATGCACAAAAATACTTCTAAAAACTTTATATGAAACTTATATTTTCCAAAACATGTTTTAATCCAAAACTGCAAAAATCAAAGCCATAATTTGAAAAAAAGTTGTGCTCCAAATTTGAGGTTGATATCTCAAAAAAAAAAAAAAATAAATAAATAAATAAAATAAAGGCTTTCAATACGTTTTTTTTTTGGGTGCAGTACCAAATATTTCCAATAGATGAAATTATTTTCACATTTATTTCCTATGCAGTCATTTTTGACTGTAAAAAGAACAAGTGTGACTATTTTTTCAGGACTATTTAATCTTTTCAAATTGTGTTCATGTTTTTTTGTTCAAATAGCAAGTGCCAAAATCTTTACCAAGTACAGGACCATTCCGATAAAGTAAAAAACAAAAACAAAAAAAATCTTTAAAAAAAAAACAACAACTTTTTTTCCCTACAGCACCAAAGGGTTAAAAGATGACACCTTTGAGCAGCTTGAGGGTCTTTATATACCTTCAACCTGCGGCACACAGTCTCCACAGTGTTGCTGAGCTGATCCCAGCGCTGTCCGCAGTCCTTCATCATTTCCATGAGCCGTGTGCCCATAGCACCTCTGAACAGGCCAACCAGAGTTCGACTCCTCTGAGTCAGTCCGTCCAGCTGGGTTAAACGTATCCTGGCCTCAGCACGCAGGTTCTGGAAGGAGATACAAAAACACAGTGAGATCATGCGATTAACTAAGAGGTAACCCCCTCTAAACTCTAAAAGTAACCACCGGAAGGTAAAAAATACATCCCACCGGTTCCCTGATTAGCTAAAGCGGGTTTTTTAAGAAATTAGTGCGAGGGGTTAAGACTGAGGGAGGTGCAATGGTGCTTAGGAGGAGAGCCAAGGAGTTTGATGACCATTTGGTGTCATTTATCGTCACTGGCACGGGTCTCAGGCTTCTAGACAGTCTGAGTAAATGTGCTGTCTGCGCATTTGTAAGTGTGTCTATGTGTCGTTGATTACACTTTCATTGTAGAAAGCGTCAAAACGCTGGCTTGCATCCACTCAGCAACAGACACCTGTAATGACTAATTGGAGATGGTCTTGCTCTCTACTTGTATAATAACACTACTACTGAGTTTGGAGGTAATTTGTCTTTTGGCGACTCAGTTTTAGAGTTATCATCCTCAGATTTAAACTAGAATATGATCAGACTTGTGACTTTAACTCTACTGTATTTCTAGGCCTCAAGCTAGTGTCATTTTTTGTAAAATTGTTGATAATTTAAGATTTTCTAATGATTTTTTCAAATTAAATTTTTTGGTCAACAAATTCTTTCAAAAGAGAACACAATATTTCTTGTGTTTGCAGTAAAAAAAAAAA
>NW_015554107.1:937484-944179 GCF_001515605.1 Sinocyclocheilus anshuiensis | reverse complement strand
TATATATATAAAATAAAATAAAAAAACACTAAGAAAATCACCATACAAATTAAATTATTTGAAATAAATTAATACAAATCAAATCAAATTACGGCATAAATATAAATTAATCAAATACATTATAACGAAATTACAAAATCATAAATACTTAAAATAATTATCATGATTCATAAATGAAAGTCATGAATAAATATATTTCATAAATAATCAATTATACAATCAAATCATAAATACTCAATCTTTTTACAAAAAAAATCACTATAAAACAATCATTGATAAAATCAAATACAATCATGAATATAATCATGAAAATACATTTCATAAACACATTCATAAATAAAATCAAAATCAAACATACATTCATCAATAATTTCAAAACAAACAATAATCATTGATAAAATCTAAATCAAATTAATACAATCATGAATAATTGAATTTCATAAATACATTCAGAAAAATCTAAATCAAAATACATTCATAAATAAAATCATACAAAAAATAATCATTGATAAAAGTTTGTAAGTGTGTCTATGTGTCGTTGATTACACTTTCATTGTAGAAAGCGTCAAAACGCTGGCTTGCATCCACTCAGCAACAGACACCTGTAATGACTAATTGGAGATGGTCTTGCTCTCTACTTGTATAATAACACTACTACTGAGTTTGGAGGTAATTTGTCTTTTGGCGACTCAGTTTTAGAGTTATCATCCTCAGATTTAAACTAGAATATGATCAGACTTGTGACTTTAACTCTACTGTATTTCTAGGCCTCAAGCTAGTGTCATTTTTTGTAAAATTGTTGATAATTTAAGATTTTCTAATGATTTTTTCAAATTAAATTTTTTGGTCAACAAATTCTTTCAAAAGAGAACACAATATTTCTTGTGTTTGCAGTAAAAAAAAAAATAAATAAATAAAAAAAATTAAGAAATTACAGTTAAATGACATCACAATTTAGTACACATCTATGAAAGTTATTATAGGCCTAAATAGATTAAAAAGTTATTCATACATCCAAATAACCTGAATGCTTGTAAAACTTAAACATGCCACTAGGTTTTAATTTAAAATGTTTTTTTTTTTATTACTTACATATTTTATTATTATTATTATTTTATTTTTTTTACAAAAGTGCGCTTTGAAAAAAAAAATTAAAATTACAGTTAAATGACCACAATTTTCAGTATACATCTATGCAGTTACTAAAAATACATTAAAATGTTATTCATATATGTATACATAGGCCTACATCAAAATCACTTGAATTCTTGTAAAACTTAAAAATATTACTAGATTTTTTTTTCCTTTCTTACATATATTTTATTTATTTATTTATATATTTATTCAAAGTGTTTCACTAAATATTTTAAAACTTTTGCAGGGTCAGGTCATGATAGTTCATCATGTGACTCCCCAAAAACTTATATTTATGAAATAATATTCCATAATTTGTAAAAATAAATTAATAAATAAATACTTTTAACTCCAAAAAATATTTAATTTTGTTTTTAACTATTGATCAAGATGTCCACATTAACATGTCTACACTCAAGTGTATAGATTTGTTTTTTTCTTTGGGGGAGGGGGAATTAAAAGTTTTCCTAATAAAAATATTTATAGAAGTATATTTATAGAACCTTAGCATGCATTTCAAAATTACATTTTTGGCAGGCATTTTTTTCAAACATTTTCCCCCTTTTCATTATCATGGACACTTATTTGTCATTGACCCTTAAATTAAGCATCTAACTGCATGAAGTTAGACCAAACGTCTCATTACCTCATATTTTTGTAACTCCTCTTTTGCTGTAACATACAGCACATAGCTGGTGTTCGGGGACACTGCTATTTTCTCAGCTGATCGAAGCCAGTCATCCAAACAGGAGAGCTCTTTCTTGATTTCATACCACAGCATCCACCTCCTCTCCAGCCTGATGGACCAATGAGAAACAATTAGGTAGAACAGCCCGTACAGATCAGTTATACAGACAGGATGCCAATATACATCGACGGCTACTCACTTGACGCAGCTCTCGAGGGAGAAGGAAGCATCTTGGCTCAAGTCTCCAATGGACGACCACTCATTAGAGAACTCATTCAAATCATCATGCAGTTGAGAGCTTCTCGAGGGAAAGCAGGTCTCAGAGGACTGTAGGTAGAGACCACTTTGGGGGTTCATATCAACACATGCTTGCTTCTCTTCTCTGTCTTCATCACTTCCTCTGGGGCCTACTCTGGTGTTTCCATGGTGACTGGCTTTGAGTGACGTCTCTTCTAACATCCTGGCATCACCAAGTGCCACCTGTTTACAAGAAACACAAAGGGAGGCCAGTACATTAGGCTCAAACACAACATGATGCACAGACGTATTGTGACCCTTTTGTCAAAATGGAGCTCTTTCAGTAATGTATTCTTCCTTATGAGGAGGTAACTGCATTGTAGGATGTTTTCTTTTCTGCGCATTAAAAAAAAAAAATAATAATTATATATGGTAGTTGACATTAAATATTTTTGGGAAGCATCTAAAACAATTTTTAACAGCAATTTGCTATTTTATGACTATGCATGCACCTTATGAGCAGATATTTATTGAGAAATAAAAAAATATTTTAAAAATCCATTTGTCAGTTTTAAAACTAAACAAGTAAAGCCAAAATGTGATTAAAATTGTGAAAAACTTAAATTAGTGGTGACCAGTTCAAAAAATAATCATTGATAAAAATCTAATAAAATCAATTTAATGAAATCATGAATTATTAAATGTAATAAATATGCAAATAATAAAATCATCAAAAATGCATAAATGTACAAAAAATTACAAATCATAAATAAGATCATAAAAACTTTGAATCAATACAGGTCAAAAGGCTTATAAAACTCATCGTCGTCCAATGCAAATTAAGTCTAATTTCCTTGAAAGTTTCCACCTTAAAATCTCTCATCACAAAAGAAACCCACAAGTGCAGTATCTGGTTAGAAAAGCTGTGGTTTCTCTGCATGACAAACGCATTAAAACTTTCAGACACCTCAGACACAGAGAAAAGGCTCCTGTGCTCTGGGGTATAACTTCAGCCATCAAAAACCATAAATCAGTTTTATGCCCATTACCCAAAGGATTTACGACGCTGCCGCCCCAGCCCTGGCAGAAAAAAGCCAAATAGATTTTCCTCACTCTAATACCTGCATAATGTGGCTGACAGAGCAAGGTCAGCGATGCCAGGCCGTGGCTGCTGTCAATCAAGACTGATCCTCCCAAAAAGTGCCTTAGGCTGACCTCACTGCTGACCTTACGACTAACAAACACTTAAAGAAGAGCTTAAAAGCCTATGTGAGTCTCAACAGCAGCCCATGTTCATATTTATGAATGGACTTGCCTTGCAAAAAATCACTTGGGGAGAATGGTTCCTTCAAAACTTTAAGCCCAACCAGCTTATAACTCAAAGTTAGACGGGCATAATTCACCCGCAACCTTGCCGTCCACCTCGGCCGCCTCCACCGCAGGTACGCACCGACTTCAGGCTCAGCCGAAATGACTGTCATTTCTCAGGGTCCGCTGTGAGTTTGCCCCAGTGGAGGGCATTAAGGAACTGGACTGAGTCTCAAAGCAGTCAGGTTGAAAATGGAAGTCACCGTTATTGCTTTTCTCAACCAGCAGAGAATGTTGCTCTCGCCTGAAGAGTAATGGAGTGCAAACACGACCGCAATCCATACGCAGTTCCCAACCTTTTCAGAAGTGAACAAACTTCTAGCAGGCTGCAGGCCATTTCCTATCTCATTGGTGAGCTTGTGTCTTGAGGAACAGGTGTGGACGCGTGACACCCAACAGCCGTGCAGTGACACAATGACTGGAAATGGGATGTTAAGAATCGGATTTCACCCCGATTTTCACCCTGTAGGCCTACAGCACATCCCAGCCCAGATTAAGTTACATATTATAATGTTCCAGCACAAAAACCAAACCATGGAGATGGTCATACAAGCCCAACACGTGGTATAGGGGTACAAGAAGTTCTCACAGGTGTAAACGCAACAAACTTGACTATTTTGGCATCCAATCCAGTCACGGACAGCTTGACTATGGTAATCATATACATGTAATCATGGAAGAAAGTCATAGAAAAGGAGGATGGTAAATTATTATAGAAAGCAGGATCAGAAAACAGCATGAGATTACATTACATATATAATATAATTACATTAGGCCAAATTCAGACAAAGCATCTGTAAATACAGTACTAAGCAAAATCAAATGAATGAGAAATTAATAAAATCAAAGAAAAAATATTCATAAATTAATAAAATCATAAGTCAATAAATACATCAATAAATACACTTCGTAAACACTCATAAATAATAAAGAAAATCGGTCAAAGAAAATCAAATTAAATAAATAATATATATTTAAAAAACAATATAATCATAACCAATAAAAAAAAACACAAATAATTAGTCAATCAATGAATTCAAAGTCAAATGAAAGTATAAAAATATAAAATTACATAAATAAGATAGTCATGAAATAATTTTAAAAAAATCAGAAATAAAATATCATAAGTTAATAAATAAATAAATATCAACAAATGTTGCATAAATACATTAAGACCCAAGACAAATAGTCTAAAATTAACTAAAATAAATAAATAAATACACAATACAATATAATTATAATAAAATAAATAAATATTCAAATAAATAAAATATCAAGACAAATCTCATACATTTGTTAATAATAATAAATAAATATTTAAGAAATCATAAAACTATGATAAATATATATAAATACATAAACAAATTACTATTTAATCATACAAAACAAAAATGAAAAACTCAAAATAAAACAAATGAAAATATTTTGTAAATACATTCATAAATGTTCAAATAAAACCCAAGTCAAATCAAATAAAAATAAAACAAATTAAAATAATCAAATAAATACATAAACTACTAAACAAACACACACACACACACAAACATCTCACAGGTAAAAGTAACAAATGTGCCCGTTTTGGTATCCAGTCCGGTCACAGATAGCTTGACCATGGTAATTATATATATGTGTAATCCTGCAAGAAAGCCACGGACAAGGATCATAGTAAATTAATATAGACAGCAGGATCAGAAAGCAGCATGAGACACACAAGGATGGAAATGACAGGCTGGATTACAGACGCTTAGTCATCCTCTTCAGCTAGTGTCGGTGGTTTGGCTAGAAACAGATGAGGCAGGTGCATCTGGGGACCTTTCCATAACACAGCCCGCATTTGAATGAGCTGGAGTTGAATAAACACGCAAACTGCTGTCTGTGAGAGTGACGGGGGACAAAAAAGCTCTTCCATTTAGGCGAAAGTTGACGCGGGATGAGTCTGCATGTGGAAGCAAATGAAAAGTAATGATGCATTCAATACATCAATGAAGCTCGAATCACTCTCGGGCTTCTTATTCAGCTTTTATAGTCCATTTTTCCAGTTCACATGACACCTCAGTACAGACACAAAACACACTCACAGAAAATGAATGTCGCTCTTGGGAGAACATAATTTTTCTTTCTTAATGGCGAATAAAACAGCGCTTGTCTTCTTGGCGCTGAATAAAGCTCACGGCAAACGGAGGTAATGTTACCCTTTCAGTGGCCAATGACAATTACTTCGCTCTGTTTATGATAAGCCAGGGAAAGGTCATAACACTCTAAAAGCTCAGACTGTTGCTGTTTTCATCCAAAGCAGTAAACACCCATCTCTTGCCAAGCTCAGAGCACGTACTGAATCTCATCCCACACGCTGCCAAGCAAAAAAGTAGAACCGACAATTTCAGCCCACATTCTATTGATTAATTTCAGGTGGAGGACAAAAATCAGTTTAACAGCATGTCTAATGACTCTAATCAATCACACCACTGAAAACATCACTGAAAAGCTCTATAGTAAATACTAATTAGACTCATGGACCAACATTTGAGACGTAAACTAACTTTACTACAATAACAAACTATGAACTAACTATGAACAAAGACCACAAGTTAGGATATAAAGGATAAAGCGGTGTTATCTATGTCAGTATTATGAACTGGTGGGTGGTGACCTTAAAAAAAAAATTTTAAATAAATAAAAATAAATAAAAAAGCAAATAAAATGCAACTACCTAACCATACATTTATGGATAGATAGGATTGCTAAATTCTTATCCATGTAAAAAAGTATCTATGTTAAAAAAGTGCTATATCTTTTGTTGTTGACAAAGGCCATGCATTTAGTTAAACTTTTTTGTAAGTATTTTTCATGCAAATTCTGTCACTTGGCAATATGAAAAATACTAATACTACTAATTTGACCCAGTATTTGATCCATGTGTTAGGATAACCTCCTTTGGAAGGCCAAACAAAGTGGTTTCGCTTTCACAACGAAACACACAGAGGCTTGCGCAACCACATGTGACGACCCCGGGCTGGACTCCACCTTGTCCACGGTGAAAGCCGATCCGGCGATCCACAGCACGAAGTTGATGCATTTCCTCAACGACCAGCACGGATCAGCTCCAGGCATGACGAAGCAAATATCGTCCTCTTGGAAAGAAACAAAGTAGTTTCGCTTTCACAACGAAACACAGCGTCTCCAACAATACTACAGCGGCAGCGGCAACAATACTACAGCGAGAATAAAAGTTACGCCTTCTTTCTTTGCGTGAACATTTGGGCGGCGT
>NW_015554107.1:930356-937405 GCF_001515605.1 Sinocyclocheilus anshuiensis | reverse complement strand
CAAGAGCTTGTAACACTCCAAAGAGAAAGGAAAAATTGAAATCGCATCATATGACCCCTTTAAAAAAAATCAATTTATAAACCATTAATAACTTTAGAAAATAATACCAACAATAAATAAATCGAAAATCAAAATAAATTAATATACACAAAGTTAATAATAATAATAAAAATGTGTTAGGATGTTTAAAAAATATATAATAATAAACTATTAATATTTTAAAAGATAATACCAATAATACATCAATAAACTACAAATAATAAAACTAATATAAACAAACAAAGATAACTATAATAATAATAATAATAATAATAATAATAAATGAATAAAACATCCACATAAAATCACAATATAAAATTAAACACTTACTTCAATAATAATAATAATAATATTAATAATAATAAATAATAAAATGAATGCATAAAACATCTATATAAAAATAAAACTATATAAAAAAAGTTATATATACAATATTTTCCATATAAAAATAACAGCATCAAACAACAACACAATTGCAAATGCATGTTAATAATTCTGTATATTTGGCTTACGTTGCCCATGGTAAAAATGTTTTTTTTTCTTTTTTAATTTTATGACTTATGTACAATAAACAAACGTAGAAACGTGTTGGGTCTAGGGTTGCAAAGGGGTGGAAAATTTTCGGAAACTTTCCAAACATCCCTGGAATATTCCAAAAAATCCTGGAAAGTTTCCTAAATTTACTGGAAATTTTTAATCTTTATGCAACCCTAATTGGGTCACCACTTAACGTCCAACGTAAATCCTTGGTCCTCAATCGAAACCAGTGGAGAACCAGTGGTTTATGTGATGAACGCCACAGACCGGCACAATTTTAACACCATTTAATCAGTGTGAGTCACAAAACTACGACAAGCTAAAATAGTTCTGCTGCTTGATTGAGCCAACCTGTTGGGTAAATGTATTTTTAATCGAAAACGCATGCGCACACTCCCGGTGAGGTGACAGCGTTCCACCCACTCCTGTCTGTGCCATCCCATATAGGCGACCTGAGGGACATCTGTGTTTCCGGTGATGGGTGCTCATGAAGACGGAGGAGATAAGGACCCTGGTGCTCCACACCGTCTGATCCTGAACCCTCGGCTCTCCCTCCCCGTCCTCACAGAGACTGCACTCATTGTCTCTTTGGTGCCACAGGCCCAAATCACAAACAAACAGGCCTTTCTCAGCACCCTGATAGGGAGAGGAGGCCAGTGCCAGGACACCTGATCTGATCCACTACACACAAACAAAGCAAGAGATGAACCGGGCCCCCTCCTCTCCCCGGGCCCCTCGGAGACCAAGCTGTGCAGAAGGGCAAAAGAGCATTGGTACAGCAAACTCCTGTGAATTACAGTTCATTACATCTAATTTGCCATTAAACAGAAAATGTGTCTCAATTTAAGACCGACCGTGGCCTTAATACTGCTAATAGGAGCTGAATGCTCTCTGAGAAATTGTCAGTATGTGATTCAAGTAGCTAGATCGGCCTTCAAATCCAATCCAGGCTTCTTCTAATCCCATTTACAGCACTCGCAATCTGGTAAGAGTACTCAAACTGCATCCTCTTGGAATTGCCTTCATTTCCCATGCTTAAGACCACACCGTTCCAAAAACAACAGACGACAATGAAGAATCTGCTGCTTTGTGACAATATCAAAGGTATAACGAGGACGTCATCCATGAATTGCAGCATATAGCCAAAGGCAAGGCACTCCAAAAAGCGCTCGTTAAGAAGATGAATTCTGCCGCTCCACATGAAGACGTCATGGCTGGAGATGGAAATGATTGTTCTCTCAGCTGTGATTCCCCAGCTAGCAGATGCCTGACAGGTGTTTTGCTCAGGGAGAATCACGCAGACTCATTCACCTGATGACTGAGGATTCATTCAAGGACAGACAGCAAGTTTTACACAGCAGAATGTCTGTTTGACACATCATTGTTATAGCCTGAAGCAAGGTCATTCTCTCAGGAGAAAGATAAAGACAGAATGTATCTCTCTAATCACGTCAAAGAGAACAGAATAAATAAACAACAACAAATTACAAAAAGAACAATTAACTTATTAAAATTAAAGACACACACAATAACATAATAATAATAAAAACTTCTTTTTATTAAATAATATTTAATAAAAATAATAATAGTTTATAAATCTTAACATTTACTATAAATAATATATTGTAATATGTATTAATAATGAATGCATAATTAATGTTTAACTATAAATTAATTAATTAATTACATTTTTATTTTATTATGTCACTATTATATATTGTAATTATTATATACATTTATAAAATATACAGTATACATCATTTATTATTATTACTACTACATACACTTATACACACTATTATAATTGTTGCTATCTGGTTACTTTAGACAGGTTGTGGGCCCTGTGGACCCTTCATAATAATAATAATAATAATATATATTTTTTATTTTGTGTTTAATTAATAATAAAGCACTCTTTTTTTAAATAAAGCATAACAATGAAAGCCAGGAGCAGCATTAGACTGAATGGCCAATTACTACCGATGCATGACGCCATTCATCATTAAACTCAGCATGGTGTCATTCTGGCAAAGAAGTGTGTTTTGTTGAATGCATCTATACCCTGGCTTGAAACATAATGGGCCTAGGAGGGATTACTTAGAAAGAAAAGACAAAGCAGGAAGCTCTCTTTTGCCCTTTAAAACCAACATACATTTCTCTCAACTAACACTCTTCAAATAAAATAACTTCTGGGGTCTGTTTAGAGCAGGAAGCCACAGAACAGGCAAGTTCAAGCAGGAGAACTTATTCTCTGAGCTCACAGCACTTTCTCCTGACACTGCTTAAACCCTAGTTTGTTGGTACTCAGTAATTGAATCATCAGGTTTAGGTCTACATTTGAATAAAGAACGAAAGTAATTGTAAACATCAAATTAGAGGGTATATTGACTGCAAATCGGTTAATTGTTTTTAAAGGGCTCACTGGAAGGCTCCTGGAAGATTGAGATAAAAGCAAGATGTCTAGCAAAGTACAGCACTGATCCAGTTCAAGTCATGCGGTCTTGAAATCCATGGAGGAAATGGCAGAAAACACAATCAGCTGTCCGAACATGAATTATTAAAAATTTCTCAGGTCATTCTGATCATGTCATGAGAGTTGCCAGTGTGGTTTTTCCAACCACAAGGTACACTAAAAATAACATTGTTATGCTAAGAATGAAGGCACCACAACTGAGAGATATGCAATGCAAATGATACAAACATCATATAAAGTAGGAAATAACTTCTGGAGGTTAAAATGAATGCACACAGACACAGATCTACTAGTAAAAAGGATACTACTAGTCACAAGTTTGGACACATTTGACTGAATTTTTTGTTTCTCATCCTAAACACCTTTTTATCTAAAGGCTATTATGAATACATGTGTGAAATGTATTATACACAAATATTCAAAGTCTGCGTTCCTTTACAACCTTTTTAAATGAGTTGGTCCAGATAGTGTAAGAGAACTTTTTTTTTTTTTTTAATCCATACTTAAAAAGTCTTAAAGAAATAGTTCACCCAAAAATGAAAACATCATTTACTCACCCTTATGTCATTCCAAACCTGTATACGTTTCTCTTATGTTGAACATGAAGATATTTTGAAGAATTCTGAAGAACCAAACAGTTGTTGGTCCCCATTGACTTCAATAGTAAGGAAAGAAATACTATGGAAGTCAATGGGGACCATCAACTGTTTGATTACTATCATTCTTCAAAATATATTTTATGTTCAATATAAGAAAGAAACTTATACAGGTGACCTGAGGGTGAGTAAATGACAAAAAAAATGACAAGTTGGTTAAATAAAATAAATAGAGCTATATTTTAGACAAACTGTGGCTACTAAAATGTATGCTAAAATACAAGCTCTGACTTGTTTAATATTGTTGCTCAATACCAACTCCAATACTTCCATTTAACATATTTTGTAATTTTTGATAACTTGCTAATCACTATTATTCTAAAATGTGCCGACGCTTTTGACTAATAGCATGTCTTAAAAGCAAAAAGCAGGCTGTAGAGGTTTTATGACTAATTATGGTTGAAAATGCCATTTAAGCCCAATATAATAAATTGGATAAACAACAAAAGATTTTTGACCCAGAATACAGGCCCGTTTTGAACTACAAGAGGCATCAGATGTCATTGTGGGATTAATCAATGGGCATGAAGTATCACATTCAGCAGTAGTCTGTATCCTGATGGCCTGGTGTTGTCAACCAAGTGAGTCATGCATGCCATTCCACAGCAACAGCAACACATTTAAATACTTTGAAAACAATGGCTTATAGACGCAAAACACTTAAACACACCCTTTGCACACAGTCACGTGGACAACTACAGTTAGATGCCCCAAATGTTTATATCCCATTTCAAGAAAATTCATTTTAAATACGTGATAAATAAGACTTTGTTAGAAAACGTACGCGTACGTTTATAATTACACACTACACTGACGAAATACACGTGCTAAATGCACAAGCGCTGTGTAGAAGCACGTGAACAACGTTTGCAAGCGGTTTAAAATACATGCTAGGGCTTAAAAAATGCATTAGATATTAAAATGTTATGTACTCCTCTTAACACTTACGTGCAAAACCTGTCCTAACTCCTGCTTCCGTTTTCTCCTTCAGGGAATCCCTCGGGGTTTCAGGAATCATACAGGTGCGAAAGTTTTCATCCTCAGGGTGAAAATACTTCTGATCAGGTTTGAAATGCCAGGTATGCTTTACTAACACACATCAAACAAGAAACAACGTTATGTTGTGCGACAAAGAGAAACACTGTTTCAGGTCACTTAACATAGCCATCAGTCTTTTGAGTTGTAAGCAAATTGAAATGTCACCTGACACAGGTGAGAAAAGCCACGCCCCCGAGTAGTTCACACGCTCCTCCTACTCACCTTTATAGCTCTTATGCGTGACTTCAAGCACGGATATTTATTTACATAAATGAAATATAATATTGTTATTTTTGTAAGAAGAGAAAAAGAGACGATGAAAAAAGTGAAATTATAATATACGTCAAGACAAAATGAAGTACATTAAAAATTTGTAAAGTTTGCAAATATTTAAAAATATGTGTGCATTTATATCTGTTATTCCCTTATTATTTTGGAAGTTAGTTCCATTCAGGAACATTTCATTCATTTCTGAAACCTTTCAGAACACACACCTGTAAGCAGAATAGAGGCCTGTTAATAGATTGTTTTTTATGATCCAAAGGAGGCCATAAAAATCATAAACTCAGTTGCTATATACAGAAGTTTGAATGTGTGATGCAGCATTTGACGTAGTATGCATATTTTTCTAATCGGTATTTTTGTATTCTGAAACTTTTCATAAAACATGTAGGCCTGTAGGTAGGCTATAAATAGTGATGATGCAGTATTCAATATATTCAGTACATATCATGGTTAATTTCAGGGCAACCTGGAGTGAACTACAAAATAAATGTATAACCTGGAAATATTAAAAAACTAATTAAATCCAAAGATATGATTAAAAAACATGATTGACTGGTCAGCATTTATTTAGCCTTTATTTTTGCCTCTTGTCAGCCTTTACACGAGGCATCAAATTATGCCGTGTTTTTCTTTCAGAATAAGCTGCTCAATACATACTGACTAGGAAACTGCAGCATGAATATATGTTTTATTGGAGGGATGGATTAGCTCACTGTATATTAATAAGCAGATCTCCCATATGAGACCCTTTGTTGATTACAGGGAAACAAAGAAAAAGGTCCCATAAGTGGCCAATGCAGTTTCTGCTGTCTGACAACTGCTAGATATGAACTTGGCAGGACACCATTTAGCCCCCTTGAAGAGCATGTGTGAGCAGACGGTACTAATACACCAGGGTACACCGAACTGCCGGCCAACCTTCACTCATTTACCCCGTGTTCACTCATGCAGTCACCATTGGTCTCTTTCCTCGCCCAGTAAGGAGGTACAGCTCTCGCATATGTTCATAACACTGAGTGGGGAGGGGTCCAGTGATTCATCGCTCACGTCAGAATGAATCGGTCACTCTGCTAATTATGAATAAAACACAGTGTAATTATGCAGTGGAGTGCAGCTCCCGAATTTGCATGAGCAGAAAACAATAGAGATGTGTCTATTGAGACTGAAAGGTGAAAAGGTCATAAGCTTAGTTATAAACCAAGAGCAATTATTTAAAGGGACAGTTCGCCCCAGAATGAAAATGCTGTCATCATTTGCTCACCATCATGATGTTCCAAAGCTGTATGGACACAACAGAGGATATTTTGAAGAATGCTTGATCTTTTTGTCTGTGTGAAACCTTTCTATATACAGTATGTAGTGGTAAAAAAAATAAATATAAATATATATATATATATAATATATATATTTATATATAATATACTCTTTTTTTATTACCCTCTTTTTAGGTTTCTGCCTGTGACCTCACTTTCAAAGCTTTTTGCAATTATATATTAATATTCACCTCTGGCTGTGTTCAAATGGTTGCTGCCTTCCTGCAGACAGCATCAGCGTTACAAACAGACAGTATGACACAATTCTGTCAGTTTGCATAAATTAACTCAATTCTTCCAATTAATCATTCAATGTTATTGTAATTATGTAATGCCATCATCCAGATGCAAGTCTTTTAATAGACTGTCTCCCTCTTCTGGTTGTTCCGTGAACTGTTTAACACATTCATCATCATCCTTTGATCTCAGGCATTGTCAATATCTTCCTCTCATTGCAGTAGGCTACTGTAACCCTCAAAGCGTGTCAGATGAGTGTGCTAATATACAACGTCTTATTTGGAGGAGTTTCAAAGGACACCTGAAGCTTTGTTCGTATTTGCTCATGAGCCAAATCAGACAGAAATTAGGTCACCACTGTATTTCAACCAGCAAAGAAACGTGCAGAAAATGAGCTTTAACATCCTCACTCAAATGCCCCCACCGTCACAAAAACTAAGAGGCTGTGTTGTCTGAATCTTGTCCTGGTTC
>NW_015554107.1:922148-929370 GCF_001515605.1 Sinocyclocheilus anshuiensis | reverse complement strand
TATATAAGTAGGCCTACCTTATAAAGACAATATGTTGTTTCTAACTTTTATAGGCCTATGTCAATGTACTAAAGCCAAAATAAATGAGTGAAATATTTTTAACGCAATAACACACCAGCAAGAGTTAGCAATGACCAGTGAACAAAGTTAATTTGATTCAGTGATTTGTTCGACGCAGTCACTTGAATGAATCAGCGTTCTTGAAGAATCTGATTATTGAATAATTTGATTGCCCCTATTATGGATTTTTGAAAATTACCTTTCATGCAGTGTGTAACACAGCTCTAAGTGAATGAAAACATCCTGCAATGTTTTAAATCTGAAAGTGCACCGTGTATAAAGTTATTGTCTCTCAAAAGAATTAAAGAGTCGACTCTGAATCATTGAAACGTGTTGTTTTTAAAACGAATATTGGGATTCGTTTTAAAACGAATCCCAAGCATTAGCATATTGCCCTTGTTGGTATAGCACTTGTTGGTCTTTTCGCGTTGGTCTGAATGAAAATGCAAATTCATTCTTTGCCACTAGGTGCAGCTTTTGAAGCTGTAAAAATAGCGGTTTCCCGGTAATGCTGTACACAAAGGAGCACCGCGCTCACAAACGCTGCTTTATCAGACATTACAGTCATGATGAAATGAAAATGAAACTAATCGGACCAATCACCGCAGATTAGCGTCACGCAAAGGAGGGGCGTTGGTCTGAATGAAAATGCAAATTCATTCTTTGCCACTAGGTGCAGCTTTTGAAGCTGTAAAAATAGCGGTTTCCCGGTAATGCTGTACACAAAGGAGCACCGCGCTCACAAACGCTGCTTTATCAGACATTACAGTCATGATGAAATGAAAATGAAACTAATCGGACCAATCACCGCAGATTAGCGTCACGCAAAGGAGGGGTTTGGAAAAATGTATTGTTAAGTGCGTATTATAAGACAATGAAAGTGTTTTTTGACCTTGCATGCATGTCAACCTGTCATTTGTTTCGTTCCTGAATGAATGAGTGTGATTAAAAGAATCAATTGAGTGAATGATTCATATGACTCACACATAAAAACAGTCACCATACTGGCTTAAACATAGAACTCCTCTCATTTTAGAGGACTAGAACTAATAGTTGTCTAAAATAAGTTATTATAATGTATAAGAAACATTTTAAATTCAGTTCAAATGTGTATATATAGCATTTTTTATAATACATATAATTTCCAACCAGATTTATTTTTAAAAATGTGCATTACAGAGCAAGACAGCAGTGATGATTTTTTTCCTTGAAAATGTTTTATTTTTAAAATACACAGCATTTTTTTTCTCTATCAGAATTCTAGCACCACTTTTGAGGGGCCCTGGACCCCAGTTTGTAAACCCCTGGTTCAGATAACCTAAAAATTTGATAATTTTCTTTAAAATCAATGCCACATGGTTTGATATTGTACTATCCATTGCAAAGACATATATACATTTACATCAGTAATAATACTGTGCATCTTAAGTGTCTAACTATTTTTCAGGGGCCACTGTTATATAACTCCTGTGGTTTCTGTCCATTGTGATAAATACCTTTTCCTAGCTTACATTTACTCAGTGACATTTGATCAGCTCTCACTATATGAGCTCGTGTAGAGTTGAATTTGAAAAGCTGACCTTCAGATGCTTGACTGAATTCGTGACACAGTTCATAATTCTAATTGCTTTGTGGCGGGGTAACAAATCAAGCTGACCTGATGCAGACACAGTTTCTTGGGATGAGACACAAGGAATAGTTCAACCCAAAATGAAGATTTTCTAAACATTTACTCACCCTCAGGCCATCCATGATGTAGATGAGTTTGTTTCTTTATCAGAACAGATTTGGAGAGATTTAGCATTATCACTTGCTCACCAGTGAATCCTCTGAAGTGAATGGGTGCCGTCAGAATGAGAGTCCAAACAGCTAATAAAAACCTCACAATAATCCACAAGTAATCCACACAACTCCAGTCCATCAAATAAAGTCTTGTGAAGTGAAAAGCTGGGTATATGTAAGAAACAAATCCATCGTTAAGACATTTTTAACTTCAAACCATTGTTTCTGGCTAACATTCATAATATTGCTTTCTCCAATGAAAAAGTTGTCTTGTATGAATCAGAAGAGAAATATGCACAGATCAAGCACCGCTTACAAGCATAAACAGTCCAAAACAGTTCTAAACAAATATGTTGTTTCTGGTGCATATGGATGTGTTATATGGATTATGGACTCGCATTTTGGCCAGAAATGACAGTTGAGGGATTTCTTACAAACACACACTAAAAATGAGCGAACTGCTTGTTTGGACTCTCATTCTGATGGCAGCCACTCACTGAGCAAGTGATGTAATCCTACATTTCTCCAAATCTGTTCCAATTAAGAGGGTGAGTACATTTTCAGCTAATTTTCATTTTTGGGTGAACTATTCCTTTAGGTGCTGCAATAACATGATCTAGTATTTAACTTTATAAGTAAACAGAGCAACACATTTGTTCTTCAGACCGAAGCTGCCTGAATTCGTTTTTCCAGATGCAGTTTAAGCAAAAGACACCATCAGGGCTTATTTCCTCAGTAAAGAATGACTCAGCTAATCTTAAATCCAAACACCATCTGCCAGGTCTATTTCTCAGACTACAGTACAAATGTTGTGGCCCAAATATTCTCTAAAACAACGTCTTACCTTCGATCATAAATCACTTGATTGTAGTAAGTGCACCCCATTGAGAAAAGCCAGCAAGTAACCTCCAAAGCCGCCCTCATTTGTCTGTGCATTGGATGGATTGCTTCAGATTAGATAGTTAAACTTCCTTTTGTGTTTTTGGGATGCACATCTAACTCTCTAGAGCTTGAATTTCATCCCCAGATCAGTTTGATTTGGCAGAGCTGAATAGTTGGAAGTTCTCAATGAACATCCAGCTCTGTTTGGAAGAGGTCATGCATTTGTTAATTGCCTATTGGCCCAAATTATATCAATGCTTGTCAGTGGCACTGTGCAAATCGTGGCTGTGCAGATGGATGCTTACAACCACACTGGATGTTCTCTATAAACATATGCAGAACTGAATATGGGTCAACCATATGATTCAGTTCAATGCTCTGAATCAGATTGCTGCCTTTATCATGCAAATTAGGTTTGTTTAGTGTGAGTTTCTATACTTTTGTTGTGTGACTGATTTTGTGAAAGATACTGACTGATTAAATATGTAGGCCTAAATGCTCTTTTATCCTGCTGTTGAAATAGTAATCCCTCTTTGATTTGATGTTTTTTTTTTTATGAAAGTACTTCATGTATCAAACAGAGCTTACAAGTTGTTATGATCTGAATGGAAAGGCCAAGAACCTTTCATATGTAAAGATCTTATACTCATTCACAGATTCTTGAAACAAAATCCCTGTAACTGATCTATTCCATCCAGATAGGGATATGCCAGGTCATTGAAGTTCATAATAGCAAGTTTGTGTTTAATACATCAAAAATCTTCAGTACAATGAAGGACGTACAGAATTCTCATTTTCTGTATATAGTATGTGCTGTGTGGGCCTTGCAGATTATCAAATGATCTCATTTGGCAAAGAGGCAAAACCAATAACCGCTCAGTGGGATTTTCATGTGAATTATTTGTAAACCCAAGTATCTTAAAACGAATTAAATGTTAATGATGTAAGCTGAGTTATATTGGGAGAATCTGCTGGTTTGTAAAATACACACTCTCTCAGTCAAAACCAACTAACTGCCTGTGACGTCTCTAAGCTACAGCTGCGGCTTGTGCTTTAAAATAACCATGATCATTTAATCTTGAGTTAACCCTGATTTATTAGTATGCAGCACATATGTAACACTGAAGGTTTTTGAATAATTCCTCTATCCACAGACACTTGCCTTTTTTTTAGTAATACTATGATAATGCAATGTTTTCTTTCAAAGACTATTTAAAAAAATACTATCATTTAATATTGTTTACATGGAATAAAAGTTATCTTGGTATGTAATCGTAAAACAGTGCAGTTAATGGGTATTAAAAGGGAGTAAAGCAATTATTTATATTATTTTTAAATATTTTTTATTAAAATTATTGTAAGACATTTATTTATTTAGTTTGCTTGTTTGTTTTATCAAACTTCCTTAATAATACCGCACGATGGCGACATTTATTCACTTATTTATTATAGATATGTTTCAGTCAGTATAATAGGTTTGACTAGTGTAATTTTTTACATTGATAATTTTCATTATGAGCACCAAGAGTAGCCTATAAGTTATTAGTATATGTTAAAGTATTATTCAAACACAAATGAAAATGGACATTAAAGAAGGAACAAATCAAAGCACTTTTGACCTCTTTGAAAAGCTCAGACTTTTATCTTTCTAACGTCAGTCAACGCGGATGATGACGTCACAATTTCAAAGCGCGCGTGTCCCTTTGAACAAGTGTCATCAAAGTTATTTCTTTATTCTTCAGACCTATTAAGATCAACTTCATTCAATATAAACTATACAACTTTATCCAGTATAAACTAACAAGTTTAACGGAGCATAATATTTGTGCCCACAAATGAGATTATAATTTTACATAAAGTTTTATTGAAATTGTACATTTATATAAGTCTAAAAACCATTAACGTATAGATAGGCCTACATGTACATAAATCTGTTTGCATAGGCTTTTCTATGGTCTTTTAATTATTATTTATTTATTAGGTTAAATTAAAACAAAATACAATTCAAAATAAAATACAATTCAAAATGTAGTAAAACGTTTTAAAAAGTGTTATATATACAAAATAGACATTTTTATCATACTGCTTTATATGAAACATATTAAACTATTTCTGTAATGTCATTAAACTGTAAAATCAATAATCTGATACAGGCCACTAATTTCTACCAAAGTTTTGAAGTGTGATCAACAAACATTCATAAGTATCATCGCAGGTGAATTTCAATTGTCAGGTTAAAAGGGTTTAAGGATCTTCAAAGTGAATCTTCAAAAGTTAATTTCCTTTGACTTCAACCTTTACAAAGAGGTGTTAATGGACCAATATTAAATACATTAGGCTAATACCTTAGTTAAAACGATACAGGGGGTACAAATACAACTCCCCAGCTCCATGTCATTATTGAGAGAGCAAGAGTAGGCCTACACAGTCACAGCAGCTTCTGTAGGCCCCTACTTGAACATGGCAACTCAGACATTTTCAAACTTCTCTATTGATTACATCTTGGGAGACGCCAGCAAACAAACAGCAGAATCCCCTGGACTTGATCATCCAGCATCTTCTCAGGATTTCCCAGGACACTTGACCAAACTGGACCTGCTCTACCAGGATGGATCTAGAGGTCATGGTGACCATGCAGCAGCAGTGATGATGACCTTTCCATCTCCATCATGGAATGCAGGAATGTACCGCTGCTGTGTTCCAGTCTCCTATTATCAACCGCCTTTTAAATCAAATTACTATGCAGCTCAACCGTGGCCTTTTGCCATGTCAGGTATGCATTTTTCTTTCTTGTTTTTCTTTCTTCATTTCGTTAACTTTATTTAAAAAGTGTAATTCATTTTTTTTGTTATATATAATGTATTTATTTCTTAAAACTACCTTCAGGTTGTGGTACAGCTGAGAATCACTGCCACCAAACTGTAGCTCAGAGACAGCGCAGTCGAGTCCGAACGGTTTTCACCGAGAACCAGACGGAGACGCTCGAGCGGCTCTTCGCAATCACCGACTATCCGAGCGCTGAAACCCGGGCGGAGTTAGCCAAAAACACCGGCCTCAGCGAGGAGACTGTGAGGGTAAGAAACCTCTTTATCTGTAGCCTAATGATATTTCATACTTTGTGCTGAAATATAGCAGAACATAAACTAACCAAAATCCATTTGAACGTTTTTTAACGTAATTTCTAACGTGTAGGCCTATATCTGAAAATAAAATTACTAATATATATATATTCATGGAATGCAGGAATGTACCGCTGCTGTGTTCCAGTCTCCTATTATCAACCGCCTTTTAAATCAAATTACTATGCAGCTCAACCGTGGCCTTTTGCCATGTCAGGTATGCATTTTTCTTTCTTGTTTTTCTTTCTTCATTTCGTTAACTTTATTTAAAAAGTGTAATTCATTTTTTTTGTTATATATAATGTATTTATTTCTTAAAACTACCTTCAGGTTGTGGTACAGCTGAGAATCACTGCCACCAAACTGTAGCTCAGAGACAGCGCAGTCGAGTCCGAACGGTTTTCACCGAGAACCAGACGGAGACGCTCGAGCGGCTCTTCGCAATCACCGACTATCCGAGCGCTGAAACCCGGGCGGAGTTAGCCAAAAACACCGGCCTCAGCGAGGAGACTGTGAGGGTAAGAAAGCGCTCTTTATCTGTAGCCTAATGATATTTCATACTTTGTGCTGAAATATATCAGAACATAAACTAACCAAAATCCATTTGAACGTTTTTTAACGTCATTTCTAACGTTTAGGCCTATATCTGAAAATAAAATGACTAATATATATATATATATACTTAATTTTAGGTCTGGTTCAAGAATCGACGTGCACGTAGAAAAAGACAGACAACCTGCCCCGACAAAAGCACGAGGAGCGCTCCAGAGGATCATCCCGAATCAGATTAATTTATGACTGAATTATATCAACACAGACTCAATGGCTTTTAAGCATTGTTTTTAAAAGTACACTTTTGTTTACAGTGTAAAAATAGGCCTATGTAGACATTTTATACGAATAAACACCTTTCTCAGCGAAATAAACTTGTTTCGTTTATTTGTTCCTATTTTAATTATGGTGCTGTTGTTGGAGTACGTGATTTGAAGAAGCAAAATATTTTCACGAAATGTATTTAATTTAGCTCCTATCTTATTTGCGCCGTCTTTGATGCGCATGCGCGCTGGCATTCGTTGATTGTGTCCCTTCGCCTATGCGAAATGCTATGGAAGCCCGTTTCCGCCACTGATTAAAAAATAAAAAAGCTAATAGCGACTTTTTATCTAACAATTCTGAAAAAAAGGGTCAGAATTGCGAGTTTGTATCAGGCAATTCTGAGACAAAAAGTGCGTGATGTAAACTAGATAATTCTGACTTCGCAATTGTATGGAAGCCCGTTTCCGCCACTGAATAAAAAATAAAAGAGGTAATTGCGACTTTTTTTCTCAGAATTGCGTGATACAAACTCGCAATTCTGACTTTTTTTTTCTCAGAATTGC
>NW_015554107.1:905999-920266 GCF_001515605.1 Sinocyclocheilus anshuiensis | reverse complement strand
TGATACAAACTCGCAATTCTGATTTTTTTTTCTCAGAATTGCGTGATACAAACTCGCAATTCTGACTTTTTTTCTCAGAATTGCGTGATACAAACTCGCAATTCTGACTTTTTTTTTCTCAGAATTGGTGATACAAACTCGCAATTCTGACTTTTTTTGGTGATACAAACGATACAAACTCGCAATTCTGATTTTTTTTTCTCAGAATTGCGTGATATAAACTCGCAATTTTTTCTCAGAACTCACAATTGCAAGTTTAAATATCGCAATGATCCAAACTCGCAATTCTGATTTTTTTTTCTCAGAATTGGTGATCCAAACTCGCAATTCTGATTTTTTTTTCTCAGAATTGGTGATCCAAACTCGCAATTCTGATTTTTTTTTCTCAGAATTGGTGATCCAAACTCGCAATTCTGATTTTTTTTCTCAGAATTGGTGATACAAACTCGCAATTCTGATTTTTTTTCTCAGAATTGGTGATACAAACTCGCAATTCTGATTTTTTTTTCTCAGAATTGGTGATACAAACTCGCAATTCTGATTTTTTTTTCTCAGAATTGGTGATACAAACTCGCAATTCTGATTTTTTTTTCTCAGAATTGCGTGATATAAACTCGCAATTCTGACTTTTTTTTTCTCAGAATTGCGTGATACAAACTTGCAATTTTGACTTTTTTTCTCAGAATTGGTGATACAAACTCGCAATTCTGACTTTTTTTCTCAGAATTGGTGTTACAAACTCGCAATTCTGACTTTTTTTCTCAGAATTGGTGTTACAAACTCGCAATTCTGACTTTTTTCTCAGAATTGATTGATACAAACTCGCAATTCTGACTTTTTTTGTCAGAATTGGTGATACAAACTCGCGATTCTGATTTTTTTTCTCAGAATTGGTGATACAAACTCGCAATTCTGACTTTTTTTCTCAGAATTGCGTGATATAAACTCTGAATTGCGAGTTAAAAAGTCATAATTGAGAGATATAAACTGGCAATTCTGAGAAATAAAGTCAGATGCGTGATATAAATTCGCAATTGCGAGACATAAAGTCGCAATTCTGAGAAATAAAGTCAGAACTGCGAGATATAAACTCACAATTTTTTGTCAGAATTGTGAGATATAAAATCGCAATTCTGAGAACATATCAGTCCCCCGCCCCCTCAAAATTGGACTTTAACTCGCAATTGCGAGTTTATATCACGTAATTCTGACTTTATAACTCGCAATTGCGAGTTTATATCTCACAATTCTGAGAAAAAAAGTCAGAATTGCGAGATATAAACTCGCAATTGCGATAAAAAAAACTCAGAATTGCGAGTTTTTATCTTGCAATTGTGACTTTATATCTCGCAATTCTGACTTTATAACTCGCAATTGTGAGTTTATATCACGCAATTCTGAGAAAAAAATTCAGAATTCTGACTTTGTATCTCACAATTCTGACTTTATAACTCGCAATTGCGAGTTTATATCTCACAATTCTGTGAAAAAAAGTCAGAATTGTGAGATAAAAAGTCTCACTTTTTTATTTTTTATTCAGTGGCGAAAACGGGCTTCCATACAATTGCGAGTTTGTATCTTTTTTCTCAGAATCGTGAGATTTAAACTTGCAATTGCGAGTTATAAAGTCCAGAAAAAAAGTATAATCAATCAAGACAACACAGTCAAACTTAGTATAAAACACTAATGTTTATTAGTCATATAGTCAGGATTGAGTTTCACTTGAATTAATTAATAAGCTTTTTCATGCTGATATACTGTAGGAAAAAGAAACCTGCAAATGTAGGTCTATACACAGCATGCAGTAGGCTACAGTTATGTTGTCCATCAAATCCAAAACCGAATTCATGATAAGATCCACATTAATCTGATTTACAGAGTATAGTTAACACGAAAACACAAAGCACAGGACGTTAAAAAAGTACCTTGTGAAATTATTAAAATATATATTTTCTCAGACGAATAAATGTTTACAAATTAACTATACCAATTACAATATTGCTGTTATTACCCACACACTTGATTACAATATCATAAGCACATACCGTTTTCACAATCAGGATTTTAAAGAACAGCATTTACAAAACTGATCCGAGTGAAAACAGAGAGAAGGAATAGGTAGTCTGGCCTAACAGCTTTTATACAGTAGACTGTAGATGATAGATGAGGATTTTATGTTAAAATATAAACTGTACTTCACTTTAAACTATACTAGATGAACTATAATTTGTTTTATTTTATTTTTTTTGGGTGAGAGAAACATGATTGTGATTCGTATGGTTATTTGGGTTTATAAAATGAACGAATGCTTATCGTCACCTCGTTTTTATGAAAGGTCACGAATGAACATGCCTCCTCTCAAGTGTTGCATTATTGAAGTGGTTCTTAACAGTACATTATTCTGAAGTAAGAGATTATTTAGCTTTTGCTATATCATGGAGCTTGCGCTTTGGTTGATTTTAATTAAATGAAATGTGATTTGTTAGCTTATAATATCTAAAGCAGGCCTCTCACCTCATTTCAGAGCAGTTTATGACCTAAAAACGTGCCCATGCCTGCTTATTTCATGCAACATATTAATATATTTTAAGCTATATGCTTAGTTTCACTGTAGATGAAAAAAGCATTAGGCTCTTATGACCTAAAAACGTGCCCATGCCTGCTTATTTCATGCAACATATTAATATATTTTAAGCTATATGCTTACAGTTTCACTGTAGATGAAAAAAGCATTAGGCTTCAATGACAAAAACCCTCTTCTTTTTCACATTGGCAGCATCAATATTTTCAGACTACAGTTACAATGAAACATTTTTATGTTTAGTAATAATATGTCACCTACTAGTTCACTTAAAGGCATTTGAAACTTAGGAAACAAAGGCTGTATACTATAAAATACTGTAAAGTAAGACAGCAAAGGTACATAATACAACAGCATGTTTACAAACAAAACAAAAAAGCACCTTTACAAATTAAAATAGACGTACAAGCCTAGTTATTTGTGGATTATGACTGTATTATCAAGCTTGAATACTGCCAATAATCTACCCACAGTGGTTTAGCAAAAAAAATAACCCAGAGCAGATAGAGAGATACGAATGGCTTTCAGTAGGAATGATTTTCCCTTATTTTGATTTCATAAAAGATTGTTCGTCTATAATTCAATCATCGGAATGCAGGACGTTAGTTACTTGACAAGGCACTATTTTTTTGCTATTGAGTTGCCGTCAAAGGGGCGGGACAGCAGTCTGGGTACTTCACAGAGAGAAGCACATACGAATAATGGAAGTACACAGAGTGGGCGAGATTTTATCTTGAGGAGGAACAGAAAAAGAGGGGGAGATAGAATTAAAGATGTAACCAGTGGATTTAGGACTGCATCTCTGCACGGAGCATCCAGGGAAACCAGCAACAGAACAGCAACCTGCTATAACAGAAACGGATCATGAATGTAAAATGCTGTTTAATCTTGCATCACAGGATACATTATAGATTCACAGCTGCAGCCAAACGGATGTGTTATTTATGGGACAGAAGCATACCTGGATATGGAACTTTCAGATGTTATGTCTTTTGGAGAACGGATCGCATTAAAATTACGCTTTGGCTGGGACACTGTATAGGAGGATGAACACAGACAAATATTATAACCATGCAGCTGAGGCTGCCATGTGAGACTGTGTTGTTCATTCATATTGTATTATACATATTGTATAATAAATGTCATATATTTCTGTTCTTTGCTACATGCAATAATCCAGCTGAATTTTAAACTTTAGACGGGAAAAGTACTTATTGCTAATGCTATTACACATTATGGACAGTAGGTGTCACTGTATTCCTAACCAACAAGATACACACAAGACGGAGCACTAACTGTGAGCTGATGTTGTTTATTCATACAAATGCACACACTCTGATTGTGAAGCAGTGTTGCTTTAAAAACAGGCAAAGAAAAGAAGAACATGCTCTTATCGTTGTACTTACTAGTCACCTGGTGGACTTTCTTCACTAGTGTCCCATCACCCTGAGGATCTTTGGGCCCTGCAATTCTGCAAGATTAAAAAATCAAATTATACTGTTGATGTCTTTTTGGAGAATTAATCTGAACAACAAAATGATTTAAATATACATTTTACTAAATGTCTCTGTTTTTTTACCTTATAATAGATGGTTTTACAAAGACTTCATATCGTAGATGGTATTTTAGCACATTTAATTAGGCCTCAACCCCTAACATTGTTCTGGTACTTTTTCGTTATCCCTTCATAAACAGTGAAACATTACTGCAAATGTGTTTACTATTCAGTAATAAAAGCTAAATGAAAGGCATGGTGTGCTCATATTCTATAACCAAAGCAGTAAAACATATCCCTATTTACTGTAACCCAAGTTGTGTAACTGTAAAACATTTTTTTTCTGTTACATGTTGAAGATTTTACCTCTGAACACGGGATGGTGGTGCAAAAACCCCATATTTGGGCAGACAGTGGAAGTAACGCACTCCAAATACACTGCCATCATGCTTTCCAGTGGGCTGTTCCAACTCCACACCAAACCAATACCCTGATCACAAGAATCCACACACACACACAATTCTAAATACTTGCTGCACATTATTGTACTTATATGTGATTTCATATTAATTATAAGAGAAGTGCAAATCATCATGTCAGGCTTATTCTTATATCATTATATTATACCATTATCTCAGACCTTCGGTTAGACAT
Organism: Sinocyclocheilus anshuiensis; assembly: GCF_001515605.1. Taxonomy (NCBI): domain Eukaryota; kingdom Metazoa; phylum Chordata; class Actinopteri; order Cypriniformes; family Cyprinidae; genus Sinocyclocheilus; species Sinocyclocheilus anshuiensis. Next base: position 915,536 of record NW_015554107.1, on the reverse strand, counting down.
ACCAGGAGCAAAGTCTGTCTTGCCAAAAAAACGGACAATCCCTTGCTTTTGGCCTGCCACCAACACCTGATCCCCAACTTCAACCTTGACTCCATCAGGATCCAAACTGACCCCGGACAAAGACTTCTTTCTTGGGGCTGGTGGAGAAGCAAATCAAATGTGGAACTCAGATATACACTAGTCTTTTATGCACACCAAGGCTGCTTATATTCGATCAAAAATGCAGTACAAAACTGTAATATAGTGAAATATTATTACAATTTAAAGGAACTGTTTTCTATTTTAATAGAAAATTCAGAATATTAGAATAATTTCAACAGACTTAAAATTAACAGACTTACTTTAAGTGGTCACACATTAACTTGGGTCTAAACACTGATTCGATGACAATTTAATAGAAGGCGAACACTGAACAACACAGAATTCAAATCACACATATAAAATAGATAGTTGTTAGATATATAGATGTTATCACTCACTCTTTTCACGGTCTTTCTCTTTTTTCTCTTTCTTAATCTTGCCGGTTACACGAGACAAATCCATGCGAGGGGTTTTTGGCGTGGAGGTGACTGAAGAGGGGGTCTGCTCAAGAGCTTTGCTGATTTTCGACACAGGGGCGAAGATGCCTGAAGAATAGATGTGTACACCAAATATTAAACTCTAGAAATCAGATTATTTCATCCAAATACTGTAATCAGATCTGTTGTCAATACAATAATTATAAAACGACTTTTCGAATACAGAAATGAAGAGAACACACCTTGTTTTGGGGGGCAGTTAAAATAGCGGATCCCACCCACACTCCCGTCGTTCTTGCCCTCCGGCTCGTCCAGCTCAATACCAACCCACTGCCCACTAGCAAACTCAGTGGTGCCGCAGAAACGGAGGGTGCCAGCCTGCAGAAAAGAGGCATTGTGTTTTATTTATATATCCTATCTTCTCCTAGGTGCTTCAGACACTGCAAAGTCTTTAAACACACAGACTCTCCTAATCTCACCTTTGTGTCGTCCAGCACCACACAGTCCCCTAGTTTGAGACCCAGGGAGGAAAGCATGAGGTTGCCGGGGATGTTGTCATAGTTGGGCAGGGTGGCGCGGGGCAGGTTACAGCTGAGCGGCACTGCGTCCAGCAGCAACTGTTTCAGCTCTTTAGCCACCATGGCGGCCTCAGCTTTATCCAGACTCATGTCCATGGGGTCAGGAACAACCTCAGCAGGGTCTTGACCCTTATCATTCTGTAATATGCAGAGAGTTTATCTGTTAGTGATAGTCCAATCAGGCCACTATTTATAATTTTGAGATTACATTGCCTACTGGGTCGATAACAAAAGTCAAGAGTGCAGTTTTTCGTAATTTTTTTGTAAATATACACTATTGTTCAAGTTTGGTGTCAATAAGTTATCAATAAGAAAATTCAATAAAAAATCAGAAAGAAATTAAAACTTATATTCAACAAGGATGCATACATTTGATCAAAAGTGACAGTAAAGACATTTATAATGTTACAAATTCAGCTCTTTAGCCACCATGGCGGCCTCAGCTTTATCCAGACTCATGTCCATGGGGTCAGGAACAACCTCAGCAGGGTCTTGACCCTTATCATTCTGTAATATGCAGAGAGTTTATCTGTTAGTGATAGTCCAATCAGGCCACTATTTATAATTTTGAGATTACATTGCCTACTGGGTCGATAACAAAAGTCAAGAGTGCAGTTTTTCGTAATTTTTTTGTAAATATACACTATTGTTCAACAGTTTGGTGTCAATAAGTTATCAATAAGAAAATTCAATAAAAAATCAGAAAGAAATGAAAACTTATATTCAACAAGGATGCATACATTTGATCAAAAGTGACAGTAAAGACACTTATAATGTTACAAAAGTTTTCTGTTTCAAATAAATGCTGTTCTTTTGAACTTTCTATTCATCATAGAATCCGATAAAAAGTTTCCACAAAATAAATATTAGGCAGCAAAATTGTTTTTAACATTGATGATAAGAAATGTTTCTTAAGTCCCAATTCAGCATATCAGAATGATTTCTGATCATGTGACATTGTAGACTGGAGTATGCAGCCATGGTTAGCCAAGAGACTTCTTTCAAAAACATTAGAAAATCTTACCAACCCCCATTCAACTTTTGAATGGTAGAATATATTTGTGAATCTTATTTTATATATACAGTGTGTCCATTTAAAATGATCTGGCTACTGATGATCTAGTATTCTGAAAACAGACCAACGAAGACATCTGAAACACTCATTCAAAATGAACGAAGCCAATTAGGCTGATTAGCTCAAGTGAAGTATAAATCATTATGCTCACTCTGACAGTAGGGTTGGCTCCATGCTCCAGCAGACACTTGACAGCACCGAGACAGAGGTTGGAGGCGGCGATGTGCAGGGCTGTGCCATGATAAAAGTCACTGCAGGTGGAGTTGAGTACTGTGTAGAGAGAAGAGCAACAGATATGTTGAAGGACACCCGACTTTATTAGTGGAATATGTAATGAGAGGCCAAATACTCATTAGCCACTTCATAATTTGCTTGTGCATGATACTTGACATTTTCTAAATGACTAAACTACTTTGCATTTTCTACCTCAGCTTGTGTGTGAGAATGTGGCTAGATTGTTTCAAAAAGCATCTGGCTTACTGAAAAGTTCAGATGCCGTCATGAATACAAACACTGTTTGCTTTGGAAATTCACCTTTAGGCTTGGAGGCTTTGAGCAGAACACGAATCAGTTCTGGCACATCGAAGTAAGCCGCATAATGGAGGGCGTTCATGTTGGTCCAACGACTGCGCAGACTCACATCAGCTCCCAGAGCTATCAGCTGACTGGACAGCCGGAGCGCTGCCTGAGGATCACCTGAAAGGAAAACACATGGCTAACTATAGCAACAGTCACGTGCTGCAGGCTAGATTTGCTTTAATTATGTTGGCAAGAGTGCAATGCACAGCAAGGTTAGAGCTATTAATGGAGTTAGAATTAGAAGCTGTTCAACTTTAATGACCTCAATTACAGAGAAATGTCAGATTTGGATTGTGGATTGCAAGGCAAGTCATGGCAAAGACCTCCAACCGTCAACTCCAGTGTCACTCACCCACTCCGTGAGCTCCTGCTTTGCAGCAGTAGTGGAGAAGAGTCATATCCGTCAGGCCGTCACGGTCATTCACATGGCAACCTCGCTTTAATATCTGAAAGTGACAGAGTTGATCAACATATGATGAACTTCCATGCAACTGGAAGCCAATTAATAACTATTGCAGACTTGCAGGCAAATACGGTCATGGCCACTTTCAAAGCTGGATGAGAGCCGTATTAGTGAGATGCACTCTAATGATGAAAAATTAAGCCAATTAATATTGATGATATGTGATAGAAAGAAGCCTTATTGCTGAGTCATCCTTAACGTCACATTTTCTTAATATATAGCATCCATTTTGTGGAAAACTTGGAGCTGATATGCAAGAATCCCATTGAACAGAGTGCAGTATTATTGAAAATGAACACATGTCCATTTACACACCATGCCAAAAGACATCAAAAAGATTTGTGTGCAAGTAAAAAATATGAAAAATGCCATCTATCCCAAATGATGTATCTGAAATTATGTTTAAAAAAACAATTTTGATCCTCTACCTGTGATTTCCCTGCAGAAAAATATAACTCAAAATTTGGTTTTCTGTTTTTTCTCTGACACCAGTGAAACCAGCATAAAAGAGGTACAAGGCTAGTTTAAGCTAGTCTTGTTAGGAAGGTCATGAAAACTTTTAACCTTCTGAAATTATGAAACCCTTTACTTTGATTACACATCACAAGTCAGACCCACAAGCCTGACCCACTGGTGGGCAGTGAGAGTTCTTCTTCACCGAGACCTGACAGGTGGAGCTGATTTAGGGCAGGACTCAATGTAGAGATCAGTCAAATCTAGGAGGCTTATTGCCACTGCCATCAATCCCTGCAGCTCCAGTTCCTCTAGGGACACCTATCTACAGAGTGTTTACAAGTGCTGACAAAGACTTCAATTAATGTTAGTCAATTTGAATAAAAAAATGTGTAAATGAACATTGTGACCCTTTCTCAGTACAACGTGTAAAATCAATTCAATCGGCTGACATTTATTTTCCTGTACTGCAATCAAATCACTTTGGCAAAAGTTAATATAAAAGTTAATATAGAGCTTAAGGCAAATGTGACAATATAACATCTTGTTCTAAGCATCTAAACTTTGCACTCCAGTGTGTAAATGATTAAAAAAAGAAAGATGAAAAAAGAAAGTTGAGAAACATTTGGAAAAAAAACTCACAAAGAGTGGAGAGGACAAAAGTCTTCAACAAGTTTAAACACAACTCATGGATTAGAAACCATATCATCTTTATCATCAGTTTATCAATTACACAAAAATATCCGCAGCTGGATAGAAATTCAATAGGTCTCTACAAATGGCATTTATTCAAGGTTCACTGTCTTCATTCATTAAAGGGATAGTTCACCCATTGCACACAAAAAGTATTCTCGTAGCTTCATAAAATTATGGTTGAACCACTCATGTCACATGGACTACTTTAACAATGTCCTTACCTTTCTGGGCATTGAACGTGGTAGTTGCGTTGCTGTATATAAAGGGCCAGAAAGCTCTCGGATTTTATCAAAAATATCTTAATTAGGTTTCTGAAGATGAACGAAGGTCTTACAGGTTTGGAACAACATGAGGGTGAGTAATTAATGACAGAATTTTCATTTTTGGGTGAACTATCCCTTTAAGTAAAATAAATACGTTTTGTTAGTTGCCCACATATTCAGGACGTTTCCTGTCTATACTACTGACAACTCCAAAGAAATACTACCTCATTGCCTATGACGTCAATCTTGTGTTGAACTTGTGGAACCCATTGGCGGATAATGGCGAACAGTTCTGGGATTGTGGTCCGAGGGTCTGTCAGAATCTCCATGCAGGCCGGATCATTTGGATCAAAGAAGGTAAACGCTTTAATAGAAGCAAACAAAATGCAGGATAATAAATACAGGGATTTATTACAACAGCCAATAAAATTACCACTACATTATGCTGTGGAATTTGATTAACTTGTAGCTCAGGATTTCTTCTTGTTCTCTGTAATATATTTGGGTAGATCTGACTGCTAGGATGAGGAACCCACCATAGTCCTTGGGCAGTGGAGCCTGTGCAGATGGATGCACTATGGGTTTCTTGCGGGGTTCATGAGCAGGGCTGATGAACTCAGAGGCCGGCTGGGCCTCTTCCACCTCAGAAGTTTCCTCTTTAGTCATTCTGCTTATGTGTTTGGGCCTGTACATTAAAAATGCACAGTTAAAAATAACAATACAGAGCGCAATTTCATAACTTTTATAGACATTGGATAGAACAGTGCTCATAAAATGTGTACAAGAAAATCAACAGCAATGACAACTGATTTATTTCTTGATTTTCATAATTTTGTCCACTAAAAATCACACTGGTTTGGTTCTCTTGGTTATTTTGGTCCACACCAAAAAAGAAAATGATACTTAGGTTTGCTTAGCGTTCACGCTGTCATTTTTAATACCTAACCTAAAGATACAAAACAAAAGGCATAAAGATACAGTCACAACCTAATTGGACAGCTTTTATTATTTTTTGTGAACTTACCAAACATCCAAATCAATGCTGTGTGCAAGCACACGCTCACTGCATGTGTGTACATATGGTGGTATTTTTACCAGCTGATGAAGAGCTTATAAAATGTGTAAAGCATTCAAAACAATGCCATGATGCCTGTACTGAACTATAATGTGCAACATACAACCAGGTCACATCTTGTGACATCAGGTTCGCTAGATGTCTTTGGTCTATGTTGTTGCACTCACATATCAGTCAAACTGCACCAGAGATTTGAAAGCAGGTCCGAGTTAGGTGCTCACCAAGGTTTGGATGGCAGCGTTCATCCCTATTCAAATGAACTGCACTAACAGAGCAATTGCACCGGAGTTCATTTTAATCAAACCAAAGCAGCCACCTGTAAACACACCCTAAAAGAACCGAGCCTTCATTGACACTCTCAATATTCTTTTTGTTTGATCACTGCTCAAAAACACAAGTGAGTATACAATACATGATATGAGATGTATGATCATGAACCTCTACGCCACAGTTATTCCTCCCAGCGAGGCTCTAAGTTTAGTACGGAGTCTGGCGGAGAGGATGAGTGACTCACTGCTTCCAGCACTGTCTGTTGGAACAGAGGAGAGACCGGACCTCACAAGCCACTGCGCCATCTTACTGGAGATCCATGCTGAATATAAGTCATTGCAATTTACTTTGATGTCTTAGATTCCCGTTACTGTATTCTGCTCAATCAGCCATCAAAATAACATTCAGGGAATTAACCAGAGAATGCTAGACTTAGACCAACACTACAGTATATGTCCTACAGTACATTGTTTTATCTTTATCTTTTGGAAGTTACCCCAAATATTTGGAAAGCAGACCATGACATGTAGTATTTTTCATGCAACTGATATATTTTATGGTTTTTAACATCAGTATGCCTGCAATCTATGTGACCAAAGAGAATATTGAAAATACACTGCATTTCAAGTTCATGTTATTTAGAGAAAAAAACACTGATCCATTGGAATAAACTTAACTACCACTGACGTATAACAAAATACTTATTAATGGGGTACCTTCAAAAGCCCATTAATCATGTTCTTATATGATAGATTTTACTCCTCCACTGAGTTTAGATTTTGTTCTGTAAAAACATATTTTCTATGATTAATTTATCAGATCTTATTGAGCCTTTATTGTGATTCCTTATTGCCGATTTCAAGAAATGCCTAGACATTCTGATCTATTCTGAATACTATTTCATCTAAAGCAAAGATCAAAGTGAATATGAGCTTCAATATCACTTGCTCTTTTTAATAATATATTATGTATTCCTTCAAAGGTTTTTAATTGCTTCTGGAATAAGCTCACACATTAGCTGTTTGTGGTAGTGCTTTCAATGTCCTTCTATTGCATCAGACTGTGGGAGACAGGATGGTGTTTATTCACTATAAAGATGTCAATTTAACAAATAGACCACATGGTAACAGATTTTGCCTCTTGTAATGATAACTGACACTTCAATCAGATTTCAAAACTTGTTGAAAATGCTTGGAAAGGAACATTTCCATAATGGCTGCAAGGTTAAGATTTAAAGTGTGTTCTACTGCAAAAATGGAAAATAGGTCTACCAAGAAGACAATAAAATGCAACCACATACTAATATTTCATAACAGTCAAGTATATATAAACTGCGAATTATGCTAATATCTGTGTACAGTTGAATCGTTAATTTTATAGAAAAAATGGAATAAATAACAGCATAATACTATTATTTAAAAGATTAATATAATTTAAAGATATCTAAACTGCTCGACTGCTGAATATTTAATTTGTATTTTACTCCTGTGCTTTCTACCAAAAAGGGGCGTAATTCAGAAATGGCTCGTGCACAAATGAAATCGACACAGTCTTCAATCCCTCAACATTATTGATTAAATCGTCGATAAATAAATCAAAATGATCTAAATTCTGTATCTCGCGTCTAAATATATAAAAACAGACGCAGTGTGTTCTCGTATTGCCTTATTAAGCATGTCAGTCTTGCCCTGTGTCAACAAGAAAACATGGACGCTCCGTCACGCAGCACATGAAAAACAAGCAGGCTGTTTTTCTCACGCGGAAAAACAAGATGGCCAGCTATATATTCAGATATTTGATACAGCGAAATTATAGCCTTCTTACCTGATAACAAGCCTCAAAATCGCGATTTCTCTTCCACTCTTTTGTCAGTCGTTGTTGTGCTATGGAGGATGGAGAGGATGCTGCGCCTTGTCCTTCTCTCTGCCTGCGTCACGGCTGTGACTCACGGCTGGACCACTCTCCTCTCCGCGTCTCCTCAACCGAACTTGACGCTCATTCTAGAACCTGCTACTCGAGGCTTAAACGCTTTTCCCCTCACAGTTGTTAAAAGACACCTGAGCATTTCAAATACGAATGCAATATATGGATAATTTATACAATGACTTTAATGGTTTGGTCGATATTTGAAGGGAATTTCTGTCAGTAAACCTAGGGAAGAAATCAGTTAAAACGATCGTCTTTGGCGTCTCTATAAGCACAGCAAACCTTCAGTTATCTTAATTTTTTAAACAACACGCTAAAACTTTGTATTACATATTTGCGATATGTAAATCTACAATTAAGTAATGAATAACGACAGTCCTGTTTTGTCGAGAAACTGTAAGGGAAAAAACGCTCTAAGTTAGTTTATCCAACGTTGCCTATTTAGCCCAATGGTTTTGTAAAAGGTTAACATTTTATGAATAGCATATCAACATTTGATTTGAAGCCAAGTTTTTGTTTTGTTTTTTTTCAGAAGGGCAAGAGTCCAAACTCATACCAAATGCCCTGAACAGAGCTGACATATTCTAAAAGTCATATCTTTACAGGGGCATATTTCAGAATTAAGAAACATTTTCACTACAGTGTATCAGAAAGAACATATTGCTATATACAGTATATACAGCTACTCTGTATAATAGCCTGTACTGTTGAGTTGTTGCATTAACAATTTGCAATAACTCTTTAAAAATGCATACCATGCTAATTTAATATAATACCAAAGCTGTTTTCAGACTAATTCCTGTTGCTCAGTAGAACACTGTGCTATTTTCTAAATCTTTCGTTGTGGGCTTGGCTAAAACAGAAATTTCCTGCAAAACATCAACAGACTTTATAGCGTTCATGTGTTTTTGTATACAGACAGTAGTTGACAGCATGTCATTGCACCAGAGCAGACACTGTCTTCACCTCATTCCTGTTATTGCTACGTTGTCAGTCTTGTGAATTTTGGATATACGATGGATATAACATTGACACTGACAAATGTATTATACGTTGTCACAGCTGGCTTGGTGCTGTTATTGCTGTGGAAGAGTCAAAGAAAGCAGAGCAGCATTGGGCAGCTGCCTCCAGGACCAACTCCATATCCACTGCTGGCAAATATGCTTCAAATTGATGTCAAGGAGCCATACAAGTATTACCTAAAGGTCAGTATTTAATATACAATAACTCTGTTACACTGTAAAATCTAATTAGTTGGGCTTACTTAAAAAAAAGCATGCAAACCGATTGCCTTGAAAAAACTAAGTGAAATAGGAATAGTATGTTGTACTGACAAATGCTAAACTAGTATAGTTTACTTATTAATGTGTGTATATAGATATATAGATAGATTTGAGACATACCTCACAAGCGTAGCCTGTTATCTAATTGGAAGGGCCTCCTGTAGGGTTTCTGCGCTGTAATATACATGTATCTTGGTTAATTTCAAATTGGCCAGAAGGGGGTGCAAATGTAATGGTGTGCTGGAGGAAATGTCCAGTACCTTTCAGAGAAAACCATCTGGAGTCCACCATCTCCGTATGATTGGAATGTCACACTGGAAGACACAAACATAGAGAAATCTTTAAATATCAACTGCTA
>NW_015554107.1:877856-905575 GCF_001515605.1 Sinocyclocheilus anshuiensis | reverse complement strand
ATTGAAAATTCAACATTCAAGATGACTTTGGGAAATGAGTGAATGCAACTAGTGAAAGATAACTGCAGACTGAGGAAATGGGTGAAAAGTTTATTAAGACTACCTAGTAAGTATAACAACTAAGTAAAGATAACTAATTAAATCTAAGTAAGGTAAACTATTGGATTTTACAGTGTATATACTTAGTTTCTGCTTGGATGGCTGTTGGGATATGCATTTTAACTCATTAGGTTGGAAAAAATCATTATATAAATAAATTAATTAATTCATTTATAATTAATTATAAAAATATATAATTAATTAATAGAAAAATTTAAAATGTAGGTGAGATTCTCAATCTTTCTCACCAGAGAGGATTAAAGATGCAATTTATAGGGCTGAATATTATACAAAGGCTCCCTTTACTGCTGTCGTTCAAAGATTAATTGTGCTTTTGCTTTTTTGCCCTCTGACTTGCTGACTAAAGCACATTATAACTCATACCATATCTGTACCACTTATAAATATGTATACATTTGCATAAATATTATTCATGGTTATTCATCAGTTCTTGCTGTTCTTCCCTTAGCTGAGTAAGAAGTATGGCTCTGTATTCACCATCTGGTTGGCAAACAGTCCTGTGGTGATCATTTCTGGATATCAAGCCCTAAAGGATACTATGATTGGTCTTGGTGAAGAATTCAGTGGCAGGGCCACCTATCCCCTGTTGATGATCACACTTGGATATGGTAGGTTCTCTAGACCATTGTTAATCATTACACTTTAATTAGTATTTTTGGGAGTTGGAGAGAGCAGGGAGTTGGAAAAACCATTTTTGTTTAACATAACACTAGAAATGTTGTTAACATTGTCTCAGGGGTTCTGTCCACCAGTGGACACCGTTGGAAGGAGATGCGCAGGGTCACTCTTATGACGCTGAAGAACTTTGGAATGGGCCGCAGGAGCATTGAGGAACGGGTCAGGGAGGAGGCTGAGAAACTTGTGGAAATGTTTAAAAAATGTAAAGGTAAAATCATTTAATATTCTTTGCATGTCCTCTTTTATATTCGGCTTATCAGTTGACATAAACTGAAAACTTTTGATCTTAATACCTTGATCTTATGTTATTTTCTCTTCAAAGGCTCTGCTTTCAGCCCTGCAGACATGCTGTCTAATACCGTGGCCAATGTGATCTGCAGCATTGTCTTTGGGCAAAGGTTTGAATTTGAGGATCCACAGTTTAAGTTTCAGTAAATTCTGTCTTCACTGTCCTCAGTAGCCCTATTGGACAGGTATTGTACTCCAAGAAGTTTTAATTTTCATGTATATTTTGTACACACTCTTAAAAATAAAGGTTAAGAGTGTTTTTCCCCAAAAGAACCTTCCCATGAACAGTTCTTAGAAAACCCTTTTTTTCACTATAAAGAACCTTTTGTGGAATGGAACTTTTTAGAGTGTAGTAAAACAAATAGGAGTGAAACAAATAGCCCCGCAACAGCAAATTTGTTTTCTGAATTAAATTTGTTATAATATTTTGGTTTTGTAAGTCATCTGAATATTTCATGCATAAATAGCTTTATTTTCTTTCTTTATAGATCTATAATGTATTTCCTAAGCTAGTCAGCCTCTTTCCTGGTAAACACCACCTGCTGTTTAGAGACGTAGACAAGGCCAGAGAGTACTGTAAACGTCAGGCCAAGGCACGGATAAATAATGTGGACCCCTCGTGCCCACAGGACTTAATTGATGCCTTTGTGCTAAAAATTCAAGAGGTAAAAATAAATGGAAACATATTTATCCTTTTTCCTGACGACAAACAGGTCCATTTAAATATTTGCTCATATTCTGCTTTTGAGACTGTGGGATAATTTTTGTATTAATTATTAATCACAGGAGAAATACAATCCTGACACAGAATACCATTTTGACAACTTGATTTCTCTGGTATGGAACTTGTTCAGTGCCGTCACAGAAACCACTTCATCCACCGTCAGACAAGCTTTGCTTCTGATGATGAAGCACCCAGACGTTCAAGGTGAGATCACACAAATGTCTTCTCTTTCCAAGCCTCAAGCAGAATCCAGAGTGTTTTTACTTTCACTTGTTCTGTACAGAGCGTGTTCAGAAGGAAATTGATGAGGTGGTAGGACAAGACCGTTGGTCCTCAGTAGAGGACAGACAAAACCTGCCGTATACAGATGCGGTAATCCACGAGATTCAGCGCAATATGGATCTCGCCCCCATCGCTGTCCCGCACAAGATGATGTGTGACACTGAATACAATGGTTATGTCATTCCTAAGGTATTCTTCTTATGTATTTACATGATATTTATTAAATAACTATGTATTATTATTTATGTCTGACTATTTGTTATATACATTTTTTTTCTAGGGGGTCATGGTTTTCCCACTGCTATCCTCTGTGCTTATAGACCCGAAAATGTGGAAGAACCCAAATTGCTTTGATCCAGAGAACTTCTTGGATGCAGATGGCCGATTTCAGAAAAACGATGCATTTGTTGTATTTGGCATGGGTGTGTTTAGAACTTCATTGTGCATATTAGACCATAAAAATGTTGTGCTTTATATGAAAACTAACCCTTAGGGGTGGGTGATATACCGGTAGACACGATTAACTGGTAGAAATGTGTCAACCAGTAGAGATTTTCGACTATCTGTAGAGATTTTCTCTATCGCCGTTACATGCCCACGTGACTTTGCTGTGCTATTTGGTCACGACAACTTTTTAAGCATTGCGGTTTAAAAACAAGTGAATTTAATAGTAAGAGAACTCATTTCACTATAAGCGTGCGCTGTCAGAGAGGTGCGTGCATGTGAGTGAGGGAGTATAGAACAGAGTTATTTTTGCCACTTCATAGGCTTTGAACGGTTAAATACACACATTTTGAACGTGTCAAACTGCCGTCATTTGCAAGTATCTTTATAAACACAGTAATTTAGGTCTTAAGTGAAAGCAAACAGCTGAGAAAGAAAACACATGTGTAACAGTATATTGGATCCAGGCAGCTCTTAAAGTGACAGCAGTCTAATATTCCTCCTGTCTGTCATTCATGTTAATCAAACAACAAAAGAGAGAAAATCTCACTGCTTTGGACTGAATCACTTTTTTAACTTTAATAATAAGAAATATATATTTACTTTACACAGTGAAGAATATGCAGTTTTTTTTATACATTCAATTACTTTTTACAATATATGTGGCATTTCTTGTTTATTTTTTACTGTAGTTTTTTTTGTCCTATTGCTTGTAATTAGTTTCTTATTCTTATTTAATTGCTGACTGTTTACATGTCTTCAGTGAGCTTGAGGTTTTTATTTTATTACATTTTTTATTATTTTTTTTATTTAGACTATTATTCGTTTTTTGTGATTTTGACACTGGTGACAAGAATTATGAAATGTCTATGGTATCAAAAAATGCGATATCATAAAGACCTTATTTAAAGCAAAAATAACTATATTGTGATATATATCACTACCATTAAATAAAATTACTCATATCGTGATATAACATTTTGGCCATATCGCCCACCCTAGAAGCCCGGTTTAGCCATGGAATTAAAAAAGGTAATTGCAACTTTTTCTTCAGAATTGCAGAATATAAACACAGAATTTTGTGAATTCTGACTTTTTCTTGCAATTCCAAGTTTACATCTCACAATTCTGTTTTTTTGTTTCCAAAAAGCAAAGTAATTGTGACTTTTTGTCCCCAATTTTTATTTTTTTTTAATTTTGAGATTTTCGGTTGAAGAAACGGGATTCCATAGAAAACTGAATAATTATGTTTCTCACTGTTTTAATACTAGGACAAAAATAACCATGTTAAATCAGTTAATCCTTTAAAGGGCAAATCACAGACAATAAAATGGCTGATACATGGAGAATAATTTCTGTCTGCTCTCTTGACAGGCAAGCGTGCGTGTCTTGGTGAGGCTCTGGCTCGTATAGAGCTCTTTATCTTCTTCACTTCCCTCCTTCAGCACTTCACCTTCAAAGCCACAGTGCCACTAGAGGAACTCGACACAACACCAACAAAGTGCAGTTTTGGCTGTATGCCCCGCACATACGACTGCTATGCCATTCCCAGGAAATAGAGGAACATGCCCAAAATGAACAAAGAAAACATTCATCTTATTCTCATTTCAGTTTGATGCTTTAATGGAAATAAATATGTCCAAAATGATATTATTGCACAAGTGTGTGTGTGTTTTTTGTGGCAAATACAACATTGATATTTAGCATACACGTTCCTGTCCTCAAGGAGTCTAGCCGGTTAACCCACTTTTTGCAGTGTGCGTGGATCTTAAACACAATATTAGGTGTCCTAACATGACATTTGTGGAATGTTTTGAAGGACATAAATGACTATTTTAAAAGTCAAACAATATTGGCACTTATAAACAACTGTTTAACATTTAAGTCTGCACAGTGCTTTTAGTTTTTCACACTTAAGTGCCATTCACACAGAATTCATATTGGCATTTAAAAACACAAGATGCAGGGTAGTGCAATGAGAGAGAAAAAGCCCACTAGTCTACAGATTTTTCCCATTTCACTGCCCTGCATCTCACGTTTTAAACTCTGTTCTCTGTGAATGGTACCTTGTTCTGTAATATGTAGATGATTACTGGGCAAAACATGAGTGAAAGACGTGTGATAAATAACTATGTACTGTATGTTTAACAACAGTGGCTTCGTGAGACCTAGACAAACCTTACCACATTACAACAAAGACATCCTACCAATATTTTTGACAAATTCATGCATGACCACAGACTCTTAGCACCCGGTTAATGCCATTCAAATGTGATAAAAGATTTCTTCAGGAGACGAACACAACTCTACAACACATCTATGCAGTTCTCACTGCATCCACTAGGTGGCTTTAGTTGTCAACGGAGCCGTGGAATAACCTCAACCCTTTGTGAAACCACCTCCGCTTGATGGATACAATTGAATTTAGATACAACATAATCTATTGTCTAAATCACAGTGAAAGCTCAGGTACAATATAGATATCACTATTATTACTGCACTCTTCTATCCATGTTGACAGAAAAAGAATGTCCAGGCGAAGTAACAAATAAAGAAGGCGTACAGTGTAAGAATTGATCTCAGTTCTTAGTGAGTGGTTCAAAAATGAGGGCATACTCTGATTTAAACCGTCATAAAGTTTTGGAAACAAACATTTTCTATGTTTAATATTTTTGTTACTGTTGCCTATTAACTAAAATACCTAGTAATCCGCTTTAAATTCTATTGTAGACATACAGTTCACAGTTGGGTTCTGTCATGGCACTAAATGAAAGGAGATTAGGCCATCGAGTGGAATGCAGAAGCATAAAAAATGAATTAGATTTCCTGCTGTTTAAGAGAACGCGTAGAGCACGCCATCCTGGTTGAGCGGGTTACATAAGAGCCATTTAAACCTTCATATTAGATATTGAACACCTCCAGAGGCACAATATCAAATCAGGGCGAGGATGTGACAATGTCAGGGGAACTGAAGTCTAGTACTGATTTGCTGTTCATGGACAAAAAAAAAAGTTAATTATTGGTGCCTATACTGTATGTACATACAATCTCCCCAAAAAGTATTTGGGCTCTTTAAACTGCACAAAAAATGAAACACTTTGCATTAAATAACAAAATATAAAACCAAGTGGCATCTGCAGTTATGATATATTCAAAAATTTTTCAAAGTTCTAAAATGCTCACAGAGGCTGAATTTGTATTCATAAATAGAGTAAAAGCATTAAATTTGTAAAATATTATCACAATTAAAATACCCGTTTCATATTTGAATATATTTTAAAAAGTACATTTATTCCTGTGATGGTAAAGCTGAATTTTCAGCATCATTACTCCAGTCTTCAGTGTCACATTGTCCTTCAGAAATCATTCTAATATCCATTTCTTATCATTATCTATGTTGAAAACTGCAGTTCTGCTTAATATTAGAAACTGTGCTTTTTCAGCATGCTATGATGAATAGGAAGTTCAAATGATAAGTATTTATTTGAAACAGCAATCTTTTGTAACTTCGTAAAAGTCACTTTTGATCAATTTAATGTATTCTTGCTGAATGAAAGTAGTAATTTCTTACAAATCTTACTGACCTCAAATTCTTAAATGGTATTGGATATGTGGCTTAAGGGTCCAAAAACTTTTTGGGGTTAACATACTGATGGCTATTTGGTGATTTTCCAGGCTAGGTGATGTTTGTGTGTCTTACCTGTGGACTTTGAACAGATAATCCTCATGCAATCAAAAATATAAACGACTTTGTGGTAAAGTAGGCAGTCTTTGAGTTGATCCACAATGTTGGCACATAACAGAATTAATCTAGAGTCCAAAATGAGGTATAGTGGTAAACCAGAAAAACACAAATAAAGAGGGTTGCCAGGTGTAATGTGAGAAACGTGATGTAGTAATATCCTTTTGATAGTTAAAAACAATGAGACACTCCATGATATCTGGCTTTGTTTGTCCAGTCCACATGGTTCAACAGTAGCTCTCAGAAAACATCACTGCTCCCTCTCCGGCGCACTGGGGTAATGCTGGCACATCCAGCCCGTTCAGAACCTGCTTTCGGGCAGAGATGTAGCAGTACGCCTTGCCTTTCTTTGCTCCGGGATGGTAGTGATGCTGAACAGCCGGTTGGGTGGCTGTGGGCGTTGGGTCCGAGGACAGTTGGCTGCCACTGTCCAGAGGGCAGTCTGGAGAGCAGGCTGGGTCGTGGTGACACTGAGGACCTGCACCTCCCTGCTGTATGTTGCTACCTGTATTACGTTGGTCCTCCAAAATGCTTATACCCAATTTCCATCGCTGCCATTTCTTTTTGATTTCTGACTGTACCTGGAATCAAAGACAGGATATGTCAGGGTTATTCCAAACTAAAATCATAAAAAAACACATTCAATACTAAATAAATAAAAAATAAAATATTAA
The DNA here is from genome assembly GCF_001515605.1 of Sinocyclocheilus anshuiensis. Taxonomy (NCBI): domain Eukaryota; kingdom Metazoa; phylum Chordata; class Actinopteri; order Cypriniformes; family Cyprinidae; genus Sinocyclocheilus; species Sinocyclocheilus anshuiensis. The sequence continues at coordinate 898,623 of NW_015554107.1, read as the reverse complement.
AACATTGTTCCTTTAGTTTGTTGAAGTACTAAAATAACTAAAGCTAAATAAACTACAACTAAAAACTAAAACGTAATACAAACTATATAGACAGATTATTGCAATTAATCTTAATATTTTTTGGAACCCATGATACTTTTTCAGGATTCTTTGATGAATAAAAAGCATACAGCATTTATTCCAAATATAAATATTTTCTAACAACAGAAGTCTTCGCTATCACTTTTTACCAATTCAACACATCCTTGCTGAATAAAAGTATATTTTAAAAAATATTAAAAAAAAATAATTACTGACCCCAAACTTTTTAACAGGACTGTATATTACTACAAAAGATTTCTATTTTAAATACATGCTGTTCTTTTAAACATTTTATTCACCAAAGAATCCTGAAAAAAGTATTTCAGGTTCCAAAAAATATTATGCACCACAACTGTTTCCATCATTGATAATAAATCAGCATATTAGAACAAAATGCATGTTATTGTTTATATAGTACTGACCTGAATAACATTTAGTACTGCCCTTCAGAAGCTACAGAAGATACTTACATGTTTCCCAGAAGACAAAATAAGTTAAATTTAACCTGATATTAATATTATAGATATTAAAGGCTCTTAATGCATCGTTTTTTCTTCTGGAGCATCAGTGAGCGTTTGAACCTTCTGTAATCGTTGCATGTGAGTCCCTCCGTTGTCTTCAGTGTGAAAAGATTGTCTCTTAAAATCATACAGTCATTGTTGGAAAGGGTTCAAATACACAAAATAATGTTGCTGGAAAACAAAATAATTTATGGGACCTGAAGAACAGCAGGCAGTTTAACTGTTCGCATTTTGTATGATCCCTCTTATTTTGGTAAAATAATTAACATTTTGCAGATTTACAGGTGTATGTATACTTTTGACTTCAACTATATATATATATATAGAGCGAGAGAGAGGCGTCATGCCCATTCAAAGTGAGGGGGCACGTGCCCCCTCAGATTTCTGAGCCAAGTGAATTTTAAAATGCAGCTTCCAAAAGACAAAAAATAGCAGAATAATATTTTTTATATTCGATACAATCACACCGGTGTGATTAGATCGTTCAGTGCGGCACAGCATCAGCTGCTAAATTCAAATCTGCATTCGCTGAGCCAGAGACAGACGCGTTTGTACAGCGCTGCATTACAACCAATCACACTCGATTCTGTTGAGCTTATGAATGCAATGACCAATCAGAGACGTTCAGATGAGTCATCGCTGAAACGCCGTGTTTTGTTCACTTGCTCGCTGACTGAATTATAAACAACAAAGTGCAGATGTGCGTACGAATGTAAGTAAGATATTCATTTCACAGTGTAAACAGCTTCAGTGATTTTAATGGGAGTTTTTGAGAGTGTCTGAACTCTGGATAGACTGAATGAAAATGTTCTTTGCTCTCTGTAAAATAAAAGTGTTATAATTAGTAACTTACAATATTGTTATTAAATTCACATTAAATATAAAGTCAGTCGTATTAAAAATATTTTATGGCATGACACCCATATGTGTAGTTAATAGATTACACTATTAGTCCCCATCAGCCCCATCAGCATTTATTGATCAAATAACAATCTATAAAGGTGCAAAATGCATTTACTTACACATATTTGAGAATCGAGATATTTCCTGGTATAGTTAACACGTTTGGAAATGTTTTGAATAAAAAGGAAAAAATTAAATAAAACATAAGCCTATATCAGTTATACAGTGCTAACATGACTGCTGTGTGTCACATGACAAGCATGACCCCGCCCCATGTGCCCCCTCAAAAATCATGAGTGCATGACGTTTATACCCTGTATAAATATATATATAATTCAAACATAATTAAAAATTTTTTACAATTATGTAATTTAAAAATAATAGATGAATAATTACAATAGATTCCTCTTACCTCTTTATTGACAAAGCAGTATAATATGGCCACCAGAAAACCCTGTGGGGCAACAGGAACTGTTGTGTCAAAATGCATTAATTGTAAGGACATTCACTACATTCTAATAGCGCATGGTAAACAAAAAAGTAAGCACATTGTATGAACTAGGTCATGTTGTGACACGGTCTGTCTCTCTTGATTCCCTTAGTTGTACCTGAAAAGAATTGAAGAAGAGTTCAAAGAACAGGTTGACATTGCGAAGCACGCCCTCAGTCTGTTCCTCTGCCATCACAGCAAACACCACCTCATGAATCCCTAACAGGGGGATGAGGGTCAGCGTGGACTTGGCTAACCTGAGGGACCAAGAATATTAAAGACTCAGATTATTCAAAACACAATCCAGCTCATTTCACCTCAAAATATCAACTTTTCTTTAAAACCAAATTTAATATCAGGTGAAGGGTTCATTTCTTTTTTTTTTTTTTTAGAAAGAATTTATTTTTTATATTAATTCTTTCAGATAAAAAAACCAAAACAAACAAAAAAAAATCTAAATCTTTTAGGGTTTTTAAAAGTTTTAAGGGATATTTCACAGGCAGATTAAGTGACAACAGTGAGGCACTGTGGTTAAATCAAGAATCTAACTGGCCGCTATCATTGTTACCAATGTATTGTCAGATTTCAATCCACATTTTATTCCATTACGCATAAACAGGATATAAGCTTGAAGGCTAGAAATATAGTCTCTGGTGAGAAAAAAAAAGCTCCTTAAATGCATGCTACCCTCAAGGCTGACATTTGAAGAAGAGAATGAAAGATTTCCTTTAAAAAAGGTTGAAACATCAAAAGCTTGCTATAGGGCACTTTGTCACACATTTCCATTTTATGTAACATGGATGAATTCATACACAGATATTTTGCAAACACCAATAGATTAAGTAAATCTGAAAAATAGACAGATACTGATGAAAATAATATAAATTCATTTGTCGAAAACAGTCAAATTCTTACCTAAATTTATAATCTGTATATCTCATCTGATGTGCATTTAATTTGGAGACGAGGATCTGAATAATCCTTATAAATATAAAAAAGTTCACCTGCAAAACATGGTCATAATTCTTTTTAAATATAAATAGTTACACATAGAAAGTTCAGTGTAAAGATACACAAGACTTCTCATCCTGTGTAATGAAGGAAAATGCATAAATTATTCCAACTGAGTGTGGCGGATCGGCGGCCACAATCATTTCAGAGTGCACTAAAATAGTTCCTCAACACAATCCTCAAGAATGCTCCAGACTAATGAGTCATCCATGTATAATACATGAACGAGAGTATATTTAACTGGTTATTCATACCCTGCGTTCCAGATGACTCGGAACTTGGAATTCTCTGATCTCTCACTCAAAAATAACCACTGGAACACAGTCGGGGCAGATCCACATTGATGTTCCATTGGTTGCTTTCAAGTGGAAGTGGGAGAATTCCACGTTCTGAGTTATCTGTAAGCATATGTGAGTGACTATCAATACAGTCAGAGAACAAATTCAAATTTAAGACAAATTGAGGTAAAGACTCACTAAAATCGCCAAAAGGATTGGCGTTCGGATGATCCACCAATACGCCATATTTTCGTTGATCTCCCAGCACCTTGAGAAATGTGCAGGCACATTTGTAATGCTTAAGCAAAGCTGCTCTTAATCTTTAACCAAATGAAAAAAGCTGTTGCATCAAGACTTTTGGCACGTCTTACCTGGTGTTCTCATAAAGGTAACGAACAACTATCCAAGGCACCACAAAAAGCACAGGTGTTCCTGTTAGAAAAAAAATAGATGAAATACAAAACAGCACAGCAAGATCAAAATATCTGTATTTAATTCAATATTTCACATGCTAATATTTTAAATTAGAATATTATAATATTTTAATTGATTAAGTTTTACGCTTTCATTTTCATGACAATTGATCCAAAAAAAAAAGGAGTATGCATATTACACACCCCAGCCGATGAAGAGGTATACACAGAAGTAGCTGTTCTCTGAGAAGACCATCACCACCAGCAGGTTGTGAAGATATAGACCTTCTACCAGTAGCCAATAGTAGTTTGCCCCAACACAGTACTGCATCAAAACCTGAGCCACACGGCAGCCTGGCATCACCTGTGGGAGTTTAATGGAGGTTTACACAGAGCTGGGTAGTAACTGATTAAATGTAATCTGGATTGTGTAATCAGATTCCAAAAATCAAGTACTTGTAATTAGAGTATATTACATTTTATATTGCTCATAATCAGATTACAGTTATTTTAAATGGATTACATGATTACATATTAATCACACAATGGCAGCAAATCATTCTTAATTTATTAAGAAAGCACCTCTCAAGCAATTAGACCATGTATGAAACAAATATTTTTGTTAGCCAAACCACGTTCTTTCTCTTTGCTTTTTTACTGTATATTAATATGGTATGTTTAATGGTAAGTTTAAAACAAGTTAGTTAAAAAGTAATTTAAAAAGTAGTCAGAAAATATTACCTAAAATGAGTAACCTAGATTACATTACTAACTACAGTTTTCATCATGTAATCTGTAATCAGTAATGGACTACAATTTGTAAGTAATCCACCCAGCTCTGGGTTTACTGTACCAAACCATGTATTTTAATAGTTTTTCAGCAGGGGCGTTTTCTCCGAGGCGGCAAAATTGTAAAATAATCCACAGTGCAAAGATAAAACAACACAAATATTATAATATATAACATTAAAAAGTGTATAAATCACTTGTTTTTTAAAACGACACTGTCCAACAGCAACACCAGCATAAAACGGTAAGACGGGGGAGGCAGTGTCTCTCTTGCCTCCCCTGAGCCCACTGAGTTTTAACACATCCCCTAAAGTGTGCGGTGGGTTTCGTGGAAGGTAATTGGGAACGAATAGGGAAAAGTCCCATAAGAGAAGGCAATGCCTCCAATATTCTTTAATTGATCACGCTGTTAATGCGATAAATTTCGCCTCATTTTTATGCACATTCTGCATCCACAAATCTGAATTAATAAATAATTCTGTTAATGGGAAAACCAATAAAAAAGTGTGCATGTACAACTGTCACACTTAGATAACTTCCTTTGTCATGTCAAAATCAAAGTTGAAAGGACTTGAAAACATGACTTATAAGCTGATCTGTGACCAGTGTTTACCAAATTTTGATGACTGATGATAAGAGAATAAGTTGACTATTAAAGAGAACAGCTGAAGATCAGTTCACAAATAAAATATACATGAAATCTGAAATTTGTTATTGCATTCTTATAGTTTTTCTTTTGGAATAAATAATGCTTACAAAACAATACACTTGAGGAGATTTATACTTGGTTTTAATGAAAAGAACATACTTTAATGCAAAAATACAAAATAGAATGCTTCATTTATTTAAATAGCAAAATTTGTCAACATTAAGTGTAACTGGAACATGTTGTACACTTGTCTAAAAAAACCCTGAGGAACTGTCTCCCCATTTCAGAACACCACAGTTTTTTTTTAGCAAAGTTTTGCAATGTATAAGAACACACTCAAGCGAGTGTGTGTAGAGTCACTGTATTTCTGCTTACCTGGTCACTCAGAATGATCGAAACATCTTTGTTGTCCCTGAACTCAGGAGCATCTTTCATGAGAAGTGCGTCTCTCGTGAGGATGGACACAGCTCGCAGGATGAAAGAGGCAAACAGATTGGTGTGGATGTAATTACGTGTGCAGCGGAGCTTCCTGCAATATTACAAAGACCACAATGAAACTCATTTTATTCATGGAGATCTGAAACTGCAATTCTGCTGCTAAGCTAATGACCTCAGGTTATGGTGTTCAAGCACAAAATGACTATACATCCTCAGGGAAATCACACATTCATTACTGCATGCTGCATATGTAGGGCTGCACAATTAATTGATATGAAATCTTAATTATGATATGGACTTGTGTGATCATCAAACCTTAAGGTTCAGTGAACGAATTAGGCTTGGTATATTATGATATAATGTGATTCCTTTAGATCTACTGTGAGGGTTGTTTCATTTTCTCTTCTGCATGCCATTTTCTACTTGTCTTTCTGAAGAAAAGCTGTCACCCACCTGAATAGGAGAAGTATAACAAGGGCTAAAGACAGGCTGGCCAGGGATAGAGAGTAACCAACTGTGTACATCACCCTGAAATAGGCCAAGATCATCATCTGATTCTCCTGTGAAGACAGTGAGCAAAAGAATAGCACTATACAGACATAAGTCATTTTAATTCATGTGACTGCTCTGCAAGAAGAACCTTCTCAGATGTCTTGCGTGGGACATGAAGGCAACGCTTCAGAGCCCCGAGTAATTCATTCTTAGAGACTTTCAGACATTTGTCTAACTCTGTCATACTGACAGCCATTGAAAGCCTCAGGCGAAGAGTAATGATAGCTTTATATTCATGGATCACACTAGCGAGTAATAGCCTATAACTCTGGAAAATAACTCTGCGAGCAGGAGATAAAGTCTGCTGTGCCAATAAGAAATGAGTGCAGAGCTCTGCAAATGACACTAGTGTGGCTGCTTTCCAAGTGCTTTGGTTCGTGAAATTACAGAACTGCATAAAATTCATGCAGCTTGCTTCACATTTTACATAAATCCTCTATGCATCACAATCTAAATTGTTACATTCATTTCTTGTTTTTTTTTCAGTAAACATTTTTTTTAGTGGTTTTGAACAATGGCATGAACTTGTGCCTGACAGGGCACTGAAGAATTCAGATTTTAAGAAATGATAATTGACTTTATATAATAATCTGGTAGGGCAGGAGGTTAAAATTAAATTTTAATTTGAGCTGGAACAACAGCAAGTGGAATTTACTGAATTGCAACTTGAATTCAACAAAGCCAAACAACTAATTTCACTGTTTTAACATAGCATGAATAATTACATAATTAGCGTGACTAATTATGCCTATTTATTTCACAATCTGTAGATATGTTTATCAACTGATTAGTCATATTTCTCTAAACTAAGCTCTCTAACGGTCAAAAAAATTAACAGTCAGAAACAAATAATAAACAAATACCATACAGTACCACTAAAGGAGGTCTACCAAAACTTTATTTGTCATATCCTTTTTCAAAATGCTAAAAGGAAATTAATGCTTTTATTCAGCAATATGCATTAAATTGATCAAAAGTGACAGCAGACATTTATTATGCTCCAAAGATTTCTATTTCGAACAAATGCTGTTCTTTAGAATTTTCTATTCATCAAAGAATCTTGAAAATTATGATTTTCCACAAAAATATATTTAGCAGAACAGCTGTTCCCTTTCAAGGGAACTTCGAACTGCGTCCTCTAGGGGTCGCTATGGGGAACGCCTCATCGTGACCCGTGTCTGAAGCATACATTGAAAAAACACCAACAACATGTTGGCCGGCGACAGCCCATGACATCACTACCGGTGCGATTATAGTATAAATAGGCGCCGGGAGAACATGTCATTCTCTTTTTCGTCTTCACTGACCGTTTTGTTTGAAGCGTGCATTTCCGTGGTAAGAGCGATCTATATTCCTATCGTTATGGCGAGCACTAGCAAAGCGTTTAGAGGGTGTGTGCATCCGCGTCATCGTTATTTGACACCTGATGACACACGCGATGTCCTTGAGGGGGCAATCCGCGTTCACGACGACTGGCTAGCTATCTTTCTATGGGTGAGACGTCCTCTCTTAAAACTCCCTCCTTGCCATCTCGCTTAGACGGCAGGGCATACACTGCAGCAGGTCAGGCTGTTGCTTCGTTGCTCACAATGCGGTGCCCCAGGCATATTAGGCTGACCTGCTGGAAGACCTGGATAAAGGCGTAGTGATGTCATGGGCTGTCGCCGGCCAACGTGTTGTTGGTGTTTTTTCAATGTATGCTTCAGACACGGGTCACGACGAGGCGTTCCCCATAGCGACCCCTAGAGGACGCAGTTTCTCGTTCCCTACTCAGGGAACCATGGTTACATAAGTAACCTGAGACGTTTTCTTATAATGAAAACCTTACATACAGTACATAGAAAAAAAATACAATCTACTAAAATCTATTAGTGGTCTTCAGAACCACTGATAAACCATATACACCTATTTTTAGGTTTCTTTCTCATTTTACACACCATTTAATGCTCTGTTTGGGGTCACTTTACCTGTTTCTCCTGGTTGTCATCTGCATTGCATTGTGAGTGGTCTCTCCATGTGCGGCTGTCGTTGACGGTGAGCCACTGGCCATCTGGACCACATTCCCGCGACACAAACCCATTACGCACTACAGAGGACAGTAACAGACAACAGCTTTCAAACATGTCTAATATTTGAGAGTCCACTACGAACCTTTTTATTCATTCAGTCCTGACTGAACACAGTCACATAAATTATAACCAGCGGCATAATTCATAATGTGCTAACAAAAACACCATTATTGCTCATTCTTATGGTTCGCATGTTCTAAAAGAATGCAACACTGACTGAAAAAAGGTACAAAACTGTCACTGAAGCAGTACCCTTTCAAAATACTAATACTAAAAGTACCGTATTTAGTGCTTGTACTAATGCTAATACCAAAATACTACTATGCACACTTTAGGTACAAAATTACAGTATGTACCTCTAATATGTACCATTTAGGGGTAAATAAGGTACAAAGATGTACCTTTTAGCTTTTGTACCTTAGGGTACCACCTCAGTTTGTATCTTTGTATTATGAGGGTGTATGGTTTTTACCTGGCAGAAAATAAAATGGCAATAAGAACAGCTTAGAAACTACATATAAATGTCCTGATACCCACTCACAACACCCTAGGATTATACCAACAGGTTTTGCATGATTCATACAGAAAATCCCATAATTGGATTTATAGGCACAATATGTAAGATTTTTTTATTAAAATATTCAAAAACCACTAGAACAGTGTTATATATTTTGCTGACTTGTGTACTTACATTATCCCAAATGTTTCGAAGAATGTTTAAATCCAGAGAAATAAGCAATTTTAACTAGTGACACGGGTCGTGTCTATAGTGTCATTGTGTCGCCTGCCAGTGATGTCATAACCCCTCGATTTCCGATTTTGTTTTGTAGAAAACATGGAAACACCAAAGACGCTTTAATATGTTGTGCGTTTTAATAGACCGGTGACGACCGCACAGAGTAGCATTATAACAGAACTTTCAAATGTATCTAGTATGATAAAACAGCGCTGCTTTTTTTCCCCCACATACGCACAACCGGAAGGAGCGGAAGCGGTCGACTGTGGCATAATAAAAGCTCCGCTGCTTTCGAGCTGTGTGTCACGCTCGTTCAGCGGCCTCGTTTCACTTCGACAGCTTTCAGCCTCACCCTGCTTCATTCTACTACGTTAATAAATCATTAGCTCATCCATGAACATGATTTCTGCCCGAGTCTCGTCGCATTGCATCGGCTGTGGGGATGAAGACCACAGCTCCCATGATTCCACACTCAGTCACTGCGTCATCAAACTACGCCTATGTCTCTTTGTTTATTTTGAATACGCGCCCTCCAGCGGCGAAAATTACATATTGTGCCTTTAACATAAACATGATTTTAAGAAAAGCAAGGGTTTGAAAATTCTGTCATCATTTATTCACCTTAATGTTCGGCTCCCATTGACTTCCATTGCATTTTTTGTCATACAATGAAAGTCAAGGGAAAACAAAACTGTTTAGTTACAACATTCTTCAAAATATCATCTTTTACGTTTCACAAGTAAATCTAAGTTTGGAATGACACAAGAGTGAGTGATGTCAAAATTTTTGGGTAGACTATCCCTTTAAGCTTTAAGATGTGATTAAATTGGTGAACTGCATGAAATTTGTAAAACATATTTTTATTTTTCCATGCCAATAGGCACTATTATTGGCAGCCATACCTTGATCATACCAAGGCAGATACCAGGGGCACGGCACTTTCACAGTTGTGTTGGGAACTCCATCTGTCCAACAAGCGTACATATCAAACATGCTTTTGCAAAACAAACCTAATGGAGAAAATAGACTTAATGTGAATATGACACTGATCCAGACAGGTTCAATACTTTTATATAACTCCTGTCAAAGCTTACATTATATATGAAATTGTATATCTAATTGTCAAATTCCATGTCAGAAGTGTAACGTTATCCTTATTGACACTCCTTAGGCAAGCAAGATTTATATTGCGAGAAAGATTAATGACAAACATTTAGAGTGGTTAGTGAAACGTTCCTCTGTGTGTTTAAGTCTCTTTATAGACAGTAAATCTCAACTCCGATACCTGTTCCATTCCTGCACTGTGTCCTTCACCGTCTTCCCACTCACACTCTGAAAGACACATATGACACCAGGATACATCTATCTCAAAATGAAATCAAAATTGCCCTTATTTACTGCTTTGATACATATTTCTAGTCTTATTGTCCTAAATTCATCACCCTACATGCAAGAAATTCTGACAGTTATTCATGCTTTTTGCCACACTTTTTACAAATAAAGTTTTTTTTATTGACATTGATGGTTCCGTGAAGAACCCTCAACATCCAAAGAACCTTTTCATTGCATAAAAGGTTCTTTAGATTATTCAAATGTTCTTAACACTAAGAAAAAATGGTTCTTTAAAGAACTGTTCACTGAAAGTTTCTTTGATGAACCCAAAAATGGTTAAGGCATCGCTGCAAAAACACTCTTCTGCAACTTTTTTTGTCAAGTACAATGAAAGTCTAAAACCTTCAAGTTCACAAATGCCAAAAAAGCACTATAAAAGTAACATAAGTAATAGGTATTGCAGGACATATGAGCTCTTTCACACACACACACACACACACACACACACACACACAGAGAGACGTGCTGTCTTTTGCTGTAAAATGTATATGTTGATCAATACCTCAGCTCTGCACAGGACAGCTAGAGTGAGGAGGAAGATGGTGGGGGTGCTCTTCATCACTAAGACAGGTACCAGGGGCCATACATCTTAAAGCTGGGCCCTCGTCCAACCAGAACCAGGGTAGGCCATTCTTTCAGACCTACGTGCCACCAGCTCCACCCTTCAGGATCGAAACACAACAGAGAATTCTAAGGGAAGCATAGATCTGACAGCTCGAAAAAAATTAACAACCAGATGGCTCCAAGCTCTTGAATCTCCAGTCTCTGTCTGCCTATACTTTATGTGGCCTTATTAAATCTTCTGCAATAAAACATTACACATGAAAGTAGCCCATCTGACCCAAACCTGCATTAACTTGACATAAAGGTTTGTCACTTTTTCCTTAGACATGTACATATGTAGTTCATTCTTTCCATAGTCCAAACAAGCAATTTGTCATCCACTTCAGAAACACCAGACCTGCCAGTAAAGAGTAAAGGTCCTTGCACACGGAGTCTGAAGATTTTTCTTTTTTTTTTTCGTATTCGTTATCCTTTCCTATCAAAATGCTTGCTACAGATGCGAAAACGAAGAAAATCGAGCCTGATCCGAAGTTGTTTATGACGGACGAAAGTTTTGGAGGCAGTGTGTAAACGTGATTGTTATTTTTTAATGTGCGAAAATTTTGGATGAGAGTTTCGGACTCGGTGTGCAAAGACCTTAATAAAACTCAATATTTAAAAACATTAGTTATTTAATATCACTGATAAATGCAATCTTGAACAAATCTCATTTTTACATGTTTTTTGTTATTTTAGCATTTTAAGCTTATCTAATTAATGTAGAATTTAAAAATAGCATAGAATATCAGACATTTATGAGCAATAACATTTTTAATATTATTCATTTTCAGACCCTCTCTAAAATCAGAGAAATGACATTGCGCAAACCAGAAGAACTAAATACACCGAGAAAATTCCCTTGAAATTCACAGAATACAGTGGATTAGAACATGAATTATAGATGAGGAAACCACATAAAAGATTAGTAGTTTCTCTAAAAATAAAAACGGCCTTTGTCAAAATTGGGTGACTGAGCCCTTCAGCAGACAACAAAAGCCAGACACTGCTGCTAAATCTCAGCTCAATCGATCATGGTTCATGGAGGAAGGTCATTTGAGCTCCTTTCCTGAGAAACAGTTGACTGAAGTCTCTTCAAGCGTGCTCAAAAGGAGGAAACAGTATGTTTAATCCAGATGATGTAAATAAAGGAGTGTCCTGCTAAATCATGTATGATCAGGTTGGTGTTGAATAATTTAGTTGGTTTTGTGTTAAACAGGCTGGAAAGTGCTGAGGGTATAAACAAACCCACACGGTGGACTTAAAGAAGGAAATTCAGGAAGAGGACACCCATGTAATCACCCATGCGATCACATTGTTAGCGGAATATAAACAGAGTTTACTTCTTCCTCTTAAACTTGTAATTTCAATAATGAAATGAAAAGGGAAAACTTTGACCTTGAGTACAGTCTGTGCTCAAATTCTTAATGCTTGAGTTGCTAATTATGATTATATAATTAGTTATGTAGTTGGTTATATAAACATGAAAACTGGTAATATTTCCTTCAAAGGTTTCCCTAATAGTGGTACAATGAAGTAGTTTTGAACTGGTTTTGTTTCAGTACCCAAATGTTTGGATACTGACCCAATTTAGTACCAAAATTACTGTATTACAGAGCAAATATTTGAATTTATTATACACATAATATGTATAATATTATAGTTTTACATAATAGTATTACTTTATACAAAACTATTTGCATCACATTAACAGAATAGATCAAAACGGACAATTTTAGTATTTAAATGACTCTAATATTTCAATAGTGTCATGCTTTTTTGCATAATGTGTTTGGCACAATTCATGATTAACCATGTGTTTTTTTTAGGATTTTTTTTGATGATGATGACGATGATAATGATGAGGGCCAGAGATGAATTTGTGCCAAAATACAGTAATATCAACAACAAAACGTCTCCCTATTAAATCATATTTTGCTTAATTGTTGCATTTTAATTTGATTGCATTTAGCATTGTCTTCCCCAGTCATCTATGGCCCTAGAACTAGATGTTTGAGAAAGCATTCTGAGCATATGTCATCAGCCTTTATTTATGTGACGATTGTGTTGTCATGATGCTACCATTAAAGTTCTGGGCACATTTTTAAACAAATAATTTCTAAGTGGGGAGTGCTGCATTACGCAACAAATTAGCCATGAAGGCCAGAAAGCAATTCTGCAATGTTTGTATTGCATCACCTTTAAAGTTATTTGGATTAATTCATCGAGTATACTTAACCCAGGATATCCATTTGTGCCCCAGCCAAAAATATAATTACCAAACCCTGGACACAGTCAAATGACACTAAATCACAACAGCTTGCCAACCCTTATGGCACACCAACCGACATTTCACAAGCAACCATTTAAGGATAAAGAGGTCATTAGACAATACATCTCTTAAAGGCAAGAGCATTCGCCTGTGTTTTATTCCAGGCATATCATTTTCCATAAGACAATCATCAGAGCAACACTGCTCAGGCACAACATCACAGAGCTGCTGGAAAAAAGTCATAATTTTGGTCAGACAAATCAACTAGGCCCACTGATTAACTGTACATCACAATATGAAAAAAATAACACAGAATGTAAGTAGACAGTGTAGTCATTTAGCAAATAAAAAGTTGTTTAGTTTATTATTAATTTACTTACAGTACACTTAATACAGGCACAATCCTCCTGGAGTAACCTGGAGTAAAGTTTCTTAGTCAAAGTCTCAATGATGATATCTCATGACTCCTTGTGGGATTTAAACCAGCAACCATCAGGTTACCAGCCCTGAATCATATTCCACACCACTTACATTACCGTTCAAAAGCTTGGTTGTCTGTCAGATTGTATTTAAGCTTTTGAAAATCTCATATGCTCACCACGGATGCATTTATTTGATCAATATAAATAAAAAAGGTGATATTGTGAAATATTATTACAGTTTAAAATACCCGTTTACTATTTGAGTATATTTTAAAACATTTATTTCTGATGGCAAAGCTGAATTTTCAGCAGTCATTACTCCAGTCATTTTTAATATTATTCATTTTCAGACCCTCTCTAAAATCAGAGAAATGACATTGCGCAAACCAGAAGAACTAAATACACCGAGAAAATTCCCTTGAAATTCACAGAATACAGTGGATTAGAACATGAATTATAGATGAGGAAACCACATAAAAGATTAGTAGTTTCTCTAAAAATAAAAACGGCCTTTGTCAAAATTGGGTGACTGAGCCCTTCAGCAGACAACAAAAGCCAGACACTGCTGCTAAATCTCAGCTCAATCGATCATGGTTCATGGAGGAAGGTCATTTGAGCTCCTTTCCTGAGAAACAGTTGACTGAAGTCTCTTCAAGCGTGCTCAAAAGGAGGAAACAGTATGTTTAATCCAGATGATGTAAATAAAGGAGTGTCCTGCTAAATCATGTATGATCAGGTTGGTGTTGAATAATTTAGTTGGTTTTGTGTTAAACAGGCTGGAAAGTGCTGAGGGTATAAACAAACCCACACGGTGGACTTAAAGAAGGAAATTCAGGAAGAGGACACCCATGTAATCACCCATGCGATCACATTGTTAGCGGAATATAAACAGAGTTTACTTCTTCCTCTTAAACTTGTAATTTCAATAATGAAATGAAAAGGGAAAACTTTGACCTTGAGTACAGTCTGTGCTCAAATTCTTAATGCTTGAGTTGCTAATTATGATTATATAATTAGTTATGTAGTTGGTTATATAAACATGAAAACTGGTAATATTTCCTTCAAAGGTTTCCCTAATAGTGGTACAATGAAGTAGTTTTGAACTGGTTTTGTTTCAGTACCCAAATGTTTGGATACTGACCCAATTTAGTACCAAAATTACTGTATTACAGAGCAAATATTTGAATTTATTATACACATAATATGTATAATATTATAGTTTTACATAATAGTATTACTTTATACAAAACTATTTGCATCACATTAACAGAATAGATCAAAACGGACAATTTTAGTATTTAAATGACTCTAATATTTCAATAGTGTCATGCTTTTTTGCATAATGTGTTTGGCACAATTCATGATTAACCATGTGTTTTTTTTAGGATTTTTTTTGATGATGATGACGATGATAATGATGAGGGCCAGAGATGAATTTGTGCCAAAATACAGTAATATCAACAACAAAACGTCTCCCTATTAAATCATATTTTGCTTAATTGTTGCATTTTAATTTGATTGCATTTAGCATTGTCTTCCCCAGTCATCTATGGCCCTAGAACTAGATGTTTGAGAAAGCATTCTGAGCATATGTCATCAGCCTTTATTTATGTGACGATTGTGTTGTCATGATGCTACCATTAAAGTTCTGGGCACATTTTTAAACAAATAATTTCTAAGTGGGGAGTGCTGCATTACGCAACAAATTAGCCATGAAGGCCAGAAAGCAATTCTGCAATGTTTGTATTGCATCACCTTTAAAGTTATTTGGATTAATTCATCGAGTATACTTAACCCAGGATATCCATTTGTGCCCCAGCCAAAAATATAATTACCAAACCCTGGACACAGTCAAATGACACTAAATCACAACAGCTTGCCAACCCTTATGGCACACCAACCGACATTTCACAAGCAACCATTTAAGGATAAAGAGGTCATTAGACAATACATCTCTTAAAGGCAAGAGCATTCGCCTGTGTTTTATTCCAGGCATATCATTTTCCATAAGACAATCATCAGAGCAACACTGCTCAGGCACAACATCACAGAGCTGCTGGAAAAAAGTCATAATTTTGGTCAGACAAATCAACTAGGCCCACTGATTAACTGTACATCACAATATGAAAAAAATAACACAGAATGTAAGTAGACAGTGTAGTCATTTAGCAAATAAAAAGTTGTTTAGTTTATTATTAATTTACTTACAGTACACTTAATACAGGCACAATCCTCCTGGAGTAACCTGGAGTAAAGTTTCTTAGTCAAAGTCTCAATGATGATATCTCATGACTCCTTGTGGGATTTAAACCAGCAACCATCAGGTTACCAGCCCTGAATCATATTCCACACCACTTACATTACCGTTCAAAAGCTTGGTTGTCTGTCAGATTGTATTTAAGCTTTTGAAAATCTCATATGCTCACCACGGATGCATTTATTTGATCAATATAAATAAAAAAGGTGATATTGTGAAATATTATTACAGTTTAAAATACCCGTTTACTATTTGAGTATATTTTAAAACATTTATTTCTGATGGCAAAGCTGAATTTTCAGCAGTCATTACTCCAGTCTTCAGTGTTAAATGATCCTCAGAAATCATTCAATATGAAGAGCTCAGATGCAAAAGCCTCCAAGTACCAAGTACAATTTTCTTCTAAAATGATCATTTTTCTCAGGCTCCTATGTTTATGTTCAGTTATTTCACTTTAACAGCAATGAAAAGAACCTATTCATTGCAATTAAAGTGAAATTACTGAACCCACACAAAGGAGTATGATAAAAATGCTAATTTTAGAAGAAAATTTCAAACGGCACTTAGAGGCTTTTGCATCTGAGCTCTTCATATGCTGATTTACTGTTCAAGAAACATTTATTATTAAAATATATAAAACAGTTGTGCTGCTTAATATTTCTGAATAAACTGATATTTTTCATGATTATTTGATTAAATGGTTTCAAAGAACCACATTTATCTGAAATAAAAATCTTTTGCAACAATGTAAGATCTTCACTGTCACTCTTGATCAGTTGAATGCATGCTTGCTAAATAAAATTATTAATTTATTTTAAAAAGTCTTATTGATGCAAACTTTTAAACAGTTTATGACTTAATTTTGTCTGTAAAATAATGACTTTTGGACAGACAGAAATTCCAACATGAAGTTGGTGACATCATGTATTTCATATCAAGTAAAATAATTTGCAATAAGGACCAGATCAAGTAAAATAATTTGCAATAAGGACCAGACTTTGTCTAATTATGCAAAAATGTCATTAATGTAACCATAGGAAAAAACATGTTTTTTTAACTAAATTCTCGTGTGTTTCAGCAAACAATCAATGCAAGTTAAGGAAAGCATCAGTACATCTTGATTTTTCACATTACTTGAAATTCAACCAAAACTGAATTTGGGATTGGCGACTTATAAGAGGCCTGCCCTTCACTTAAAGCTCTGGCAGAAATAGAAAGTGAAAAGAGAGTTTTGTTGTTTTTTTCTCTCCAGAGTAATAGCTTATGTCTTAGGCGGTCCTGCACTCAGAGACCTTCATACACTATATAGGGCTGTCAAAATGCCTGAAAAACTAAATTAGAATTTTTTACTTAAATATTATCAATATTCGAATTATATTCGAATTTAAAAGGCATAATTTCAGTTAGGGGGAAAAAAAAAGCTTTTGGCTTCTCCCCTGAGGCCACAGGAGGGCAAAATATTATGCACGTTTTTTCAAAGCATAATAAAATAACAGGACTATCTTTGAAAAAAGTGCATAATGTTTAAAATAATGTTTATAAACTTTATATAATTAATAAAGTTGCTTAAACCGTTAGAAACAAAACAGCATCGTGCATGTATGTATAGTTTAATACAAAGGACCGAAAACCAATCACAAAGAGTACTTTCTTCATTTAAAAATTTGAGATGCAGTGGGATGGGGAAAACCGCCATAAAGTCTTGAGACATGTTTTTTAAAAGTTGAACTTACATTAATTTTACATAGCTTTCTAAACATGCGGCTCTCTTGTGCGAGACGCGAGTGCAACGGTGATAGATGTCCCTCTAGAAAATGCGATAAATATGTGTTCTGTGTGAACAGCTTGGTTTCGGTTTTGACGTAAACAACATCTTCCCCGCATTGATTGTTCTCTTTTTCTACAATATTTTGAATACAATATTTTGAATGTAGCAGCGCCGCATCTAGTGGGTTCAACTGGATAGGCTAACAAAAGCATTCAAATGCAATGACATAGCATAATGACATAGTCATCGCATTTCGTGCACCACTGATAAGGCTGGCTGACACACACCAAAAACGTTGCATTCGAATGTGGATTTTTATTTTAAATTCGATGAATATTCGAAATTCAAATTTTTTTTTGACAGCCCTACACACTAACAGTGTGTCTGATAAATGCAACACCAACTAAACCTTAAAAGCAGCAACAACATTAGTGAGCCAGATTAGCTACGGCTATATACTTGCTTACACAACTCACAGGCTGCCTGCAGTCTGACCTCAAATGCACCATCATTTATTACCCATGTAAGTAGACAACATATCCTACAGTCTACAGTGGCATCTATCTATGCACTTTTTAAAGGAGTAGTTCACCCAAAAAAATTTGCTGAAAATATACTCACCCTTAGGCCCTCCGAGATGTAGATGAGTTTGTTTCTTCATCAGAACAGATTTGAAAAAATGTAGCATTAAATCACTTGCTCACCAATGGATCTGCAGTGAATGGGTGCCGTCAGAATGAGAGACACATTTCTTCAAATCTGTTCTGATGAAGAAACAATCTCATCTACATCTTGGATGGCCTGAGAGTGAGTTCAGCAAATTTGTATTTTTTGGGTGAACTATTACTTTAATTAATTTTAAAACGGTTACATCAGGCTTGCACTATCAAGTGTCCAGCATCATATTCCTGTCATTTTATAATGTGAACAAATACAGAATACGTCAAAGTTCACAGTCGTTTGCAAAAGGCATTTTTACTAGAAATGTAGCTCACCCCGCACAGAATAGACAGCCATTGCTTTAAATTGCCCCTGGATAGTTTGATTTAGATGTTGCTTTGTTAGTTTGACAAGCCAAATATAATTCATATAAATTATCAAAGGTCTGTATTGTGTTTGATGGGTGAGTGTTGTTCTCCGCTCAGAGAACTGGAATGCAGAATGGGCATGTTTGGAGGTCTATTAAAGCATTGAAACCCAGGACCTCCTCGGTACTAAATTTAATGACATACACTCTCTGTTCAAAGCAGCTTGTTTAACATTCCTATACTACATCTTTCATAGTGATCTATGAAAATTAAAAATGGTTTCCCAAAACCAGCCCAAGAGTTCGAGGGGTCAAAAAGTAAAAACGTGGATATTCCATTAGCCGTATCAGATTATTTATATCTACAGGACTGTAATGCATCCTCTGTGGGCATATGCAGTCCAGCCTTTGTTTGGAGAGTGATTTAGAAATATATATTTTTAAAGCTGGAACTGACAATAAGTTCCACAAGAATATAATAGTTTGCTGACAGTTTAGTAAGGACCAATTCTCACTATTAACTAGGCTAGTTGCTTATTAGCATGCCGATTAATAACATATTGGCTGTTTATTAGCACTTATAAAGCACATATTCTCCATGACCATATTCTACATCCCTAATACCTAAATTGAATAACTACCAACCTTACCAACTATTAATAAGCAGCTTGTTGAGTTGCTTGTTTTAGGAAGCCAAAAACATGTAGAAGAATTCTGTGAGGTCAAAATAAGCATATAGTGAAACCATATTTTGCTTGAAAACAGAGTATGTACCTGTTCTAATCTCTTGAGAAAACATAACCTATTTTACATTTCATATGAATGCGTACAACTTTGAAATAAAAACTAAGAATAAAGGTACATTCTTAAAACTAACTATTAGTGGGGAGTAAGAATATTGCATGAAAACGTACGACTGAAATCATACAAATTCATAAAAAGTAACCACCAATTTGCCAAAATTTAAAATAGTTACGAACTGCCATGAGAGTGTGTTGGTAAGACCATAATAGTACCTCCCAAATGTCAAAGTCCATCCAAGATCTTATGTGCCTCTTTTTTACATAATTTGATTTATGCTCCTAAAATTTGTAAACAATAGATTTCCTATTACAATTCAGACTGTAATACTGCCTTACAAAGGCAAAACACAGACACAGCGAAAATGACTTCAAATTCAGTTTTTTTTTAATATGCACTTTTACTCTGAATCTGCATTTTTCCTTTTTTTGTAGAGCAGAAATCTCCATCTCACAAAATATTAACGTCACTTTTAACTACAAAAACTACACCTTTATTTTCAAGTCTCTCGTTTTTAATGAGAAAATCATGTATTGAATTCCTTTCTGGTACGGTTCTCCAAACCGAGTATTCGGTGGATGTTCAGTGAACCGTGAAACACTGCAATATTCACCCAACATTCAACCCACCACGCTGCACATCCACTCTCTGACGACGTGTTTCAAAACAATCATTAACACATCATCTGAAAATAGACAGTCTAGTTAGTTTCTATTTCTGGTAAAAGCAAATGCAAGATACTCCTGAGACCCACAGCTGTAGGAACATTATACTTGTGGTCAGGATCAGCCTGGCGTATCCCAAAGTAGTGAAATAAAAAACCATTGTACGATCCAGGAATAAATCAAACACTGATGCCGGTATACAACGGGAAGGCCGTGAACATAAATATTTAAAGACAACCAAAAAAAGTAATGGGTGTAAAACCCTTTGGCACTTGAAAACAGGGTGCATAATCAAATAGGACAGTGCTTTCTTCAGGTCTTACGGCATATTTATGTTTCCCTTTCATGGGAACTTCGAACTGCGTCCTCTAGGGGTCGCTATGGGGAACGCCTCGTCGTGACCCGTGTCTGAAGCATACATTGAAAAAACACCAACTCGTTGGCCGGCGACAGCCATGACGTCACTACCGTTGCAACTATAGTATAAATAGGCGCCGGGAGCTACACATCATTCTCTTCTTCGTCTTCATTGACTGTTTTGTTTGAAGCGTGCATTTCTGTGGTAAGAGCGATCTCTATTTATCTCATTATGGCGAGCACTAGCAAAGCATTTAAGGATGTGTGCATCCGTGT
>NW_015554107.1:876519-877057 GCF_001515605.1 Sinocyclocheilus anshuiensis | reverse complement strand
ACCCCTAGAGGACGCAGTGTCTCGTTCCCTACTCAGGGAACCATGGTTACATAAGTAACCTGAGACGGTTTCTGGGAACTGCAACAGACAATTCTGCAAGCCAAATCACGGATACAGTTTCTTTCATAGCATCTGTAATTGTTTCCTCCAAGCGTTTCAAATCAAGCATGTAAGGCTGGCAGACAAAACTACTGTATGCATGCCCTAATGAACAACCAGTGATGATTTGAGACTAAACTCTTGACTGTGCAACCCTCTACATTGCGAGTAAATCACACGCATATGCGACTAAATCTTCACTCTGGCGACTAAATGATGTCTAATATTAGCCAATTGCTAATAAATTCTCAGATTTTACTCGCCAGTGTGTGAGTTGGAGGCTAAGTATAAATTTAGCTCAGATATATATATATATATATATATATATATGTATATATGTGTGTGTATGTATATGTGTATATGTATGTGTGCATGTGTATGTATGTGTATATGTGTGTGTGTGTGTGTATGTGTGTGTATATGTGTGTGTGTGTGTGTA
>NW_015554107.1:847307-876451 GCF_001515605.1 Sinocyclocheilus anshuiensis | reverse complement strand
AAAAAATTTACTAGCCAATGGCGATTCAATTGCCAAGGTGTTCGTAGAGGGCTGCTGTGTGAGCATAAAGGACTCAAGGATGGGATTGTATTAGCTGTTTTCACTTTAGAGTGGAAAGTGTTCACATGGACACACACACAGTCCTATTAATTATAATGATTATGATGAAGTGGTGAAAAACATTAGCACTGTGTATTTTTCTGACCCTACTGTGATGCCAAGGCTGTCTCCTTTTAACACTCAGCTCATATGAATGGGTTCATATTTGCCCACAAACAGTGCCAGGAATTACTTCAGTAGGAGAGGAGAATATATTCATATGAAGCATAATAAAATAAAGAAGTTTCTTAGTAAAATCAATAAAGCTCAGACTTTTAACAAATCATAATTTCCCACCTCAGTATTGCAATTAGTGCATTGTGTTTATATATTATTTCGTTACTAACCCTAATCATAAAGTGCCACATTATATCACAATTCATTTTCAGTCACCCATTTAAACTTGTTCAATTTTATGTAATAATTCACACATAATTTTAAATTCATATTTTGAAAATATTGTAAAAATTAAAGTAAAAATTGCAAATGCAAGCATGATATTTAAATACGAATGAACAAAAACTTAGGCAAAGATTTTTTTCTATTTAACACAATGCACTTAAATGTATGGTGATGAATTCTGTGCATATTTTGTACATAGTGATTATGTTCAGTATCTCAGATTTTTCAGTTAATTGCATATATAATAGTTAGAAACAGATGGCAGCATTTTCTGAGAAACAGCCTAGAATAGGAATAAATATTATGCATGAGCCCAAAATGCCAGTAATAATGTAATTAAATACTAAAGAGGAAAAAGGTCATCTGATTCCTTTGTCTTTTTTTTTTTTTGACTGCCTATCACACTACAATTTAGATCAATTCTAACCCTGGTCACGCTCCTCTACATAACTATTTAAAAATAGCTTCACAAACATCAACAACAATACGTTTTACTAAGCTATTTAAAATATATATTTTATTTTTTTTGTTATAAAATGGTAAGTTGTATGGGTCATTTGTAATGTTGACATTTTAATAGCATATTTTACTGTATTAACACAAGTCTGTCTTCCTCAGCTTTTCAGGGTTATCATAAACCACTGTGCTGTGCAGGTTGAGACTGCACTAAATATTACCATGGAGAAAATTTGAGAAAGTGATTACATTTCTGTTTAGGCTACCACACACTGTGGTCCATTTTTTCCTTGACATAGGCCTATTACACGCGTATTAAAATACACTTTATATATTCCGTCTATGGATAGAACCGGCCAGACAGTACGAGAGCAGTCTTGAGCTCCGCTGTTGAGACATGTTGTGTTTTCGCAAGACTATCCCACGTGCTTTCTTTTCATTGGCACGCCGTTAATTAATTTCAAGCTTTGTGAAACAATGAGTTCAATCAGACTTTAATGCGCGCAACGGTTAATAACTTTATAAAAATAAATGTTCTAACAAATGTAGCCTAAACACCATTTTAAATGCTGCGCGTGACTAACAACTCCCTTTAACCGCGACTATACACAAAATAGCACATAATTTCGTACCTATTAGGCTATATAAACATCTTTGATTATGGATATAACAATTTCAAACATACTTGCATAGTAAGACTGTTTCTATTAGCTGAGATGTTATTTACTGCTTCCCAGCATCGAGAACAAGAGCACATTTAGTCAAAACGCCAAGCAATGGAAGCTCTTCTGAGATTATTAATCATTCATACTAAATACCACAACACAGACAGAATTCGACTGTTAAAAACTTGTCACGTCAAGCATATGGACAACCTAAATTAATTTGCAAGTGAAACGCGTGTCGGTTATGAACCATATGCATAACAGCATGAGAAATATTCGCCATCCTACCGTTCAGAGTAACGTGTTCTTAAGTAGCAATAAATGTTCTGTGAATTCCTTTGGTCGTGTTGAAAGGTGCTGTAAACCAGTCTAATTTCCTCAGTAAATGAGAAAAGTTGTTTCGCTCGGCTTCTCGGCAAAATGAATCATTCTGTAAGTCCAAAGTCAGAAGAAAGGAATCTGCGTTTCCACACGTCCATCACATAGACAGTCTGAGAGGTGCGAGACAGAAGGATGTTCTTGTCCTTTAAAGGGGCAGGAGCCAAAATTGCATCACACTTCATGAGAATTGACCTGGAACCTTTATTTTAAACACACACACACACACAAAACAACTTTATTTTAAAATTTTACACCATAAACTAAATCGATAACTCCTGGGAAATTAAACCAAATTCATGAAAGGAAAACATAAATGAAACAAAGATGTGGATAAAAATGCGTGGGCTGAAAAATGTTGTTGGTGTTGAAATGTTTGTTTGTATTGTTATAAAACTTTCCTCACATGGGCTGAGCCCATGCTTGTTCATCATGCCAAAAATAGGTCATCATCTATCATCAGCTATCAATAGCAGCATTACCATTCTGCCATTTGCAAAACCTACAAAGCAGCAACAATATTATTCAGGCTATTGAACATTCAGCATTGCAGAATACCAATTATGATAAACAAATCCGCACCCAACTTTTATTTTTTCACATATCTGGAACTAACATTCCATGTAAAAACTGCACTTGCATGGCTTGCATCCAAAAATAACAATAAACATTACTGTATGTTTGAAATACATCTGTAATCATAAGCATTAAAACAAAAGGATGGATGTATGAAACATTTACTTTATTTAGTCTGGCAGAAATTGATCAAGTCTTGTAGAAGTCCAGTTTTATTTATGGCAGGCATTAGCTGACAGGTTTGATGTCAATTAACAATTAACTAAATGTTAGCCCAGTGTTAATATTTAGCCTTTGTATTCATGTAAATAACAAATGACCCACTTTCCAGCAGGCTAAATGTGTTTTATACATTTGCAACTGAAAATCTGCAGTGGGATTCACTGTTAATGCATAGCACAATTACTGGTACATTTTGGGATTAAAGGGGTCATATGATGCGATTTCAAGTTTTCCTATTAAAGCATGTCAGCATATTCTGTTACACCAAATACACAAAAGAATGATCTTTAAAAAAGCATCATATGACCCCTTTAATGTGTCATCTAATTTTACTTTCTACTTTTAAATCGTATCAGTTGAGTCACTGTTGGTAGAGAAGGTTTGGCATTCCAACCTGTATCCCTGCCTTAAACACAAGGGATTTTGTCTGCTTTTCACACCCAAATCAATGGCAGCAGTAAAGATGGGAGATTAAAACACATTAGTAAGCAGAGTGATATGAACCAAACCCAGAATGACTCCAATGAATACTTCCCAAGAGATGGAATGTACATCGGTATTAATAGTCCCTAATATAATTCATGCTATAGTTGCCTTTTGAGATATACAACCATTGTTTAATATACTCTCTCTGATGACACATTCACAGAGTATATAAGCACAGTTTCATAGAATTCCTCCAGGTCAAGCTCCAGAATTTAATTCACTAATTAGTTCAATCTAAGACAGTTTTATAGTGTAATTATTTATTATTTTATACTAGGAAAAGGTGAAACTACCACTCCAATTAAGAAAAATGTATAAGATGATTGTTCAAATCTACACAGACATAAGGAATAATTTGCTGCATGTGCCAGAGAAATCAACGTCATGGACACAAAAATGTCTCTTCCTGACAGAGAGTGGGGTGCACACTTCCAAAATATTATGTAATCTACAAAGGGCCGTAGATTGCATAATATTCTGGCTAAATTAAAAATGGTATAAAGAACTTGTGCACTAGAATCACTAGGGTAGAATGTGTTAGTTTTGCCTAGACACTCAAAGACATCACATAGTCATTAGAATAACGATCAGATACTCCATAAACTTCAAAGCAAAGGCTAAAGTCATTCATCAAAGACAGGAGAGAAACTCTGTAAGCGTTTTAGCATCAGTAATTAAATTCATTTTAAATACGAAATATAATTCATGCTCACAAATGGTTGTTTCAACCGTTTCTGATTGTACCTGTTACATGGAGACACTTTCCACCGCAAAGTATCACAGTTAAATCTACTTTGAAAACAACTGATTATCTAACATAAAAAGTATAGTAAGTGACCTTGACATTCAGTATCACAGTCCCACTTTGATGGTTATATCTGTTAATATTCTATGAAATTGAGTTTAGAGCACAAATATTTACTGTACTTCATGGAGGATTTTCATCATAGGTAGCTTTCATAAAACTTACAGCACCAACCTGAGTATAGCCTCCAAAAAGCTGCAATTATCAATAGGTTTCTTTACTTGTTACATTTCAGTAACCACTCAATATGCAGAGAAATAGATTTCATTTAAATAAGCTGAATCGGCAACTTGAATTAGAATTTTAAAATCAATTCAGATAAGGGATAGTTTTATTACACTCTTAAAAATAAAGGTTCCAAATGGGTGTTTTCACGGTAAAGCCACAGAAGAAACAAGGTTTCATGAATGTTAAAGTTTCTTTATGGAACCATCAATGCCAATAAAGAACATTTATTTGCATCCAAGTGCATACAATATGTGCTGTGAAAAGTTGCACAGCAACATTCAGTTTAAGTGAGCAGTGTAGATTCATTTTGCATATATTATTTTGTATAATGTATAAGACTCAAATGGGACAAATGGTTGAGTTTTTGTACTTCAAGTTAAGTTCGAATGTGAACATAAATATGACACAGATGACTAAATCAATTTTAAAGTCACAGGTACAACAACACAATGGTTAATGTGTATCTCAGGATCTTCAAACCATTTACTTTGTTTAATGTTAAATGAAGAGTAAGAGTTGACAACTCTGGACAGCTATAATGTACATTTCTTTAAACATCTGCTCTGACTTCCTTAAACAAATAGTGAGAATAGGAATAACACTCCAAAGAAGGTCGGACAAGTTTAAAGTGGCATGAGGTGACCGAATTTTCATTATTGGGTGAACAATTAACATAGTAGTGTCCTAGAAATGTCAGAAGCAGCAAAGTGTAGGTTAAATAGACTGAATTGTCTGGGATAGGAGTGGACCAATTATTTATTGCTATCCATAAAACAGTTTATCGGCCTGGAGCAATTATTCACACAGCTCTGTGTTGGTGAAGCACTGTGAAATGCACAAGGGCACGAGAACGAGTCTGTTCCTGGCTGATTTAAGATGAGATGCCAGCTTATACCTGTAAATCTGTCACATTCAACGAGGATGTGTGCATATTGCTTGTACAGTATGCAGGCTAAATGCTGACAATAACCTCATTGGCAGGGAGTTTTTCCTCATTCATATCCATTATTAAAATGAGAGACATTTGTGGAGCATCTTTATGCAGTGAATATGCAAGAGCGAGGGCTGGTGATGTGCTATCATTTATCTGTATAGAAACAAACGACAGTCTTATGGATAAATGTTATTTGGAGTTCTTATCAGTCCACAGTGGAAAGAGCAACGGAAATACAGCAATACTCCAGAATTGTATCCTTGTCCAAAGGGAATGACATCCATTGGAATATTTACAACATGTTTAAGAGCTGTAAATGAAGATGAAGCGCCATTCTTAACAACTTATGCATACTGATTTCAAAGTAGTTGCGACACCAAGAAAAGAACCTTGGTTTCGGAGGAAAAGCACCATAAATCTGCATTTTAAAGGGCGAAGAAATGGACAATGCATGGTATGTGGCCTCCTTATCATCAAAGGGATTTTAGACAGCTACAAACACAAGGACATAATATTCTGTTGGTTCAGTAAATCTAGATAAAAAATATCATTAACAAAAATAACTTTAGGGTTGGTTGATGGTTACATATTTCATACACTGTACTGCATATGTTCCAATTTTGCTTAGAGACATTTGTATAGCGATAGCTCATAATGGCAATTGCCTACTTTTTAGTGGTCTTGGTTCTGGAAGTATATTTCCATTCATTTTTTCATTGGGATTTCAAAATATTTTTCAATGCAGTTAAATCAGATTTCTTAATCTACTTTAATACAGTTAGCTAGATGCAGTTCCAAGTCATTAACTAAAACAAGCAGCTCCAAGATAAATTATATTACAAACTGAATGAATGAATATTAATGAAATTAATAAACATACAAAAATCAGAAAAAGGACTTTGTGCTTAATATCTTTTATGAATGAATGAACTACAATCCCATGAAGCTTTGCAAATAACATATCAAATCAAACAAATTGATTTATAATTATTAGTTAAATGTATAAAAACACTATAAAGTTAATCACCTAGAACATGACAATTAAATATTATTTTAAAATGAGACTGCGTTTTTAGAGAAGTAATGCTGGCTGATGGTTTTAAAAGAAGTATATCAGACTGGTATTTTCAGAGCTCATAGTACATCTGTTTTGAAAGGTTTATATACAGCATCATTCAAATCTATTTCTCAATGAAGAAAATGAATGGGATTTTTAGCTCTGGAACCCACCTGTTGTGCTCTACAGACACAATCCATCAGAAAATAAACATGAGAAAAAGCTATATATTTCCAAATATATGTTTGACAGCGTAGAAATGGGTGGTGTTGGCGAGAGACATGAACTCCAGACATTGGTTCTTGTCTCCAAAAGTTAAAGTCTACTTTCCACTAGCTGACACTTTCTCCTAAGGCTGCCAAGTAGCTGCAGAGCTTTGAGAGGAAATGAACTAACAAGATGAAAAAAATCTCTTCACAATAGGTGACAGTTGGTCTCGACCGCGGTAGCTTAATGATAAATATTCTAGCTTATGAACACATTCCAGACAGGTCTGCGATGACGGTGGCCATGTTTTAGTAATGTCTGTTGAGCACTGTTGATTAACCTTTTTCTAGTACTCAAAAAAAGGCAAGAACTGCAGAAAGTAAAGTACCAGAATGGTCTATTCTGAGGCAATCACTTTGTCAGATATTTGTGAAGAGTTTACTCTTTAAAAAAAAAACGGCCTGAATTATGAGCACAAGAATTATGAAATTTTGTCTTCTTGAGAGTTGTCATTTATTTCATTCAGACCAATTAAAAAACAAGGCAAATTGAAAACGAAAAGATGAACGAGATGTTTAGAAACAATATTATTCCCCTTCACTTATTTATATAATTAAAGTGATTCATAAATATTTTATTTATAATAAAAAGTGACTGACCACTAATTTGTAGACAAAATGATAGATAGATAGATAGATAGATAGATAGATAGATAGATGATAAAATTAATAAATAAAGGCCATCTGAGTGTCTGGCCTTGTAGGTAACCCCAGAGAAATTTCACGACAGTTTAATTCCCCACAGGTCGGCAGGTCAACCTGTAATAGTGTTTGTTTACCACACTTGAGCTCTTTATTGTATTACTGCTGGATTAAAATGAAATGAGCATTTAGAACTGCTCACATGACTCTACATAATGATGGGTTTAGCGACAAAATGAGATTCTGAACACAGTGCACACTATTCAAGCATGAAGTTGTGGTCTGCACTGCAGCACGCCTAAGGAGAACCATGAAAAAAAAAGAAATATTTTTAAGGCAAAGCACAAAATATAAAATATATCTGAAGACATACAAGCTGAAACATTTATTAAACATTCTCTGATTAAATGAATCAGGTACCTGTGTGTGCACATTCCTCTCATGTGACTGGCACCAGGTTTGTCTAAAAAGGTAAAAAATTACTTTTAAACATGCTACATAGGCGATTTCTAAGCTTTTATGTAACCCACATTACACCAAAGGTGTATTCCAGTAAGCAAGACTAACTTACTGCCACCTATACCCAGAACGCCCAGTTAAGCTCAGCTACAATATTCAGAGTTATTTTGATTAAATGTTTTTGTTAATTTATAGCTGAACAATTAATTTGAAATAAAATAAACCACCATATGGCCTTGTGTAATTATTAAACTACAAAAGTCTGCAATAAAATGAAATCACAATATGTACAAAAATTGCTTTGATCAAAGACTTTGATTTTACTCTGTTAAACCTACAAAAACATAATAAAATAAAATAGGTTTTAGAAATTAGCCCTTTCATTTGACTAGCCATTTTCATAATATTCTTAAGCGAACAAGACAAGTTAATTAAACTGGGTGGTAACTGTTGTTTTGATTATAAGGATAAAATGTAATTTTAGTAGTGAATCATCATGAGGAAACTTCCTCAAGCAAAAACTGACATTCAATTAACCAAATCAAATTAAACCCTAGCACTCTCAGTGGAGTGTCCTCTCTATTTTGTGGTTCCCCATATTTTCCACAACATTCGTGCCACTGCCACAAAATAATCTTTCATGGGTATAATTATTACAAACCACATTCTCTAATCGTTCTGTCCAGTACTTTAGTGCTCGTGAGGAATCAGATGTTCAGATAACGGCAATGAAACACGCGAACAAGTGTCAGAGTGAGTGATAAATCAGCCACAGCAGGGCTTGATTCTTGAAGATATCACGCAATAGAATAACAATAATAAAGCTTTATCTGAAAATGGGAGGGGGGGAGATCAAAACACAAAGCTCTGTGTGTGCAGCAAATGAAATTGACAAATAACTATCTGGAGGTCTCTCTTACTAATCAATAAAATGATTATACTCTTCATCTGGGATTCCTCCAGGCAAGCATGCTGACCAAAAAGAGGAGCCCCATATAGACACCCAAAAAGACAAAGAGTGACTGTTTGTGTGTATTTGTGGCAGAGAATTTACATCCTGTGTTGGCATACTGGTAAATCATAATAATTGTTTGACATTTAGCATGGGATGGAAAACAACTGATGTATGCAAGTGAAATGATTCAGTTGTAAACAAAATGATTTACCTAAACTTCCTAAAAATTGTCTGACATCATACCAAATACATAAAATAAAGTATAACAACAGAAAATAGTACTTTTGCAAACCATTAAAAGGAATTTTGCGCTCAATTGAAGCAAAACCCAAAAATCATCCAGGAACATGTCAGTGAGCTGATCTGACGAGTTTAGTTTGCCAGCACAGATTTACTGCATTCTTAATTCCCATTACCTCAGTATCTGGCACCATTATACCTACAATCCACGCTAATCACCAGAACTGACAGAAATTAGATGAAGTATAAATGACCTAAATATAAAATCTAAATGAAAATGCCATTTCAGTCAGAGTCTTTAAAAACATTCCTTCTAGTGATCGTGGCAACGGCTTTCATAACATTACATTTAACTCGAAATCTTTGTTTTCTTTTATCAGCATTTTCTGACATTAACACAGGCTGTTAACATCTGTTTTTTTTTTTTTTTTTTTAAATAAATCTAATAATTGAATTGTAGATTTTTTTAAAAGACCCATTTCTTTTGCATGTTGCCACTTATGGTTTTCTATGGGCCTTTTTTGCAGCCTTGCTTTGAAAATCCAAGCACTGATTTTTCTTTTCAAGAGGTTTTAAGGGGTTATTGTAATGAGAATAAGATGGCATAGATACAAATATTGGTCACACTTAATTTCAAGGTTTAATTCTAGCTATTAACAAACCATAAACTACACATTTTACCTTAATAACCTCCCAATATTTGCTGCTTATTAATAGTTAGTAAGGTAGTTGTTAAAGGGATAGTTCACCCAAAAATGTAAATTCTGTCATTAATTACTCACCTTCATGTCGTTCCAAACCCGTAATACCTTCGTTCGTCTTCGGAACACAAATTAAGATATTTTTGATTAAACCTGAGAGCTCTCTGACCCTCCATAGACAGCAATGATATTACCACAAACAAGGCAAGAGACGTAGCAAGGACATTGGTAAAACAATCAAAGGTTTAAACCGGTAATTTTACGAAGCTACGGGATTACTTTTGTGCGCAAAGAAAACAATAATAACAATTTATTCAGCAGTTCTTCTCCCCGAGTTAACGTCTTCCGCCATTTTGGAGAGTACCCCAGAGCATAATCATCGTTGTTTACGTTCAGCATGCGTGCGCTGTCTACTGCGCATAACGTAAACAATGCTCATTACATTGATTACGTTCTGGGCTATGCTCCAAAATGGCGGAAGACGGTAACTCGGGGAGAAGAACTGCTGAGTAAATTAGGCTATGTTATTAGTGTTTTCTTTGCACACATTGGGCCCTATTTTAACGATCTAAGCACATGGTCTAAAGCGCACCGCGCAGGTGCACTTAGGGCGTGTCCGAATCCACTTTTGCTAGTTTAATGACGGGAAAACGGTCGGTGCGCCCGGGCGCATGGTCTAAATGGGTTGTCCCTATTCTCTTAATGAATAATGGGTGTTTTTTGGATGTAACATTTAATAAACCAATCAGAGTCTCATCTCCTATCCCCTTTAAACGGCAGTTGCGCTCGCGCCGTGTTGCTATTTACATGGCAAAATTTACAAAAATGTTTGTGTGCTGCTGCGAGTCCCTGTGTGTGTAATAAGCAAAGTGTATGTGCACCCCTCTATAGGCACATACAGGTGCATCTCAATAAATTAGAATAAACTACTTCAGTCTGTGCGCATTGAATTTATTTAATACACGAGTTTCACAATTTGAGTTGAATTACTGAAATAAATTAACTTTTCCACGACGTTCTAATTTATTGAGATGCACCTGTATTACTAACGCGCTCTTTAAATAACAAAGAAAAAATATTGCGCCAGACTTTAGACCAGGTAGTTGGTCTAATTTTCAGTTCCTCAAAATAGCAATGTGCCAACAATGCGCCTGAACCCACCTCTTTTTTTAGACCAGCACGCCCATGGGCGCACAAATGGGCGCAAATGCATTTTCAATTTAATCAATGCGGCACAGGACGGGAAAATGAGTACTGCGTCGGGCTGAAACTAGCAAAAACACTTGCGCAGCACCTTGCGCTACATTGGGCCGGGTGTATGATAGGGCCCAAAAAGTATATGTTTTCATATATGAATATGATCATACAGAATATGTGCTTTATAAGTACTAATGAACAGGCAGTATGTTAATAAAAGGCATGCTCATAAGCAACTTGAGAATTGGTCCCTGTATTAAAGCGTTACCCAAATATTTTGTGAAATTACATCATTGTTCACAATAATGCGAATAATCACAGGATGACAGGTGTTTTGAAAATCAGAAGAGGACAAAAATCGTACCAGACACCATCAACATGTCTACTCTTCATGCTTAAATGCAAAGAGGAACTCTTTCAGAGCCAAAGAAACCAGCATTTCATGGGCCATAAGCTGGAGTGGTTCTGTGATGAGTGCAAGGCCCAACAAGTAAGAGCAAAGGTACTTGATTGCCAAGACATTCTTATCAATAGATGCAGGACATTTCTTGGCAGGGGCACAGCTTTTAGATGCTCTTTCTTCTTCCGAAAGTGCAGCCCCTCTGACAATCACTTTTTCCTCTACATTTATCCATACCTTTTTTACTCGCCCTCATGCTGTTCCAAACCTATATACTTACTTTCTTCTCTGAAATATAAAAGAAGATTTAATTTTTTTTTGGCCATACAGTGGATGTCAGGAGGCTTTCATGTCATTTGTTTTCCAATGTCCTTTGAAATATCGTCTCTAGAGTTTGTGGAAGAAAGAAATGCATAGAGCAGTAGAATGATATGAGGGTGAGTAAATTATGACAGAATTATCCTTTTAAAGAAAAACATATATTATCTACTGTATAATAGCTCAATCATTTTCCTAGACATAAAACTTTCTTCAACCTTGGTCCATGCAGGTTAATACAGTAAACCTTGCATAATGAGGATGGAAAACTGAAAGTCTAGATTGAGTTAAAGAAGGGTTACTAACTACCACAGGGACATACTCAATAGTCTTGTTCTGGCAGAGTTGCTCCAGGCAGAAACAGCTGTGTGGTTATGTCATGCTGCTAGTCATAAGGAAACACATTGGCAGACTGAGAATTTTTGGGGCATTCCTTTTTGAGAGCAGAACAGCTGAAGCTTCAGGCCTACCCCAGTCGGCGCCTCCACGTGAAGTAACCCAACATTTGCGTCAAATGAAAATGGCTTCCAGGCTTCATAGGTCATGCGTCAAACTAATGGAATGTGACCCTGCCAAGATGTCAAAAATGTAGAGCTAGTAATGGGAATTAAGATGCAAAGGTGTTCAGGTGTATCTATTGTTTTAGTAGGTCTGTTTGTTTACTATTATCATGGCAACAGTGCCATGTTCACAAAGAACTTGTCCTGACAGGTGTATAGAAGCAGAAATTCTAGATAAAAAATAAGGATTTTTCAACTGTACTTCCTCATCAGTTACTCATGCATCAAGAGTATTACTCATGCATTAAGATATTTTTTACAGTATATGTGTATGCAGTGTCTTTGACATGACAAAACAAGTATAACTGATAAAATGATCGGCATGTATTGTCAAAACTAGTTTGTGTTGCATCTCAAGTGACATTTACAGTATTGATTGAGTCAACAATTGACCAAAAGATTGAAGTTCTATCTACTACAGTACTGTAAGGCATTCTAAGTAATAACTATGAAAATTGGGACATATTAGACTAAACATGCCAAAATCAGCTCAAACACTAAGTATTTGTCTGATAGTTCAGATTTCCACTTGCCCTGCCAACATTTTAAATGACCCAGCACAAAAATGTTTACATTTATATGTTAATGAATTATTAAAAACCATTTATTTTAAATGCATATTTTAACCTTTTTTTAACTTAATCTTAAAATTATTTGATGTATAGTTTACTTTTTATATTACACATTTTTAAAACTTTTTTAATCAAATGTTAAGTTAACGTATACAATAAAAATATCATTTCCATTAATAGCTGTAAATTATATAATTAAAAAGAAAATAAATAATTTTAATTATACAAGTCCAAATTTGTTCTTGGAGGGCCACTGTCCTGCAGAGTTTAGCTCCAACCAATTAAACACACCTGAACCAGATAATCAAGGTCTTATTGTTACTAGAAACTTCCAGACAGGTGTACTGAGGCAAGTTGGAGCTAAACTCTGCAGGACAGTGGCCCTCCAGGATCGAGTTTGGACACCCCTTTTATAAACCACACAATACAACACAGTTGCTGGAAAATGATGGCATACAGGCAAAACATTACTGATTGGTTTGTCATTTTCATCCTATTCTTACTTATGCTACCAATTAGGGATGTAACGATTACCGGTTTGACGATAAATCATGATAAAATTCCCCACGGTTAGTATTACCGTTTCATCTTTTAATTATCATTAAAACTGTATTAGATTCCCGCGATTTGAACAACTCGCGATAAATAAATACTGTCCAGCATAAAGCACAGTTTTAAGTAACAGTCTCACGTGCTTACGGCATAAATATATGAATGAATTAATTATATGAATGTACCTCTGAAAATGTTATTGTTTTAGTGATTATGCAAACAAAAAGTCATTTTATTTGTTGTTTGTTGATTTTTAAATATAAAACTTGGTGAAGTGATTTATGTGACGGTACTTTATTAACATCTCCAGCACATTGTAACAACACCGTGATAATGCTGATAACCGTGATAATTTTGGTCACTATAATCGTGATAAGAAATTTTCATACCGTTACATCCCTACTACCAATCACAAGACATTACTTACATTTTTACAAAACCTTTATGTTAGCCAGGCAGATCATTTTATCACTCTATCTGTATATAGATTACTATACACACTGCAAGACATGGACAGTGAGGTCAGTCTGAGCCTGAAGATGGACAGTGACCCATTAATAATTGGGGCTGTGTATGCTTTACTATGGCTTACATACAGTGTGGTACAACTGACTCGGAACCACTGACTCACTTACTTTTTAATGTACAGTAGTTCCTGGATGATACACTGAAAAAAAAAAATCTTCCAGTGTGCAATGCCAAACAAACCTAACCAAACCACTTCTATTGAAAGTGTGATCAATTCATTAGTGAATCATAAGCATAGAGTTTCAGACTTAAAGTATGCATATAATGTACTATTGGACTAGAAAACTCTCTACTCATAATACCAACCAACTGATAAGATTCAAAGTGTATTTGGACCAACTACATTTTAAAATTACACACTTGGGAAGTGTATGACAAACAAAAGTAACTTCTATTGAAATATGACAAGACAACAAATCTCTTGTGGAAATTTCAATGGGAGGATGTTTACACGGAGAAAAGGTGTCTGGTTAATGTCAAGCATCAATCAATCAATCTATTCTTGACAGTTGAACATAATGGACTGTGATGGCAGATTGCAAATTGCACTTCTTGCACCAGCGAAGCAACTGCCATTAAGTTATAAGTTCAAATGGATGCCAACAGAGAACTGATTCCATGGGATGAAATATTAATTATTTGAATATCTTTACAACTACTAAGACATATCATCACATTAAAAAAAAAAAATCAAAGCACTCTAGTTTCGTGTATATAGTGTAATTATCTCTTTAAAGAAAATTATCCCTCTTAAAATTAAAAAAAAAGTTTCCCACGCCTTTGAAGCGCACATCAAATTATGAAGTATATCAAAGTGTAATTTGTGCTTTTTATTTCACTTTGTCAAGAAAATTTAGTACTTTGAGACTTAAGTTACCATTTTTTTAATCTTTCAAATGCTGCACTGTGTGCAGAGTGGGGCCTTTTAGTAGAATGACAGAAAAATCAATAAAAAATTCACAATGCATATCTTTCTCATTCTCCTATTGTCTACAACCCAATTAAAATTCTTTCTGCTCCATTCACCCATCCAATTGTGTATAATCAGAAAAACTCTGACCTTACAGAGTGGCACACATAGAGCATTTGTTATTTGACATCCATATGAGAGTTCTGTTCTTTCTCCCCCTGGCACGTTGCCAGTGAGGGATGAAATGAGAAGTGAATTGAGCAATGGTGCACATGCAAATAAACCCCAAACATCAAGTCAATACACCAGTTACCAATTTGCCTGAACTGCCAACCATAAAGAATTCGAATAAGCACGACCCATAGAGCCATTAACAAGCCACTGTTAACAATAACCACTCTTAATTCATGAATGAGGGGTGTGATAGAGCTGCTCAAAAATGGTCTGAGAATCAGTTGGCTTAAGTCACTTCATGATTAAATGGTAAAATGAACATGTGAGCCTCACTGCAGAGCGTCACTTGTTTTGGCTTAATGAAAAGGAAAATTATAAACAAACACAAAGATGGCTGTTGAGGCCTCAGTGTCAACTGAATTCACAACTCACTGATGCAAAAATAAATAGTTGTTCAGTGATCAGGCAAAATAAGACAGGACAACAAGAGCAAAAACATGAAGGTACAGAATGTGCAATGATGTAGGCTTACTCCCTGCAGCTCTGTAAATAAAAATAATCACAAACAAACAAATAAGGATTTACTTTCCAAAGTCTGCAATATTGTTACTAAAGCTGTGAACTCATACCAGAAACACACTAAGTTTCTACACAGAATATATGAAAAATACAAGCAACCCAACTAAAACGTAGAAATCGGCTATGCAATAAATATTGATCGGCATTTAACTATGTATATTAAAAATTACACATAGGCCTACCTGGGGCGTTTCTAGTCCACTGGTGCACTGACTCAAGTAAAAAGGTTCACTCTTATTTTGTATTACGTATTTGATATTTACGTGTCTTGATAGCGTACCTGTCCTGAAGTAGGAAGGAAGGGAGTCGTACACAGCACGTTCGTTCAGGTGTTGAACTTAAAGGTTTTTCTTAATCGCTGGCAAACGATAGTATTTGCAGGTTTGATTTCAATGAATTGTGATGGGTGTTCCATTGCAATAAGCGGTCCATTTGTTTGGTATTCTAAAGTTTGGAGTTTTGTTTCAAACGATGCCGTGTTCACATTATTCACACTGAATCGCGATCCGATTCAAGCTATCACGCAGCAGAAAACATTTGAAATTGAACAGAATCAATAGAGTGATTCATTCGTGAATCGGACATTGCTAGTTCTGAATCTTAAATTCAGAACTAAATTTTCTGCTTAAATTTTATGAGGGCATGGTTCAAGTCGATATACGGTAATATCACTAGTCAGACTGATTTATCGATAAGATTTTACTGGTGTTCGTGCCAAGACCTACTTGGTAAATTGTCTCCTCTCAAGAGATGGCGCCATGAAGGGCAGGCCAAAATCTACGGAGCCCTGAAAGGATTTGGAGAATATGTATCAGTATGAGAAAAAATATATACTAATGCTTTCTAGTTTTCTTGCAAATGTTTTGCTTCCCCCTAAGAACTGAAAATAGTTTTCCGCATTGAAATATTTTTCCCACTATCTCCTTTTTTATCATCACCACCTTGTAAGAAACTGCTTAAAAAGCAACGTTATTTTTTATATGTTTTCTTTTATTAGATAATAGTTAATCGCAACAGGGATTTTGTGGCGCTGGTGCTTTAAAATGTTATGGGACACTTAAGTGTAG
The DNA here is from genome assembly GCF_001515605.1 of Sinocyclocheilus anshuiensis. Taxonomy (NCBI): domain Eukaryota; kingdom Metazoa; phylum Chordata; class Actinopteri; order Cypriniformes; family Cyprinidae; genus Sinocyclocheilus; species Sinocyclocheilus anshuiensis. The sequence goes on along the minus strand of NW_015554107.1, from coordinate 860,023 downwards.
TATTCGCTGGCCAAATAGCCTACAAACACATTTGGAGCTTATATGTTTTAATCATACCTACACCGCCATCTACTGTTAGAGAATAGAAAAACAGTTGTTTGACTGTCAAGGGCACTTCATGACACCACCACCATTATTAGCAAGTAAATTCCCAAGATAAATAGCCAGCTACACGCGACAATGACATTTAATTAAAATTTAAAAATACAAATTTAAATCTCTTTCATACCTGTGCAGAACAGTCAGATATCTTTGTAGCCTTTGCCCTCAGGCCTTGCTAATTTGACTAACCTATCTAAATATATGAAAGTAGTGACTGCATATTATGGGACTCCAAGAGTAAACATGCTCTCTTGTTCCCTCGAGGTAGCAGATCAGCGCTGAGGCTGTTGCTATAGAAACGCAGGCAGCACAGGTTGTCGTCGGTTGTCCGGTGGAAAGGTAACGTTAGTGAAGGTTCACTCGTAAGGAAAGTAGGCAGGTGGATCTGAGGACCGGTGATTTAAAAGAAATAATAAAGGAATTGATCAGAAGAAGGACATGTCGGAGCGAGTAGCTTCATGTGGGAACCTGTATGACACGAACACGCTTCTGCTTCGGTATTGCAACGGTAAGTTTGGCAGCGACTTGACTGGGCATTCATAATGAATGCGCTAGAGAGCCTCACGAGATGGTTTGTTTTCACTACGCAGGTCGATATCGTAAGCGAATTTTGTCTTTGATATTAATCGTTTTCTACATGAACATTCCAGCACTGTAATGTTATAGACGTGTTGGTTCGTCACTGCCTGCGAGGGAACAACAAAAGAAACTGTCTCAGTGTTGTCAAGTGATGAATATATATTTGTTTAAATTGTGATCAGTTTTATATAGCCTACATGCAAATTTTATTTTACCCTAAGGCATTTTCTTATCGCATATGTGCGGTTGGGATCAGTGTCAGGGTACAAGAATGAACAGCTAACGTTACTCAGAGATTCAGGCTCATGTTAAATATTAGAGCATTTCAGTCCGAGCTACATGATTTCTCATGTGTTTACATTTTTCATTCATTTTTTCCCCTCATCTGGTGATACGCTTTGAGCCTCTTATCCTGATTTAGTTTGCTTCTCTGGGCCTTTGTTATTTGATTTCAGCTATGCATAATGTTTTGGTGGAAAGAATGTACTGAGTTACTTATTTATTGTGATCCAGTAATCTAGTGTATAACATTATGCACCTATTAAGATGGATTTACCTGGGTTACAGTGTATCTGTAGTGCTAAAGTAAACATCTTGTCTGTTGTCAGCATTATAATGACTATTAATGCAAAGATTTTGATTTGAAATGGGATTGCAGTAAGATTCAGTCATTAACAAACATTAACCAAAAGATTTTTATTTACAAAGCAGCCAGATTTGACACTGTCAAGTTGTGAATGAGCAGAGCACCAAATTTGATTATGATATAGAGTTTTATCATGAAAGCATTACATTTACATTCATGCATTTAGCAGACGCTTTTATCCAAAGCAAAAGTAATTTCTCAAAGAGCAAACAATATTCATTATATACAATGGCAGGTTTATTAAACACCTAGATTAGATTAGGAAGCAAGCTCGAGAAGAGAAATGCAGAAAAATAAAAAAATATATATTTATTTATTATTGCATAGGCAAAATTATATGCATCATGTCTGACAATTTTGTAAATGCATACTGTAAACAACAGCAGAAATGTGATTTACCTGTCTAAAACATTGTTCTGAATATTGCATTAGTATTAGCCAGTCTACCAACTGATGAATGTGGATCAAAATATCATAAAGTCTGTTTGGACACATGGCCTTTGACCTCAACGCCAAAATATGTGGATAAGATAAGATGTTTCTCCTCCCTTTTAGTGACAATAAGCCTATTTATTTTGCTATCCTAATGATTATATGGTTAATTGCATTTTATTATTTCCATTGAACATGTTTTCCCCTAGTGTTGAAGAACAGACTTGTAACTCATTTTGGGTTGTGGTCCATTATTTGAGAACCACTGATATAAAATACATTTCAATATCTTCAAATATGTTATAAATATGTATCTTTATTTATACAGTATATATACGGCTGGTGCAAATATATAAGAAAATATTTAACAAATACATAAAACAATATATATAAAATAAAGACAGTTAAAATGCTTGAATAAAATTTAAAATGTAATATCATACAATCAATCACTGAAGGTCTTTTTTTAGCAAATTCAATATTATCACTATATGGCATCCTCATGCTAACACCCATTGTGCACAGCATGTTGTTGTTGTCACTTAGAAATGACTATTTCATCTTCGTTCTTGTGAATTACAGATTCTCTCAAGGATAGGTATCAGTGTACATAGTGGTCATTGTTTGGGTTTTCCAGTAAGTCAATTTCTGCGACAGATGGTTTGACTGGAAGACAGATGGATGGGTAGACGGTATAGATGAGCCTGGGTCAGAGAGAGTGTCTGTTGGTGTTGTACAGTTGGATGGCTTCGACTGATATTAAACAGTCGAATTTCTGCATAGCTATCTGAGGTCAGGCTATGATATTAGCAATTCAATTTGTACAGTAAAAATCCCTAATGTGAATCGTATTGATTAAGAAAATGAGCATGCGCCCTAGGGGTATAAAACAACAAGTCGTAAATTGTCAAACGCATGTACACACTTCAGCGTCCCATTGGTGGAGAGGCTGGTCAGTGCACTTCCTGGTAGTGCCTGGCCGATGCATCAGACAGGTCTGGAGTCGAGCCAAAGCTCTCTCTCTCTGCCAACAGCACCACCAGCAGTTTTCTACCGCATAGGAGATGGGAATCGGCATCCTGTTACAAACATCACCCTTCTCCTCTTTACACACAGCACTGAGTGGTAAAGGGGTGGGGGAGGGTGAGAAAGGGAGGTCTAGACACGGGATCAGCCATCCAGCAAGCCAAGGGGAAGGTGGGAGAAAGAAGCCTTGGCCAGGGAGGCGTTTGGCACCTTTAGGAACCCCCTAGAGAGCTTCAGAGGATCAGGCTGTCCGAGCGGGTGACTGACAGGCGGACATAGTACTGACTGGAATGGCAGGTAGGAGGGGAGTACAAGCAGAGCGGGATGATGAATATTTCAACATGCTCGGTCACTGAGCATCCGGTTCCCTCCAGACTGCTTTTGTCTGCCAGCATCACTATTCAGCTTTATCCTGCTTTCTTCAAACCTTCCACTTTTGCCTCCCATTTATTCTTTCACTTTTATTATTTCAGTTGACGTGCTCACCACCTGCTGATGCTGCTTTACAGCTGTGATCTCCATGTGTTAGCGGTGCAGGCACTAAAAGAGATTTATTATATACCGGTATGCACACTTAGCGTGGAGCCCGTTGCATTGCCCTTGAGATTGAAACAGAGACAAGGAGCCACTGTTTTATGTGAAATATTGAGGAGCTAAATTTAAAAAAAAAATGTGACAGAAAAATTCAGTTTAGTTTCGGTTATTGTGTGTATTTATATGTTGTGTATTTAAATGAAACACATTTGATGGCTGCCACAGTGAATCAGCATTGTTAGCATTTGAAACTTTCTCAGTTGTTTGCTCAGGCTTTTAGTTTTTGTTTTCAAGTTATTTTAATAGATTTTTTGTGGTAAGAACACATTTTGATGGATAAATATATTTAATCACAGATGTTTTGACACTTAAAAATGCACACATTTCTATTCGTGCAAACAAGGTTTTCTTTGAACTACCATTTTTTTCAGTTGCTTACAACCAACTAGATCCCAGTGTTGTTATAGTGGATATATGAAGTGACAGCCAGGAGTCCTAGCAGGGCTAATGACTTAAATGTTGAAATATTGTAAATTAAAATGGACTTTTCACTTTAGGATAATTGGAGTGACTTTTTTAACCAAATTCTTTCCGCAGTCTCTATCCAAATTGTATTAAATAAAAAAAATTTTTTTTTTTAAATACCTTAAAGTAGTATTTCTCAACCAGGGGGCCCCGGCAAACTTTCAAGGGACAGCAGGATGATTTAATGTAATATATTTTTAAAATAAAATTTACGTATATTAATAGTAGTAATAATATTGTAAATATTTTAACTTAATTGAAATACTTAAAACAAGATGTAAACAGAATTTATATTTATTTTTTTACCCCACTCCTAATAACTATTGCTTGTTATTTATGTATTTATTTATTTAAAACATAAGGAATCTCACAATTAATTGTAGGTAATAAATATTTAAAAGTTTCAAGTTTCTGATAAAAAAAAGTTTGAAAACAAGCAGCTTTGTCATAGTTACAGAGGTACCAAAGGAAATATTATAATATCATATCTTATATACCTTATTTTGGGTGGCCTTTGAATATGGTGTTGGACTATGGGGGGCCTTTGAGTCAAAACGGATTGAGAGCTACTGGTTTAAAGGGATAGTCATCATTTACTCACCCTCATGTCTTTCAAAACCTGTATGACTTTTGTCTTTGGAGCAAAAGAAGAAAAAAGAAAGAAAGTTATACAGATATGGATAAACTCTACAAATGTAATTTTCTACAAATTCTTATACTATAACTCTCTGTCTGTCTCTTTCAGATGATAATGTGTCAGCCGGGAGTGGGATGGAGATGGATGACCGTATCTCTCACCTGGAGCAGAGGGTGCAGCTGCAGGAGGATGAGATTCAGCTGATGAAGGCGGCACTAGCGGATGCTTTGAGAAGGCTGGGCTGCTGTGAGGAGATCACACAGTCCAGCAGCAAGAAAGGTGGACCTACTAAAGGTCAGAGCTTCATCATGGCCCTCTGCTTATTGCCATTATGTCTTTAGAGCCTAGAAAACTGCCAAATGACAGATACTTATCTAAAGCAACTTACAGTGAAATAAAATACGAGGGTAACCTTGTCTAAGGGTGTATTACTGATTGATAATTGTGAGATGCAATCTTTGTGTTAGCATCCTAGGTTCTTAACCAGGCCCGGACTAGCCATCGGGAGCACCGGGAGAATTCCCGGTGGTCTGGCGGCTGATTTGGCCCACTGCCATGTTTTTTTTTTTTTTTAGTTATTTAAATCATAAATCGGTTAGTCTTGACTGGCAGTGCTGCACTATACGAATCAGCTCACGTCTGTTCTGTGCTTCCGTCAAACGGTTCCGAACAGAACCGATGCACGGGACTCGATGAAAGCGAGAAAGCGGACAGAAGAAGCAGTGAAATGTAGCAACATCACTGACCTGTTCAGGGCTTCAAGTGCAGGTCAGTTTCATTTGTAAATACGCTAGATAGTTTTGTCTTTATTAACCTAGTTGAGTAATAAACTGCTAGTATCAGTACTAGCCCCCCATTATTATCATCATTCAGAATACTGTGCTAAAGGACATCAATATCGATTGTAAAGTTACATAAAAAAATTTAGCAGAGACAGATATTCACATGGATTTATTGTACAGGGAGGGAGGGAGCTAGAGCAGACAGCAACACAAAAATAATATGAGTCACAGCCTAATAATTCAATAGTGTGTAGAGTATTAGAATTTTCAACAAATATATTGTACTAATTTTGACATTTAGGCACTTTAGAAATTGTTTTAATACACTACAAGTCTTTTTTACAAGATTGTTTGTTTTTAAAGAAGTCTCTTCTGCTTACCAAGCCTGCATTTATTTGATCCAAAAAACAGCAATATTGTGAAATATTTTTATTAAAATGACTGCTCTCTATTTGAATATATATATATATATATATATATTGAAAGATTTCTATTTCAGATAAATGCTGTTCTTCTGAACTTTCTATTCATCAAAGAAACCTGAAAAAAATCTAATCTGTTTTCAACATAATAATAATAATAATAATAATAAATGTTTTATGAGCAGCAAATCAGCATATTAGAATGATTTCTGAAGGATCATGTGACACTGAAGTCCTGCAGTAATGATGCTGAAAATTCAGCTTTTTGATCACAGGAATAAATTACATTTTAAAATATATTCCAATCGAACGCAGTTATTTTAAATAGTAAAAATATTTCACAATATTACTGCTCTTGCTGTACTTTGGATCAAATAAATGCAGGCTTGGTGAGCAGAAGAGACTTAACATAAAAACATAAAACATAAAAAATCTTACTGTTCAAAAACTTTTGACAGGTAGTGTATATTATGTAATATAGGTTTGTTAAATCTAGGGTATTTAAGTCATTTTAAGATAAATAACATTCTGTGCTAACAACACATTGAAATGGGGTGGTTGTTTTCAACAAGGTGGACACAGTTCTGTTCATAACAGTAGACCTGATGGTGAAGAAGTGACAGGTAAGAAAAAAAAGGTGGGACAGAAATAATAGGGAAAAGGAAATGGGAAGTGAAGGTGCAGTGCAAGAGACAACCTTGAATTATTTTCCACGGCCTTAGACTAAGGGTTTAGACCTTTTTGTGTGATGGCCATACAAATAATAGTATTGTCTGTGGTTTCGGAATTTGTTGTGGGTGTATAGGCTATATACAGGAAAAATGGGGCCAAAATTGCTCCTTTTGGGGTACAACAGCTTGTCACTGTTGCAGACAGTACTCTTAAAAAGAACGTATTTGTTCCTTTTTTACCCCTAATAGGTAGGCCTACAAATTAGTTCCTTAAGGGTACAAATTACTAATCTAAGGTACTAATATGTTCCTATTAGGAGTAAAAAAGGTACAAAGATGTCCTTTTAAGAGTACTGCTACAGTGTCAAGCTGTTGTACCCCAAAAGGTACAATTGTGGCCCCTTTTTTTCTGTGTGGCCTGGATGAGTGTGAGATTTCCCGGCCCTGTTCTTAACTATTAAGATAATTCAACCATAAGAGCTACAGGGATGTATTGTAATGCATAACATAGTGGTTACATAAAAAGTTTCCATGTGGGAGGTGAAGATAATTTGCATGTGATCTCTGTGTTCCTCTGTTTCTTCCCTCCTGATTTAGTTCGGCAGATACTGCAAGCTCTGCCGTCCAAGCCTCTGGCAAATGGCTATGTGCAAACCAAACGCTTGAGTGGCTATCCTTCCTCTCCCTCCTCTCCGAAAAAGGAGGTGCTGATGTCTATCAAAAGGTGGGAGTTATACGCAAGATATATATCATATTTATTGCTCATTATTTTTCAAAGCCAATTTATTAGAAGACATGCTGGTATCACAAATGTTGAAAATATTTTCATTTTTCCACACTGACAACATTAATGCAGTATTACTTCTCTACCTCAAGGTGGTGATATTGAGCAAAAACTACTTGGACCTTTTAGTTTACAGGATCGCTACATATAATGAAGTATCTTATGCATGTATGGTGAATTAATAATAGTTCATATAATAATTCATAATTAATATGAATCATTTGTAATGGGATGTCTGTTGTGCTATTTAATACTTCTAGACTGACATAATCTGTCATAATCTTAAATAACATACTATCATACTCCATATTTGCTACAATATCAGTATATACTTCAATACTACTTGGTGAAATAGTATACAATTAATATGAAATATTATAATTTCAAATAAAAGTTTTTTGAATATATTTTAAAATGTGATTTATTCCCGTGAAGGCAAAGCTGAATTTTCAGCAGCCCCTCTAGTCTTCAGTGTCACATGATCCTTCAAAAATCATTCTGATATCCTGATTTGATGATCAAGAAACATTTCTTATTATTTTCAATGTGGAAAACAGTCATGCAGTTTTGTTCTTTTCTTTGATGTCTTTCTTTCCTGCCCTCTGCATTGTGCCTCACTCATTCTTCTCCACCTCATGCTCTTGTGTCAGGAAGAGCATGTCCACAGAACGCCTGTCCACGGTGAAGAAGGAGATGGCAGACTCCCGCAGCAGAACCACCTCATCCAGCAGCTCAACATGTGGAAAGAGAGACAGGTACCTTTTCTAAATCTAACTTAAGTGCATTAAACTCGATGATTGTTCTATACAAAGAGATAAAAGTTCAGTTCCTCTCCTTCCCTCCGAACCTTGAGGCTAGTACAAGATGTCAACAGAGCTAAAAATAGATGCTACCTCAGTGTCTAATTAGATGACAGATCCAGACCTGTGGTCAGCAAGACACCAGAGACAGTGTAAGGGGGAAGAGGTGGACCATTCATAGAAAACCATTTATAAAATACCATTTTATACAATGTTATAAGCTAAATCGGCACCATGTATGATATCATTGTCATTTTACTGCAGATTTTAAATTTTATGAAATACATGTACAGTATACAAAATGTCAGCACCTTACTCAGAATTTGAAAACATTTAGCAATTGTTAGGTTACCATTGTACGTTCTGGTTCAAACATAGCTCTGACCACTGTTACAATACTGTTTAAAAATATGGAGTCAGTTAAAAAAAACGTTTATTCAGCAAGGATGCATTAAATTGCTCAAAAGTGACAGTAAAGACATGTATAATATTACAAAAGATTTCTGTTTCAAATAGCTCAGTATTCAATTTTTCTGTTCATCAATTCATTCTGAAAAAAATGCATCATGTTTTCCACAAAAATATTAAGCAGCAACATTTTCAACATTGATAATATAAAGAAATGTTTCTTTAGCAGCAAATCAGCATATTAGAATGATTTCTGAAGGATCATGCGACACTGAAGACTGGAGAAATGGCTGCTGAAAATTCAGCTTTGCCATCACAGAAATAAATTACATTTTTAAATATATTAAAATAGAAAACAGTTCTTTTAAATTGTGAAAATGTTTCATATTGAAAAGTAATAATATCTCTCATAAAAGTTTGAGCGTTTCTTAATAAGAAAGATATTTCAACTAATAAGTGTACTTGTGCATACAGCAAGAAAGCACAAGGAAGAATGTGATCAAATAGTGCTAAATAATTTATAGTGTGTATACATGGATTTCCAGGAAGGAGGGTAAACACTGATGTTCAGGTTAGACATCTGTCAATAGAAGTGTTATTGACTGAGATCCTATCAGAGCTGTATAGCAACCACTGGTAAACTCTCATTAAACTTTCATAAACAAAAATCCATTAACCATGTTACAACTTAATATAGTGTTAAATTCAATTCAATGGTTTTTATATATATATATATATATATATATTTTCATGTTTGAAAGAAATTATGTAAAATTCCATTTGAGTAGAAAAAAATTCAAATAAGCCTTTGTTGTTATCACAAAGTACTACTTAATGAAAGCTTCAGTCTACTAAAGGGTTAAGTATCAGTTCCAACAAGTTTCCCACCATGCACCTGCAGGATGTTTGTATGGCAGATTAGACACGTTAGTAGTGTTTTATTTATGGCATGATGATTGTTTGAGATTAAACTTTGCATGGTTCATGGCAACCGTGCGCCGTCACTTCGTTGACACACTCACCACTGAAACAGTCTCTTGACCACAGAGTGCTTCATATTACTGCATTGAAGCACAGGGGGTGTGGTCAGCCAAAAAGGGGCTGTAATGCACACTAAGGAAGTGTCCTGCCATTGGTTAGAGAGGTCCATGTTCCTGCAGAGCTGAAGTAAACTCAAACAAGGAACTCAGTCTTTTGCCTGACGCTTCTGCAAATTCCAGCTAGCACTTAAACGGAATAACGGGACAAACAACATGAAGAGGTCGACCAGGTAAAGCTGAAGTTCTTGTTAAGCACTTTCAGGTCTTCAGAAGAAAAACTTTTGGTAGTTTTAGGGTGAGGCTGCAAACAAAGCAAACATAGGTAGGCAAACAGGAATATTCTCAGCATCATGGGTGCTGTCGATAAACAAAGCGAATGCACCTGGGCTGAGTTTGTGTTTTAACTTCCCAAATGGGAACAATAAACTTTAAAAGCATAAATGTCTAGAATTTAACATCTTTTTGCATATGGATTTTACTTTGCTGTTGCAAGGCTTCAGTTTTGTATATTTTATGCAACATTTTGTGAGTCACTTAACAAAATGTGCATGTTTTCCATCTGGCTTTGATTATCATGAACATGAAAGCTATCCATTCAACTTCCATTCAAGTTGAAGGTATGTTGCATATAATGCATGGGTTTTACTACTTGCTTTAGTGCAATCTGAGACAGATTTTGATAATTTTTGCTGCTAGGTTGCATGTATTAAACATGGAACCCACCCACTGCCACACGCACACACATGCACACAGCTTTAAAGACAAATTAGAATGAGCGCTTTACTGCAGGAAAGAAAATAGTTTGAAGGACATCATGTCCAGAGAACTTCCTTTTAGTGAATCACTTTCTTAGCAATTCATTATAATCCATAGAGATTCTTATGGCGTGCTTATCTTGTGCGGTATTTTTAATGTATAAAAGACATGAAATGTCAAATTGGAACACGTCATCAATGCTGTGTGTGGTATGGATGGGTGTGTGCATAGTCTGTGCATTAGTATAAGGCTTCTTTGAGGTCAAGCACATTAGTGGCACATGCTTACAGCATCATATTGAGTTATGGTTGCTACACAGCCTAGAGTGATTACTGGTAAAATAGATTTTTCCAGTATGTGCTAATGAGAAAATGGCTTTGTTGCCAAATCAGCTAACATTTTGTGTGTCATCATCTTAAATCAGGTGTGTGGAGTCCTGAAATGTTCCTAAAATTCCGTTCATAAATAGAAATAAATTCTTATAAAAGAATAAAATTCTTTATACAATAATTGTGATGTTGGTTGTAAACATGGTTCAAAGTGAACACTCACCAAGTACAAATGAGTAAAAAGTGGCATAATTCATGGTTCAAACTGAATTGTGAAGGCACATGCACAATCCAAATCAAACCATTAAGAAAATATTTTACCTGTTTTGTGTAATATTTGAATATTTACCTGCAATTTCTGTTTCCAGAAGTCAGTGTGGTGACACTTATGAAAACTCTTCTTCACATTTAGCCATCTACATGTAGATGGAAATGATGAACAAAATGATAGGTCTCAATGTTTTTGTTACAGATGCAGTTTTACAGAAAGATGGACAATTCATTTGATACATGATGCTGCAAATAACACTGTTTGCCCAATAAAAATGCAAGGAAAAGCAACTTAGTAATATTAAATATATAATAAAAAATTATACAAATGTAAGAATTTAGTTTCACATCTGGCATTATATATATATATGGCAGTATTGTATAATTGTGTCTACAGTACACCACTCTGAAAAGGGGTTATTAGAGATGAGGCTTGCTTTGCTGTGGCCTGCTTTGGTTCAAGTTTTTCTTTAATGAAGTGTTTGGATGGTTTCTGCAGGACCGCATGGACACAAACAGATCATTGTGGGAGCATTTCTATTCATCTGCACCCACGATCCTTCTGTCTTCCCTTTACATAACATCTCAGTTTGCCCTATAGAAAGGTCCAGACAGAGACACTGATGGCTGTCAGTTCTAATCCCCATGTGGATAGTTGAGTCCTACAAACCTATTCCAGCAAATAGTACTGGATTGATGGGTCTAATTTATTGCATCTCACTGTCTGAGACAGGCTGTCAATCGTGACAGTAATGCATCAGCAAACAGGAAGTGTAAAACTGTGTGGTTAGGAAAAGCAGTTACAAAATGCACGCACAATCAGACACAAACAGAACATGTTTTTCTTTTCTTTTCCTTTTTTTTTAAATCAAAGCCTCGAGTGTATAGCAGTTGTGTCGATGTTTGTTTGTTTTTGATGCTAAATCCCCTCCAGGAACCTCTGGAACCTCCCCAAAATCTGTTTAGTCATGTAAACAGGCTCTGAAACTGCCTGTACTAAAGTTGAAAGCAGTTTTGGGTGACCCTCTGATCCTGTCACTTTAATTCAGTGTTCTCTCCATTACACAGAGCTCTGTGAGAGTCCACATAAAAGCTGGGTCAGGATTAATGGATGAGCTCAATGAATTAGTTGTCCTCTCACAAAGCACAGGTCAAAGACAGCAAACAAAACTTTTCAGAAATGGTTTTTAGAAAGTTTTTGTTTAACTTATGGGGCCTTTTTTGTCTGGCTTGTTGTCTTTGAAGGGATGAATAACTGACAGAAATCTCTCTCCTTGTTCTTTCAGCAAAACCAAAGAGTGCACCCTCAATGCTGGTAAGTTTTTGTCCATTTTATTTTTTAAGTAATATCATTTAATTAAAACAAGCTGAGAGCTCCGTATCAATAGATGTTTGGTTTTTGGTCTTTTGCCTTTAGTGCTTTATGTGACTACCAAGAACAAACGATCAACTACTTAACAATACACTAGCAACTACATATCAGTGCTGTTAATAAAACACTGCAATATAAATATCAGATGAAAAGCTTAAAACTAAAACACTGCCTTAGCAACTTACTAATGAAATAAGTTCAAGTTGAAATACTCTTACTAAAACTAAAAAAGCACATAAAATTACTAAAACTTAAAGATAATTCAAAATATTAAAGGGGTCATATGATGCGATTTCAATTTTTCCTTTCTCTTTGGAGTGTTACAAGCTCTTGGTGCATAAAGAAGATCTGTAAAGTTGCAAAGACTAAAGTCTCAAATCCAAAGAGATATTCTTTATAAAAGTTAAGAGTCAGCCACACCTACCTAAAACGGCTCGTTCTAACACGCCCCCACATACCTTCGTCACTATCTGGGAAGATTTGCATAACGCCACCCAAATGTTCACGCAAAGAAAGAAGGCGTAACTTTTATGCTCGCTGTAGTATTGTTGTTGCCGCCGCCATGTCGTGAAGGCGCTGTGTGCTTCGTTGTGAAAGCGAA
>NW_015554107.1:837064-846533 GCF_001515605.1 Sinocyclocheilus anshuiensis | reverse complement strand
AAGGGACATAACATTTCAGTCACACGCTTGAGGAATTCGGCCAATCACAACGCACTGGATAGCTGGCCAATCAGAGCACACCTCGCTTTTTCAGACCGATGAGCTTTGTAAAAATCGACGCGTTTCAGAAAGGCGGGGCATAGAGGAGAAACAATAATGTACAGTATGTTGAACCTTAAACCGCATAAACACATTTCATTACACCAAATACACAAAATAATGTTATTTTTAGCAGCATCATATGACCCCTTTAAGAAATACTACTATACTAGTATATAAATAAAATTAAAATAACACTTGTACATATAAACCATGGCAGTACGTTTTGCAATAAACATATGATTGTTTAGTTTTTATTCAATTGCAGTTTCCTTTTCCATTTGAGGAAATTCATTTTTTTTTTTATATCTATATATGTATGTAATATTTGTTAATCTGTGTTTAACTAGAGACACTGAGCCATATGTTATGGGAAATGACCCTTATAAATTAGCCTGACTGGATCGCATTATCCTCTGCATTACAGCTAAAAACCATTTTGGATGGCCATAATGCCTCCAGTCAGTCTCGTGTTGTAATGGGTCTCTAAATGAACACAGTTCTGTCAGTAGGGCCTGGATAATTTGACAAATCATCCCTAACAATCCATTTACATTACTGCCCGTTTCTGTCTGGCCACTCACGTTTTGCTCCTCTTGAACAGATGATGGTTATGTGAGGATGTTCATACGTGGACGTCCAATCACCATGCATATTCCAGACCAGCTGAAGGAAAGCTACAGCCTTGACCACAAGGTGGCGCTGCCAGAGCGCAAGCTAAAACTTCAGTGGGTGTATCCTTGTGATGTTTTTTAAAGGTGACATATCATGAAAAACAAGACATATCATGTTTAAGTGCTATAATCGGGTCCCTGGTGCATCTACCAACCTAGAAAACTGTTTTTGTAACTCGTGTGTTTTTAACATAAACTTGTATTTGACAGTTTAAGCACAAAAAGACATGAAATAACTTAGGTTAGTACTCACATACCATGTGACAGCCGCTTTCTGTGCGAGTGCTTCAGATGTGTGCGCTCAAAAAACGGATATCAGAAGTTTAAACTAATATGGTTTAAAACGCATGATTTCAGCGCGATAGAAATGATAATCCAAATCAAACAGATGCTTTTAGCAGAGTATCTGAGATACTAGCGGAAAAGTCACAGCCCTATTCTTGAAAAGGGGGTGGGGAGCAGCAGCTCATCTGCATTTAAAGAGACATGCATCAAAATAGTGTGTTTCTGCTTCCACTAATTTTCAAAATGATATAATAAATGATCTGTGGGGTATTTTGAGCTGGAACTTCAGACACATTCTGGGGACACCTGAGACTTATATTACATATTGTAAAAAAGGGCATAATAGGTCTCCTTTACATGTAACTGAAGTTAATTGTTCAGTTTTTAAATTATTCTATTAAATTATGTTGCATTTTGATAGATTGGTCATTTTGAATTTGTCTTCAACATTGTATGAATTTTACCATGTTAAAGAAAAGGAAAAAAAGGAGAATTTATAGGTGATTTGCTTCCAGTCCAGTCTTTCATTTATTGCCGTAATTTTAAAATGAGAATAGCCAATAAAGAACATTAAATAAGTATTGCAATAATAGCCAATAATGAAAATGAATTAAATTAATTAGTTCCAATTTTTCAAGTTCTATTAATAATTAAAATGCATCACTGACTTTAAAGTAAATTTGAGCTAATTTTCTAATTAGAATTGAAACCCATTTAAAATGTGACACAAAATAGTGTCAATTTAATAGCACACATCTTTGGTCATTTACTGCAGTCTATGGAAATTTTATTTTGTTTCTTAACACACTCCATTAGTTACGGCTATAGGGGAAGAGACTGCCGTTCCAACCTCTACCTGCTGCCGACGGGAGAGATTGTGTACTTCAATGCTTCCGTAGTGGTGCTCTACAATGTAGAAGAGCAGCAACAAAGACACTATCTGGGCCATAATGATGATGTCAAGTGGTAAATATACATTATATTGATTTTTAAGATCGTTTCCACATGCTTTTGGTCATTCAGTGTACTGTTAATAAATATTAACAGCACTGGTTGAACTACTGCAGGAGCGAAATCAGTCCAACATTGATGTCATACAGGGAAAATAAGCACTTCCGATTTCATATGTAGATTATTCTTAAACTAGGTCATTGTTCAAAGGTCCCTAAGATGTTATCATTATGCTATCATCTTCATGAATAAATATTTTGCACTATCATTCAGCTAAAAGAGCCAATGTACTCAGGAAGTGTTGCTAGTTTCTGAGCAAATTTGCATTTTTAGGGCCAGATCTTGCTTCGCTTAACAGACTCTTATCTTCAAGATAAGTGAATCCCGCAGTGTATTCAAATACACACCTGCAATCAAACCAGATCTTTTCTGCCATCTGGCTTTTTCCTCTTCTGTTTGGCTGCAAGGCAATGCTTGTACTATTAACCATTCAGAGAATATTTTATGTAGATCTCTTCTGCTGTAACAGAGCGTGAACAGCGTCAACATGCTATTTGTTGTGAAATATTAGTTAATTAGCATTTGTCACTAATTAAAATAACACTGGAATGCTCTCTCTGTGACTGTCAGAATCCCTGCTGGTTTGCAAAACAGTTGCAGCCTGTTTACTGCGTTTTCTGGGATCAGTCTGCGTTCATTTACTGTTTCGCTAGTGAGAGGGGGAGAGAGATGGGAAATCTTTTCTAACAAGAACTGATCCTGACAATGCTCTCTTTGCAGTTTGGCCATCCATCCAGACATGGTCACCATAGCAACAGGACAAGTTGCCGGAACATCCAAAGATGGCAAAGTTAGCTCACATTTACATTCTCTAGCAGTATATTGATTTGTAGATCTTGTTGCTTGAACCAGTCCTCGGTGTGATCAGAAACAAAACCACTGTGATCACAATTTACCTCAATGTTTTAGCTTTTTACAAAGTGTGTTAGCTTTATGAATTATAGCCTTAAGAATTTACTTTTAATCAGCAAGGATGCATTAAATTGATCAAAAGTGACTGTACAGAAATGTATAATGTTACAAAATATTTCTATTTCAATTAAATGCTGTTCCTTTTAAGTTTTTATTCTTTAAACAATTCTTTTTAAAAAAGTGTCATGGTATTTACGAAATATTAAGCAGCAAAACTGTTTTAAACATTGATAATAATTAGAAATTATTGCACCAGACCAGCATATTAGATTGATTTCTGAAGGATCATGTGACACTGAAGACTTGAGTAATAGCTGCTGAAAATTCAGCTTTGCATCACAGGAATAAATTACATTTTAAAATATAATAAAAATAAAGCCGTTATTTTAAATTCTAATAATATTGCACAATATTACTGTTTTTATTGTATCTTTACTGCCTTGGTGAGCAACAACCAAAACATTTTAAAATATCTTATTGTCCCAAACTTTTAGTTGTATTAGTGTATGTAAAATATTTAGAGTAAATAAAATGAGTAAATAATGAATAATGATTTTTATGTGAGCTATTAATTTAATCTGTTTTAGAGATGCTCCAATCATATGCATATAGCTCAATATTTATTTTCCCATCAGGCCTTGCAGCCTCATGTCCGTGTGTGGGACTCTGTCAGTTTAAACACTCTTCATGTGATCGGAGCAGGAGTGTTTGACCGAGCTGTCACCTGCGTTGCCTTCTCAAAATCGGTAAGCTTTTTTTTGTTTTGTTTTGTTTTTAAAGTTCTGGATAAATAATCTATGTGCTTTGATGCCATACGACATATGAGAAATCTGCACAATGGGTATAGATAATGAATATTTGATCAATGACAAATGGCTGAATGAACAATGGTATTTTACATGGATATAATACCTCTCCTCTTCACAGAATGGTGGTGCTCATTTGTGTGCGGTTGACGATGCAAATGACCATATTTTGTCTGTTTGGGACTGGCAGAAAGAAAAGCAACTGGCAGAGGTTAAGGTGAGGCAAGGCAACATGCTGTATAAAGAGTGTGTGTGTGTGTGTGTGAGAGCTGGGAAGAAGTTAATACAATGCAGCAATACTAGACCTAATAATGTACAGTTTCCTGGCATAGTGTGTCTTGTGTGATTTGTGTTCACAGACCAAGTGGTTTAAAACCCTGCACTATGACGTCTTTTTGACGTCTGCGTTTTCATCTGGAAGATGTCATGCTTGTTCTCTTAATCTTGTAATGTAATGATTTGCACTACCTAGGAAATTACTTTCCTAACATCACCAATCTCTCTTATTTTTTTAACCCCTTCTATTCCAACTGCCGGGCTCTATCCTATTATGCAACAACCACTTTTCACAATCCAATCAATTCTCAATGGATCAAATCAATCATTTTTATGGAATATTACATTTCAGGCTGTTTCAGGTAGATTTGAAAGTATTTAAATTTGTTTAAAATGCTAAAAGGATCATGTTTGCACACAAATATGATCGTTTTACTAGTGTGCAATTGTCACAGATGTCTTGGTGATGTATATGTGCTTATTGGGAAATAGTAAAAAAAATAATTGCCACTTCATCAAATGAAGAATGCATCATATTTTGTGTAAAATATTCACTCACGATTTTGCAGTGTTCCAATGAGTCAGTTCTGGGTGCTGTCTTCCACCCCATGGAGGCCAACCTTATTGTCACCTGCGGGAAGTCCCACATCAACTTTTGGACAATGGAAGGGAATACTCTTACAAAACGCCAGGGACTGTTTGAGGTTTGCAACATTTATTTTTCTGTATTCTGACTAAAATACAAAGACAGCACAGAGTGATCTTTGAGTTGATTGCCTGTATCTGAAATTTTGATTTGATTTTTTATTTAATATTATATTGTATTTTATTTTTTCATTTGAAAGCTAGATTCTAAATTTCTGTATATTATTTTATTTTTTATTTTAAATCCTTGTTTTTTATTTTATTATAAATCCTTTTTTTATTTTTTTTAATTCTGTTTTATTTTATAAGTTGCATTCCAGTTCTTTTTTATTTTAGTGTAATTTAATGTAATTTAACTTTATTTTTATTTATTTATTCTAAATCACTATTTATTTGAATAAAAAGTCAGCATAGAATGATGCCCTTGAGTGCATATTTTATTTTATTTATTTTATAATAAATAAATTTTAAGTAGCATTCTAAATCCTTATGGCACAAAAATCTTTTATAAGGATTTTATTTAATGTAATCCTATTTTTGGTGTGCTTTCAGAAACATGAAAAACCCAAGTATGTACTCTGTGTTGCTTTTGCTGAGAATGGAGATGCAATCACTGGAGATTCTAGTGGAAACATCTACATCTGGGCAAAAGGTCAGGAAATAATTATGCTAATATGCATGTAAAGTGTTGTTTTTTTTTGCTCTGCCAAAATATTTATCCAGATGGCACATTTTTAAGAAATAAATGACATTTAATCCATGTTTTTATCTACTGGCAATCAGAAAAACAGTACATCCATCTGTTTGACTGCTGTTGGAGATACTCCCTCAGTGCAGCCTATGATTTGGTGATGAACTCTGATTTAAAGGTGGAAACCGGATCAGCCAGGTGGTTTCGGGAGCCCATGAGGGTGGGATCTTCTCTCTGTGTGTGCTGAAGGATGGAACGCTGGTGTCAGGTGGAGGAAAAGACCGCAGGGTGCTGCTGTGGGACCATGATTACCGCAAAAAGAGCGAAATTGAGGTGAAGTGGTGCTCTTGTTCTTACAAAACAAATGAAAGCTTTACTGACATTCATAATGAAATCCAGACACTCATTTTTAATGATTGCCATTTACTCTCCAATACGACTTTTATTGTTTTGATGTTATCATATTTCTAGTACTGAAATGTAATCTAGGCATTCATTTGTCTTATTTATTAGATCCAGCTACATCAGCACTGAATTCTCTTAATTCAGAACAATTTGTGCTAATCGTGTTTTAGTTGAGATATACAGATTACATTTTCCTTAATATATTTCTCTCTGTGTAATCAGGTTCCCGAGGCCTTTGGGCCTGTCCGCAGTCTAGCTGAAGGAAAACAGGACGAGCTGTTTGTGGGAACGACCCGAAACGCTGTTTTGCGGGGCTCTTTCTCTGGGTCCCTCACTCCCATTGTTCAGGTATGTTGTCAGGTGATATTACAGAGTGTTTAGATGCCTTTTGGCCTAATATCTATGCCAAAAGTCAACAAGATCACCACGTTTCCTCAGTCTTTTGTAGCCAGACCTTTGATTATTAACAACATATGCCCTGGACCATATTGCAGCTTATAGTGGCCAAACGCACACTTAAACAGGATGAGACCAGATGTAACAGCCACAGTTACATGTGTTTACATGTCTGATGTGGTTTTTCTGAACTAGGTTATACCACAATATTCAGTTTTACCTGTCCAGAAGTAATTAGTACAGGACATGGCCTCCTGGACTGAGACTAGTTATTCAGATGAAAATCTCCATTCTCAACCTGGTCTCTATGTTTTCTCTCTGTGAAAGGGTCACACTGATGAGTTGTGGGGCTTGGATGTGCATCCCAGTACTGAGCAGTTTGTGACATGTGGTCAAGACAAGCAGGTCTATCTCTGGGACACCTCTTCCCATCTGCCTCTGTGGAGCAAGGCCATTGAGGTTTGTATGAACTCTGTGTTTACTTATACACTCCTGTAATAGATAAACATCAAAAACGATCCCATCTGCTTTGCAAGTTTTATTTTGCATACTGTTTGTTCACTTTGAGGACAAATGACCATTTATACTTTTTAAAAAAATGTTCTGCTATGGCTATATATATATATTACATTTTTATTTTTTTTTATATTTATATTAAAATATGAAAAACTAAATGCACATGATAATAAAAAGAATGTAATTTGACATGAAATATATTTTATTATATTTGTATTTACTGTTTTACATTGTAAATAATATATTTTTACATTTATTAATTTTTATTGTTTAATATTAAAATCTAAAAATTAAATGCATGTATTTTAAAATGTTTCATAATGTTATGTATTATAAAATGTTACATTGTATAAAACATACTTGTGATTTACTTTTATTGTTTAATATTTATATTAAAATATAAAAATGAAATGCATATACTTTACAATACAGTTATTATAAATATAAAATTTAATATTTTGTTTTTTACATTTTTTACATGTAATATTTTGTATTTATATTTTATTCTAGGACCCTGGACGTTCCGTTGGATTTCATCCCAGTGGCACTGTGCTTGCTGTGGGCACCATGACAGGAAGGTATGATTGCACATGGGAACTTTACATTTTGACTTACTTAACATGTCAAACAGCTGATTTTCATCACAAAATAAATCCGAAACATTTAACAGCTTTAAAATTGTTCATTTCTTAACCGTATATTTAATTAAAATATTGTAATTTGACTAATTTGATACCTCAGTATTGAAACCTTTTTTTTTTCTGCCTTATAGGTGGTTGGTGCTGGACACTGACACCCGTGATCTTGTCTCTATGCATACAGACGGCAATGAAATCATCTCCGTTGTTAAATATTCTCCAGGTGTGTTTAGTGTTCTTTTTGTGCTTTTAGCCATTAGTCACAGGCTATTCCTAATATTTTAATAATTTATTCCTGTGATGGCAAAACTGAGGTTTCACAGCCATTACTGTCACTTTTCATTGATTTAATGCATACTTAAAATAAAATAAAATATAATATAAAAAAATTAAAAATAACGACCCCAGACTTGTGACTGATAGTGTATGTGTCCAACATTGCCACTCACATCCTCTCTGTCTCATAGATGGGGCGTACCTGGCTGTGGCTTCCCATGACAACTTTGTTTACATCTACTCTGTTACTGAGAACGGCAGGAAATACAGCCGAGTTGGCAAATGCACTGTGAGTTTTGCAAGAAAATGAATGCCAAATATGTCTCTATTCATTATAATTAGAGACCACTAGCACCCATTTAATACTGTGTCTTGCATCTGTAGGGACACTCCAGTTTTGTCACTCATCTCGACTGGTCCACCGACAGCCAGTTTATTGTAACCAACTCAGGCGACTATGAGATCTTATTCTGTGAGTTTTTTTCTCACCTAACACCTTCGTCATTAAATGAAGCTCAGATGTCATTGTATTAATGGCTGGTTATATGTTTCCTGTTAAAAAGGGGAAGCATCCAGTGGGAAGCATATAACTAGCGCTGATGCAGTGCGCAATCTAGAATGGGCCACTTCCACCTGTGTGCTGGGTTTCAGTGTGTTTGGTAAGTCACCTTATACATAATATTAAAAGCAATTTCTTAGGTATCCATTTAATTGTTTTTCTGGAAAATGGCTATGATATATCGAAATAATGTTTTCTGGATATTATCAAATTAATAGATTTATCTCTACTTGTTCCATTTTATTTTCATTTATTTATTTATTTTTAATTTTCAAGGAATCTGGCCAGAAGGTGCTGATGGCACAGACATTAATGCTGTATGCAGGTCACATGGCAATAACCTTCTTGCCTCAGCTGATGATTTTGGCAAAGTGCACTTGTTCTCTAACCCCTGTTCCCAGCCAAGGGTGAGATGTTTTTTGCATTTTATTTTCAATACTGGCCAATCAGTCAAATCATACTTTATAAAACTTTGTTTTCGCTTCATCCACAGGCTCCCAGCCATATCTATGGTGGGCATAGCAGCCATGTGACCAACGTTGCCTTTCTCCATGAGGACAGTCATCTTATCTCTACTGGTGGGAAGGACACCAGCATTCTTCAATGGGTGCTGGCTTAGTCACCTCTGAGCCATCCTGCTGCAACCACACTGGAGACTCCTGCCCACTAGAGGGCAGCACTGCTGTGCCTAATTCCCTTCTCTGCTGTCCTGTTTGCCTGTATTGTGTATTATGTCATTAGGTTTTCCATTACATGCTGGTACAGAGTCAGTTTTGTCTCTGGTCCAGATGCAATTACCGTGATTGTTTGAGGGGTAGAGGCTGAGCTTAAATCAGTGCTAATTGGCAAACTCTAGTATAAAATGAATTGTACACTTTGCTGAATCACCACCAGAAGGAGCTCTGGTGCAGGAGAAGAAGCATGTTGTCTACTGTTGACACTATTCAAGCCTATTTAAAGAGTTTTAGCTGCTGTTTGTTTTGCGGAAGCCTATAGAAATATATAATGCTGTCACTTAGTGGAGGTTGTATTTTAATATTGGAAGTACATAATAATGTTGTGGCACTTGGCTTTTGATGCATATCTAGGGGTGAACTTAAGCTGTGCTTTGCCTTTTATTTGTTAATAAAGTTTCTCATATAGCAATGAATTTCCTTGAAATCTTTAAAGGGTTGATCTAATAACATCTATCTATCTATCTAATTGGAATATACTGACTTAAATATTCAAATTAAATAATTTAGAATCTATTATTTAAATACTGTATATTTTACTATATA
>NW_015554107.1:836712-836904 GCF_001515605.1 Sinocyclocheilus anshuiensis | reverse complement strand
TATATTTTACTATATAGAGATATGTGTGTGTGTGTGTGTGTGTGTGTGCGCACGTGTGTGCATGTGCATACATTTGCATATATGTATACGAGTATGCATGTGTGTATGAAATGAAATTATTCAAATTAATATATGTGACCCTGGACCTCAAAACCAGTCATAAGTAGCACAGGTATATTTGTAGCAATAGCT
>NW_015554107.1:833444-836399 GCF_001515605.1 Sinocyclocheilus anshuiensis | reverse complement strand
CTAAGGACTTCATTTGGACAACTTTAAAGGCGATTTTCTCAATATTTTGATTTTTTTTGCACCCTCAGATTCCAGATTTTCAAATAGTTGTATCTCGACCAAATATTGTTCTATCCTAACAAACCATACATCAATGGAAAGCTTATTTAAAATTTCGATTAAACATTTTTTTTGACCCTTATGGCTGGTTTTGTGGTCCAGGGTCACATATATTAAAAATGTATAATTGAATTATTACATTTTAATTTAATTATTTAATAAATATAATTAAAATATTAAATTTACTTTTAATTTATAATTGATTTATAAGCTATATTCTAAAGTCATTTTATTTCTTTAGATTCTGAAGTTGTTTATTTTTATTGTTTATTTTATATATATTTAATTTTAATTTATTATTCGTATTTAATAATCTAATGTCATTTTAATACTTGGAAATGTGTGTATATATATATATATATATATATATACATACAATATTTCAATAATATATAGATTCAAAATGATTTAATATAATCATGTATACTAAATATGTATGTGTATATATATATGTATATATGTATTATATATAGTAGCTTACATAGATACCATAACTGTTATATTTCTTATGACATTAACAAAATGACAAGAGTAAAGCTCTGTTGCTGTTTTCTTTAGTACATTCTATTCTCCTAGTAGAGGTTTATTTAGGAATATGAACTGTATTTACAGCCAACATTTACATGGAGACTGTCAGAAAGGTCATCGGCTAAAACCTTTAAACATAAACAGCCACCTGCATCATCTACAATTTCAAGTGTTGACATTCTGGCCAGAACAGAAACTCTGCAGTGTGTACATCTGGCCCTGTTTTGAGCAAATAATAGTTATTTGTTCATAGTTATTTGGTGTTAATTAAAGTACTTAGTACTTTCACCTCATTCCAAGTATGTGTGTGGGTACATAAATAAACTGTCCTAGTAGGCCTAGTTCCCGGAGGCATGAGTTGCTTTCTGCTGTGGCAAATGATGAAATTGCAGAACATCTGCCCTTCCATTTCTTTCTTCCCTCTCTCTAATCATACTGTAAGTGTCTTTGGATTTGAATGGGGAAAGTGTCAGCAATATTCTTTACACCCCTCCACTCTTCTACGTTGTTACAGCTGAGCACAGCATGGAGGCAGAGAGAGCTATGGCATCAGTTTACACCAGAAAATGCCTCTGTCTTTTCATTTCAGATTTTATCTGACGATTAATAATTTATTGAGAATTGCTGCAATCTAATTCTCTGATGTCCGCTGTGCAACAAGCTGGCATGCCTGTATCTTGACATGCTTCACACACTACAGTGTCCTAGAATGAAAAGATGTTCCTAACATTAATAGCAAACAGCATTCAAAGAGGAAGTGCAAATCTTGGATAATTGGTTGCTCAGCAACGACACAGTAGATATTGGCTTTTAAAACCCTCGTGTGTGGGAGCGCTAATCTACAGCTCTCCAGCTCCTGAATGGAGGGGAAATAATATCTGCTTCTTAGTGAAATGAAAAGCTTTTCCCTCTTCTTTTTAGACAAACACTTCTTGAGAAGAATTAGCCGGATGGAGCTTGCTCTACCGCTGTGATGAGCAGCTCCGTCAAGTGTTTTCAGCCCGAGATTAAAGCCAATGGGAGCTCAAAATAGACTTGCTTTTAAGTCATAAAAAGTGGAGGCATTTGTCCAATAAATGTGCTGTGCCTAGTTTTATCCCCTTTGCTTTTTATATTAAAAGAAAAAAATATGTGCCAAGATGTCAAAACTTCATCAGTAAAAAAATTATTTTTTATTACTATTAAGTGGCTCTCTAGAATGCTTGATTTTGATTGGTCAGTCGCACCACCCAAGAGGTCTGATATTTCCTAATGTTTCCCATCACTCATTGCAATGCTGTGTATAAGCCACTCATCCAGGTAACTGAAACTGGGGCTATACAATGCTGCAATCGATTTACCCCAGAAGTCGGATGTCGGAGTTGGTAATGACGTCACACCCAATTAGACCACGTTCCAGTAGAGAAGTCAGAAAATGAAGTCCATTGTTAGCAATACTAATCGATTAAAACATAAAAAGTGGTATTTTGCACAGATTACGCCATGGTATCAATATCATGTCTTCAGGTTGGAGTACTGTGTGCACAGGTCACTTCCTGTTTGTTGCTGCCTTGTGTTTTGAGTTTGAGCTCCGTCAAGTTAATTCTTTGTCGTCTAATTTTTAATCTTAAAATCAATTTTATACACCATCATTTTCGTTTCTATAACGTGTGAATATATCCCCTGTCGTATTCTACAACAAAAACAATCAGAGCGCCTTGTTATCACTAGTTTTATTTTGATTTCCCGAGTCCGCTATTAGCATATAGCCCTCTAGCATCGCCAGCGTGGTTGCCGCTAATCTCGCTTACATTACTAATACTCTATTCACACACATTACCATTGTTTTACTCACTGTTACTTGCTTTAATGGCGGATGTGTGTCTACCTTTGAGTGCAGGTGAGGACACGTTCGAGCTGCATTCGGTGCAGCTCGAGCTGGAGGCCGTGGAGAAGCAGATCCGCGACCTGGTGGAGAGGTAGACCCAGCTGAGAGAGCGGAGAGCCGCGCTGGAAACATACCAGGCTGACGCTCACACAAGTCCAAGGTAAGTATACAGCGCTTCGCTCCCCTCCGCGAGACGGAACGCGACGCTGTGATCATCGGAGACTCCATCGTCCGGCACGTCCGTGCTACGGTAGCTGAAGGTAAAGTGCACACTCACTGTTTCCCTGGTGCTCGTATTCTCGATGTTTCTGCGCAGATACTCGCAATCCTGAAGGGCGAGGAGAGCACCTGAGCGGTCGTGCTTCACGCGGGGGCTAACGACGCCAAGCTGCGGCAGACGGAGACACTGAAGAGGGACTTCAGGAGCCTGATCGAGACGGTGCGCCGCACATCGCCCGCGA
>NW_015554107.1:809596-833290 GCF_001515605.1 Sinocyclocheilus anshuiensis | reverse complement strand
GTTTGATTATGTCTTTAATTGATTTTTCCGTACATTTCTGCCATATGTACATTAACTGACAGTCACCACTGATAAGCAACCACTAAATATTGTAGAAACTTAATTTGCTATAAAGTTGCTTTGCAATGATTTGTATCGTGAAAAGCGCTGTACAAATAAACTTGACTTGACAGGGGCGTAAATTTCGTCTAACAGTAGGGGGGGACAATAAACGGCTGTGTAGCATATTTTCTTAGCGATAGATGCTATTTACACTAAATAAAAATATTGGTATCTGTACTCGGTATCGGCAAGTACCAAAAATAAAAGTATCAGTATCGGGCGAGTACTGGAAAAAGTGGTATCGGTGCATCCCTAGCATATATTATTATATGCTGCAATTATATTGATCCATTAGAATTATATATTTTTAATGCAAATGTTTTTTGTTTTTTTTTATGTACGATGGATAATTCAAACAAAAATCAGGTGTGTGTATTTATAACATCAATTACTTAGGCCTACATTATTTTTTTCAGAAATGGAAGTAACTTAAAATTGTGTGTTTGTAATTTTAATATTTTTATCTATAGGCCTATACAGCAAAACTACAGAGCTTCCAGTAGGTTATTTTACGAAGCTGTAAACACGGGAATCTCCGACCGCAAGCAATCTTTGATGAACACCCAATTCATATATCAAACTAGGCTATATGTTATTAAATTGTACATAGGCTATATATCAGATTATTTTATTTACAAGTTTCATGTTTGTGTTTATCCCGTTTTTTCCCCCGTTGCATCTGAAAATTACTTTTAAAAATCTTTTTTGTTAATTGTTCATGTTCATTGCTGCGTGCCTGTGTATTGTTACTTGTCTGATTGCTCGTTCAGCGTTACTGGATTCTGAGTTATCTATCCGTAACAGAACGATCTGACCAGGATGGATCCAGCACGTGTCGCGGAGCTCAGAGACGTTCTTTCCGGCAGCAGTGCTCGAGGAACATCAGATTCTGGCTACCGGTCGAGCTGTACAGACTCTGATATCTCAGTCAGTGCACTCTGCGGGCAGTCTCTCTCACCTATCACTCATTTCACGCAGTTGGTGAGACTCGTCACGTCAGGCAACCACACTGAGAGCATTTCTTTCCTTATCACCGACTCCCCTTTGGCTCCGGTGGTCTTGGGTCACCCCTGGCTATCATTACACAACCCCAATATAAACTGGCGTCAGAACACAGTCTCATCCTGAAGTGAATATTGTCATGCGTCATGTTTGTTGTCTGCGTGTTCTTCTGTGTCTTGTTCTGTGTTTCAGGATGAACATGTCTGGGCTTGATTCCTCAACGGCCTCACCTGTGGAGTTCCCCAGCCGGCGGGCTGAGCCCCGCCTATCGCCTCCAACAGTCTACTCCGGTGAGCCCCTGTTATGTCGATCATTTCTGGTGACCTGTTCTCTTTATATTGCTCTCCAGCCTTCGTCTTTTCCCATAGAGGAGTCCAAGGTGGTGTTTGTAATTACGCTGCTGACTGGACGTGCGGCGCTCTGGGGAACAGCGGTGTGGGAGCAAAAGCATCATTGTTCATCATTCCAGTCCTTTTCGGACGAACTCAGGAAAGTTTTTGATCGGGCGGCATCCGGCAGGGAGGCGGACAAACTGGGAGTTCAGTTGGTTCCACTCGAGAAGTCCATCTCGGTTAGTGCACTCTGCGGGCAGTCGCTCTCACCTATCACCCATTGCACACCGTTGGTGAGGCTCGTCACGTCAGGTAACCACACGGAGGACATTTCCTTCTTCATCACCGACTCCCCTCTGGCTCCGGTGGTCTTGGGTCACCCCTGGCTGTCATTACACAATCCCAATATAAACTGGCGTCAGAGAACAGTCTCATCCTGGAGTGAATATTGTCATGCGTCTTGTTTGTTGTCTGCCTGTTCTTCTGTGTCTTGTTCTGTGTTTCAGGATGAACATGTGGATCTGTCAAACGTGCCAGCTGAGTATCTGGACCTGAAGGGAGTGTTCAGTAAGTCTCGGGCTGCTTCTCTTCCTCCGCATCGTCCTTATGATTGTGCGATAGAGTTATTGTCAGGTACGTCTCCGCCTAAGGGCAGGTTATACTCACTTTCCGCTCCGGAAAGGGAGGCCATGGAGAAATATATTTCTGATTCTCTGGCAGCCAAGATCATCCGTCCCTCTTCTTCTCCTGCTGGCGCGGGGTTTTTCTTTGTGGAAAAGAAAGATGGTTCCCTTCGTCCTTGTATTGACTATCGAGGGCTGAACAGCATCACGGTGAAGAATACCTATCCTTTACCGTTGATGTCTTCAGCCTTCGAGAGTCTGCAGGGTGCTTCCTTTTTCACTAAGTTGGATCTTCGCAATGCCTATCATTTGGTTCGCATAAGGGAGGGGGATGAATGGAAGACCGCTTTTAATACCTCCAGGGGTCATTTTGAGTATCTCGTTATGCCATTTGGGCTCTCTAATGCTCCCGCGGTTTTCCAGGCACTGGTCAATGATGTGCTGAGAGACATGGTCGATCAGTTCATATGTCTACCTGGATGACACATTGATTTTTTCTCGTTCTCTTCAGGAACATGTTCAGCACGTCAAGTCAGTGCTTCAGAGGCTGCTAGAGAATGGGCTTTTTGTCAAGGCGGAGAAATGCGTTTTTCATGCACAATCTGTTCCTTTCCTAGGGTACATCGTGTCGTCCGAGGGAGTGCGCATGGATCCCGACAAAGTGCAGGCTGTGGTAGATTGGCCAACCCCGGATTCCCGCAAGGCCCTGCAGAGGTTTCTGGGCTTTGCCAATTTTTACCGGCGTTTCATTCGCAATTACAGCCAGCTAGCCACCCCTTTGACTGCCTTGACCTCCACCAAAACGACGTTCAGGTGGCCAGGTGTGGCGGAAGCTGCATTTTCAAAACTAAAGAGTTGCATTGTTTCAGGTCCCATTCTGGTGGCCCCTGATCCATCTCGTCAGTTTGTGGTGGAGGTAGACATGTCAGAGGTGGGGGTTGGTGCAGTTCTTTCCCAGCGTTTTTTGTCAAGGCGGAGAAATGCGTTTTTCATGCACAATCTGTTCCTTTCCTAGGGTACATCGTGTCGTCCGAGGGAGTGCGCATGGATCCCGACAAAGTGCAGGCTGTGGTAGATTGGCCAACCCCGGATTCCCGCAAGGCCCTGCAGAGGTTTCTGGGCTTTGCCAATTTTTACCGGCGTTTCATTCGCAATTACAGCCAGCTAGCCGCCCCTTTGACTGCCTTGACCTCCACCAAAACGACATTCGGGTGGTCAGGTGTGGCGGAAGTTGCATTCTCAAAACTAAAGGGCTGCTTTGTTTCAGCTCCCATTCTGGTGGCCCCTGATACTTCTCGTCAGTTTGTGGTGGAGGTCGACGCATCAGAGGTGGGGGTTGGTGCGGTTCTTTCCCAGCGTTCTTCCGCGGACGGTAAGGTGCACCCATGCGCGTATTTTTCTCATCGTTTGTCTCCTGCCGAATGTAATTATGACATTGGTAACAGAGAGTTGCTGGCAGTCAAGCTGGCTTTGGAAGAATGGCGTCATTGGTTGGAGGGTTCGGAGGAACCTTTTATAGTCTGGACCGACCATAAGAACCTGGAGTACATCAGGTCTGCTAGAAGGTTCAATTCTAGGCAGGCTCGGTGGGCCTTATTTTTTGGTCGCTTTCATTTTTCAATTTCTTATCGTCCAGGTTCTAAGAACAATGGGTAACGCCTCCGCCCGGATACCCATCGAGTTGTTTATTTGTGCCAGAAGGATTACGGTCCGATGTCATCCGTTGGGGTCATTCTTCCAAAGTAGCCTGTTAGTTAGTCGAACAGCGGGGGTTAGTCGAATATCCGAAGTCGCGGTCCCCTCTGCCCACGCCTTTGTCCAGAGGTGCCACCGCACCTTGAAGAGGGCTAGAGAAGCCATCCTCCGGGTGGGATCACACACAAAGGCCCAGGCCGATCGCCACCGGTCAAAGCGTGTCTCCAAATTAAAGCCAGTTTTTCGTTCTACCATTAATCCGCCTGCCCCAGTTCCCCCACCGCCGTGACTCGTAGATGGGGGAACTCACTTATTCGGTAAAAAGCATTCTGGACTCGAGGCGGAGGGGATGCGGGTTTCAGTACCTGGTGGACTGGGAGGGTTACGGTCCGGAGGAGAGGAGTTGGGTTCCTGCTAGGGACATATTGGATCATTCGCTTATCGATGATTACAATCGACAGGTAGGTTCCTCTGGAAGCGCCAGGAGGCACTCCTAGGGGGAGGGGTACTGTCACGGTTCATGGATCCGTGTGTTCATTGCTGCGTGCCTGTGTATTGTTACCTGTCTGATTGCTCGTTCAGCGTTGCTCCGGCAACCGCGGTGCTGACGAGCTAATCAGCGCGGCTGCACCTGCCGCTCGTTCTGTCCTGTCTTTATCTGTCTCGTGTGTTGTACTGCATGTTGTCAGATCGTTGTTTGTCCTTGCTCATGCTTGTTGTTCTCTCCAGAGTCCGTGTGCCCGGTGGATCCCTGCCTCGGATTATTTCCAGTGTGGGAAACCATCGAAGTCTCGCTGATTCCACTGCCCTAGCTGGATCGGGTCAGGGTTTCGCAATCACCGTGTGTTCACGTCTACTCACCTGAATCCTCACGTTTGGCTTGCGATCCTGTTTACTGTCACAATAAATCACTTCACTTGCAACTGGATTCTGAGTTATCTATCCGTAACAGAGGCAGTGGAATAGGGAAAAAATGGAATGCATTTTTAAAAAGTTCAACTTATGCTGCAAGTTCAACTTATGCAGACTTTTAAACCTGTGGCAGATCATCCCGACTTCAGCATGAAGCATCATTTGACGTAATTTCCAAGATGGCGGCAACCAATGAGCATGAGAGGGCTTTTTTTTATGGAACATAAAAATACATTTTATGTATATGCTGCATGTATACATGCATTACATGATTGACTGGCTTTTCATAAATCCTGTTCCATGGCCTCATGGGACAGTAAAGTGTCCATCTGATACGCACATCAAAATCAAAACAACTGCAGACTTTTTGCCTACTGTTTTATGAATACTGTGAATTCAGGCATACTTATCTATTCACATTTTTTTGCCTACTAAAGTAAGAAAGCAAGCCTTGTCTCGAGCGTTGCGATTTTAGAATGCCACGTCATGCGCAAAATGCGAGTGAATGGTCACATGTCCATCTAGTGCATGCTTACAAGAACAATGCATGTTTAGAAGAATAATGGAAATGCAGTGGAATGCAAATTTGCGGTCTGTGTAAAGCAATCCAATCCAATAATATGTTAATGGACTTATTTGGAATCCAGTAATTTTACACTATTTATTTATAGATGTCCATTAGAATTTTTATGACTATTGAGGCAAAAAATATTTTCCATGTCAGCTTTGTGCCTCACTGTTACTGTTTACATTATTGATGCAGAACAAAGCAGCATTCAGTCTTTGTTTATCAACAGAGAGTGGGGCAGAGGGTGAAGGAAGTAATTTTCTTTGAATTTTCATATAACCTTTTATATCACAACTGCCTACTTGATATATCAAAAACATTTGGATTACTTTGCCATACTGTTATCTTGTGGTTAACAAAGTAATAAAGTTTTTTTTTTTTAATCTGTTGTCTGTTTGGCACAAAATATGCTAAATATAATCGCTGTATAATATAGACATGTTCAGTTTCTAGAATACTGGCCTGTGCTATTGATTTTGTTAGACATCCAGACATTGTAGCCACCCAGACTCCATTGTGTGACCTGACATTCCAGTCTTGGCGCATCCTGAACCCACAGTTTTCAGTCTTCTCCTTGGAGACGAGGTGACAGAACAGAAAATAAGCAACGTGGTCATCTGGGATTGCAAGTCAGCATCAGGGAGGAAGGGAATTCGTCCAAGATGTCCCTAAACACACTGCAGAAAAGTGTTCTAATGCAAGTGTGTAATGGCTTCTGACCACTTCACAGATATGAATTCGCCTTCCCTACTGCGTATTCCCAATGCACAGGGAAACTGATTTATATGTGCTGTGAAAGATATGCTGACACTGCAGTTATTTCTCCCTGACTTTAAGATTGCATTAACTCGTAGCTGGAAACGCAAATCCATCCCATGCTGTTTTTGACCACCATTCTGATATGCACTTTTGCTCTCACGTTTTCTCACGTTTTGCTCTCACGAATACGTTTTGCAGCACGTATTCTGCATGACCATATTCTACATCCCTAATCCTACCCAATACCTAAACTTAACAACTACCTTACTAACTAATTATAAGCATCAAATTAGGAGTTTATTGAGGCAAAAGTCATAGTTAATGGTTTTTCAATAGTGAGAAGTGGACTTTAAAATAAAGTGTGACCATAAGTTTCCATTTGTTAGCATTAGTTTGCTAACATAAAAAACAGAAAAATACCTCTGAATCTTATTTAATTTCAACTTCTATGAATACATTATTAAAATCAGTTATTGTATCTGTTATTTTATATTTAATGAACGAACCTGTGCTAACATGAACTAACAATAAACAGTTGTGTTTTTATTAACTACACTACAAAAAAAGTGCTTGGAAAACACTTTCAATTTCCCAGAATGCATTCGCTTTGTTGTATTTATTTGAACAGCAATTCAGTGAATTTGTCTTGTTGTTCCTTCTGAGAACCAACCTTGCAGTAGACATTACTCATAGACATTCAGACCTGCCATAGAAGACACAAGCAAGGACCTTGGATAAACTAAATGAAAAATGTACATTTAAATGCTATTTTCATAAACATGCGAAGTTTACGTTATAATGTAAAGTTAGAAGTAGTGTTGGTTTTGTGATCAAGCCAAAGCTCCTTCTAATATGATACGGTCATATTGAACAATACAAGTATTGAGCAGGAAGGTCCACTGCACGTCCAGATGTTTTTGAGTTGAATCCAGGCCAGTGCAATGAATCCATCTCCTCTTTCAAGCTGTCAAATACTAATTCTGTTGCTCTTATCTCCTTAGAGATTTTACTGGCTTTGTTTATCAGGCTTGTTTGTGCAATGCATTTGACACACCATTTGTCACAGCTGCAGGTTCACTTGATGTAGCACTGCTTCATTACGGAGTTATTGTGACCTTATGTGACCGTGGATTATGGAGCACAGATGTAGAGATTGTCCACTTTGCAACGTTCAAGACTTTCAAATGCTAAGAGCGAGTCCTTATTTATTAATAAGTGTAAAAATATTATTACTCATCTTTAAATAATTTACAAATTGCTGTATGAACTTCTAAATGGATGTAACCCAAAAGGTTTATGATAAAACAAAACAACTGTCAGGATTATTTCAAACAAAGTGATTGGACAGTGAATTTTCAAGAGTGTTTCCAAGACTGACCTGGAACGCCCCGAGAGTGATGCATTCTTTGTTTGTTCATCAAACAATCAAACTGCTTTTATACTCAGGCACATGATGCTTTTTTGAAGCCTGGCGCTACCTCTAATCATGTTTTCTAAAAGAGAGTGCAGTTAAGGGAGGCCTAGGCATGAGTTTTAATGGACTCTAATGGGCTTGTTAGACCTTGGGGAAAACCATTGTGATGTACACTACATGGAGGTGATTCGATCCTGTTTGCAGGTAAGTTCAGTTTTAAGTGGCTGTCTGCTATAATATAAGTAGTTGAAGGCCGTTGTCATCACTGCATTATTGGCAACAGCATGATTGTGTTACAAATTCCATATTAGTTATTAGTCTTA
Organism: Sinocyclocheilus anshuiensis; assembly: GCF_001515605.1. Lineage (NCBI taxonomy): Eukaryota > Metazoa > Chordata > Actinopteri > Cypriniformes > Cyprinidae > Sinocyclocheilus > Sinocyclocheilus anshuiensis. The sequence continues at coordinate 825,560 of NW_015554107.1, read as the reverse complement.
GCTCAAGTAGATAATACGGACAAAAACAACCAAAGTTTTACTAGATTGTTGTGGTGTTTATGGTTTTTAACTTTAAAACAATCAGGAACACAAGTAGCTAATGTTTCTTACAGTATAGTTTTAAATATTTTTTCCCCTAAAGATGTTTTTGTTTGTGGCGAGGTCCCATTTACTCTCTTCCCAGCATGCATTGGGACATAAATTCTTAATATGGTAGCTCTGCTTGACCTTTTGCTGGTTTTATTTACAATAGTCTTGTGGATTTGGTCACATTTAGAAATCTGCTGTCTAGCGATGTCTGGAATGAGTTTATTCCTCTAGGGTACGTTGATTGTTACACTTATTGTGTTCATGGATTTATTTATTTATTTATGGTCTTATTAGTGTAGGTTGGATCTTGTCAGTATCGTAAGGCAAGCACTATGATTACAGACAGTACATTTCTATTTAATGAGAGAATTGCACAATTTGCATGTACTGCAATTTTGTTAAAATGTACATGTAGCCTACGTTTTCAAACATTTGTAAATGCTACTAAAACACGCTCGTGATAAAGTCGCTTTGGCCTGGAAGTAACCATAGCAACAGCGCGCTGTAAAGTAGCCTATCTGTATCTAATAGTAGGCGCTACGTGACAAAATGTAATTATTTATCACTATAGTATACATTTACGTTGTGGGTATATCACGGTTTCGGACACAGCTACTGTTTAAAAAGTACTGCGTTAACATCTGACATTTGGCTAAATGTGCTAGTTTCGACGAACTTCTGTTGTGTTCTGTAGCCAATATTCTGTTGTGTGGGTACAAACACTCACTATAAGGTCCTCCAGTCTGTTAATAAATATACCCTTTTTATTTATACAAATTCTTTAAAACTCTTTACCAACCCCCACCTCACAGGGTAGGAAAACATGATGCACAAATCACTGCCGGTACTCACTCAAACCAAAAATACAAAACTCAAATCAATTCAAAACAAACAAAATAAACTCAAAGAAACGAGACAAATTAAATCAAAACCATGGCAATCTGTCCCAAAAATACACAAAATACAAACATTAACAAAGTCAAATCACATAAAGCACGTCTAAATCAATTCCTTTTCAATAATCGTTCCAAAATAACTTCAAATACACTTCATACCTGTTAGCACAGCAATATTCAATTCTGACCACTCTGGTCGTTGAGGTTCTCATGGGAGTGCATCAAATCTACAAATATACACATGTAAACCCATACACAACATTCCTGACAAAGGTAAATCACATAAAACACATCTAAATCATTCATAAATAACTTCAAATACATTTCATACCTGTTAACATCATATTCAAATTCAGCCGCTCTGGTCGCTGAGGTTCTCAGGGCGCACACCAAATCTATAAATACACATCTTTAAACCCATGCACAATATTCCCGTTGTCACCCAAAAAAACCCCTCAAATTACGATTTTACTCACCCTATCACAATTTATGTGTGGCGTTCTCACCGCATTTCATTGTTCTGTGCATCACTTAATTTGTTCCGTGTGTGTAAATGTCTAAATAGCCCAAAGTTCCTCCCCCCACCCCACTTAACCAGAGCGCTCAATACTACATCCACCTCCACCTTGTAAAATCATCGTCCCGATGATCACACCATTACATTTCTTTTACACTTCTAAAACTTTATACAAATTATCCTTCCATCACTTCTTTTATTTTATAAATCACCTGCAATAAATGATTTAAGACTGTCATAATTCCCTGAGACTCTCCATGACTCAACTCTACAGGGATTGCTGCAGCTTCCATACCTGCACAGATCGTGGCTGTCTAAAAGGATTGCTGTGCTGTCCTGCTGTGGCCCTCTGGGAGCGTCGAACTGTGCCTTCAAGCCCAGCGGTTTGTACAAATCGCTCCTCCACTCTGAGGCCTTCCTCTCCTGAATGCTGTTCATTACTGTTCTTACTTTAGGCTGAACGTCTTTAGACACAATGCAACGGAGACAATGTTTGCAAAAATTCTGCACATCTTGGTACATCCCTGGCCAATAAAAGCGTTGACGTATTAATTTAAACGTTCGGTCAATCCCCATGGCCTTGGTGGTCGTGCAGCTGACTGAGTACCTCCTGTTTTAACACTTGAGGTAACAGAAGCTGTTTGACCCAGCCCCCTCTAGCATCTGCAACCATTCTATACAGGATCCCTTCAAACTCTTCCACTTTAACCCATTGTCTTTATCCCATTGTCCAGGTATTTCATGTAGGTAGTTTTAGTCACATTTTACATCATATTTTGTGAAGCTATTTCCTAAATACATTTTGGTGTGAAATTCAAATTTCTTCTCTCTGAAACCAGTGTCCAGGTATTTCATATGGATTGTTTTAGTCACATTTTACATATTTTGTGAAGCTATTTCCTAAATGGGTTGTTGACATATATAGGCCTACCATACATGTGTCCTATGGTGTAACAGCAAATTTTAGAAAACAATAATCATTATTAATAATTAATTTCTTGTTAATAATTGTTAATAATATACAAATAGCATAAGAGAGATTTTTCTTCATTGTTAGTTTTTTTTCTAAATTTTTGCCGTCACACCATAGGACACATTTACGGTATATTTGTCAACTACCCAAGTACCACTCATAGACTTAAATATTAGTATTGTAATTTTATTATTATTCTTTAAAATAAAATAATGATCATTGTTGTTGGTATTTTTTAAACATTTTTTTATATTTAAAAAAATATATAGTATTAACGTTATAGTAACATATTGTAATTTAAATAATAATGAAATAAAATATAATATTAATTATTATTATTAGATTATTTTTTATTGTACAGTAGTAATAGTAGTTTCTTTATTTATTCACAATAAATATATTTTTTGTAGTGATAAAATAAAAGTATTATTTAGAACAATACCAACATTTATATGTATTATTATTAAATTCTCATTTTTATTGTACAGTATAATATTATTGCTGTGGTAATATATTTCTTATATTTCTTTGTAATATATTAATTTGTTTATTTTTTTGTAATTTTAATCATTAAAAGATTAAAGTATGATGATTTATTAAATTCTTGCTTTTTATTGTACATTATAATAGTATTATTGCAATAGTAATTTATTTGTATATATTATACATTTCTTAGTAATATTAATAATTTTTTTTGTAATTTAAGTAATAAAATATTATGATTATTATTAAATTCTAATTTTTGTATCTTGCAATAGAGTATCTCTTTATTGATTTAATTCTTGTAATTTAAATAATTGTTACGTCCCCTGGTGGCATAGAGGTATGAGGAAGACGTACATAATAAAATGTAAACACAACCCTATAATTTTGGTCTCTGGGGAGTACTGGGGGAGAATGACACAAGGACAACCGACATAACAATAAGTGGTTCGCTTTATTTACAAAAGGGAATATAATTTACACAAATGAAAACACCAACCAAAACCCTTATTTACAACTATATACAAAGAAAGGAAAAATACGGCTAATTTGGAAAGACTCGGAGAATAAGAAAATGAGCAGTGCAAAACAAAAGCCTTGTAAAATCATCGTCCCGATGATCACACCATTACATTTCTTTTACACTTCTAAAACTTTATACAAATTATCCTTCCATCACTTCTTTTATTTTATAAATCACCTGCAATAAATGATTTAAGACTGTCATAATTCCCTGAGACTCTCCATGACTCAACTCTACAGGGATTGCTGCAGCTTCCATACCTGCACAGATCGTGGCTGTCTAAAAGGATTGCTGTGCTGTCCTGCTGTGGCCCTCTGGGAGCGTCGAACTGTGCCTTCAAGCCCAGCGGTTTGTACAAATCGCTCCTCCACTCTGAGGCCTTCCTCTTCAGCACTTGTGACCCCAGATGACAGATTCTCAGGCAACACCACCCGAAGCTCCTCCCAGTCTTCATCTGACTCAGTCTCTAATTGTGCCATGCTTGTGCTTGACTCTGTACCTTGATGCTCACTTAACACTACAGGTTCTTTCTGTAGTGGTCCACAACGACGTAACTCCAAGCGATGCACATTTTTAGGTGGGTGCGATCGATCCACTGGCACTACCTTATACACTGCCTTATCTGAATCCAGTCTTTCCAACACGCAGTAAGGCAAATCCTCCCACACATCCTGGATCTTATTCCGTCCCCTCACTCTCTGATTCCGCCGATATACCAAATCACCTGGATTCAGACTAGCATCCTTCACTGCCCCTTGCTGTCTTCGTTGTCTCTGCGTGACTATGTTCTGTAGACGCTTCTGCGTCAGACTATAAGCTTGCTGAAGTCGGTGCTGATGTTCCACCACCCAGGTCTCCCTGGTACCTTCTTCCCTCCTTCTGCAACCCCCGGTCAACAGATGGTCAATTGGGAGATCCGGTCTTCTACCGAACATTAAGAAAAAAGGGGAAAATCCAGTGGTAGCATTTTCAGTCGTATTATATGCGAACACCACTTCATGCAAGTACTCATCCCATCTCAATTTCTTCTCCTGAGGAAGGACCCGGAGGAGGTCGTGCAACGTTCTATTAAAACGCTCACACTGCCCGTTACCTTGGGGGTGAAACGCTGTGGTTCGGCTCTTCTGTATACCATACACTTTACACAATTGCTGCACGATCTCAGCCTCAAAGCACCGACCCTGATCAGAATGAATCCGAGCTGGAACGCCGTATCGATGAATCCACTCCTTGACCAGGACCTTTGCCACTGTTACAGCCCTCTGATCAGCTGTGGGTACAGCAACTGTGAATTTAGAAAATACATCCGTTATCACAAGCACATTTTCTTTTCCACTCTGGGAGTGTTCCAACACTGTAAAGTCCAATGCCACCACTTCCAAGGGTTTTGACGCCTGAATGCTGTTCATTACTGTTCTTACTTTAGGCTGAACGTCTTTAGACACAATGCAACGGAGACAATGTTTGCAAAAATTCTGCACATCTTGGTACATCCCTGGCCAATAAAAGCGTTGACGTATTCATTTAAACGTTCGGTCAATCCCCATGGCCTTGGTGGTCGTGCGGCTGACTAAGTACCTCCTGTTTTAACACTTGAGGTAACAGAAGCTGTTTGACCCAGCCCCCTCTAGCATCTGCAACCATTCTATACAGGATCCCTTCAAACTCTTCCACTTTAACCCATTGTCTTTATCCCATTGTCCAGGTATTTCATGTAGGTAGTTTTAGTCACATTTTACATCATATTTTGTGAAGCTATTTCCTAAATGGGTTGTTGACATATATAGGCCTACCATACATGTGTCCTATGGTGTAACAGCAAATTTTAGAAAACAATAATCATTATTAATAATTAATTTCTTGTTAATAATTGTTAATAATATACAAATAGCATAAGAGAGATTTTTCTTCATTGTTAGTTTTTTTTCCTACATTTTTTCTGTCACACCATAGGACACATTTACGGTATATTTGTCAACTACCCAAATACATTTTGGTGTGGACTCTGTAAAGAAGAGACATCTTGGCAGTAACTGACTTGGATCCATAAAACAAACGATAAACGAAAAAATGAGAATGTTTTGAAACGAAGTTTCATCATATCCAGATGTTAGTCTTGGCAATCCTATCTCGAGCTGCCAGCCAATATTTCAATGGGACGGTCAGTGTTGGATAACGCACGTCACATTTCTCCTCACCTCCGTGAGCTGCCCACTTTCAGTTTGCGCTTTGCAACTTCGCAAGTGTCTCTCGGCTTGTCCGCTGGTGTGATGTGAACTACAGACTATACGGCTGCTTTCATGTAAATTCTGCTCGGTGTTTGCCCGGATCCTCATTCAAATAAGGGGGAAAGGAGAGTTTTGATGGATTTGTCGCTGCGTGTGCGATTTGGAGATACAGAGAACATCACCTCTATCACTGGCAGTATGAATGTCGCTATTACTGAATGACCTGCGGGCACACTATCATGTAAGTGTCATCGTTTAGTTTTTGTCATTTTTTATTTTCCTTCGGTTATGTAAGTCTTATGATAAATGTTGATGCTCTATTAGTCCATTAAATCTCGTTTTCTCACAGTGCTTTCGTTACTTTTAAAACTAGTGTCACAATTGAACAATTTTGCCACACAATTGTACTTTTGCCTTATTGCCACGTCTTAATATGCTTTCGAGATCTAATATTATGTAATTTAGGCGTGTGATGTATAACAAGACATTAGGCTGATAATGCATAGACATAATACAAGTTTTTGGTGTCATTCTATGAGGTGCCTTTTTAAGATATGTTGGGGAAATAGCTATGAAACATGGTAATCATTGTTGACAGTGTTACAGTTCATTTAGTCATTACAAGCATTGTGAGGTTATGACGCTACATGGCGTTCAGAGTATTAGAAAGAGAACTTAACACTGCTATTTCTACAAATTTCCACTTTTGGTAAGCACATTTTTACCATACAAAATCATCATAATGGTGTTGATTATTTAAGATTGTACCTCACTGACAAACCTAACAAAATATACAATAAGGCAATAAAAAAGTACCACAAAAGACACATCTTTGTCTTTTTAATAGAATATTATGTCCATATGAATCATATATAGTATATCTTTCATTTCAGTTTTTCAGTGTGCAGTGCAGCATAGAGGATTTGGAAACTCAAGACTGTGACAGGCAAAAAAGCATCAAGTGTCTAAAATAACACACATTAAAAGTAGGTTTCAGCTTTTCATTGTCAAATGTAATTATTTGCACATGTATTCAAGACGGACACAAAATAAACCCTTGACTTTATGTTTATGTTGGCTACATAGAACACTACTGCTCACTTAGGAAACTGCATTCCAAATGTTTTAATGAGCCATAATGTTAACCTTTTCAATTAGGCAGAATTGTAAAGGACAACAGTCCCTCTGTAGTTATAATAGCTTATGTATTAATGCATTTAGTTTGATGCTCGAGTGTTTTTTCCACTGAATTCCTCTGTTGAACACATGTGGGTTATAGTAGGTACAACTTGATTTAACAAGCAATTTAACAAGGGCCTTTGGCAGTGTTTGCATTGTGTATAATACAATATATTTTCTCTCATATTTGTCATATAAAAGAATCAGTCACTGCATATCCATTTTTGGCAGCGAATGACAAAAATATATGAAAACCGATATCGCAGTAGTTGCATTTCATATTTCATTTTAGCTCAATAGCTGTTATATGTAACACAATATGAATCCAATACAGTTGAGATGTGTGTATTCTCCTCTCCTCCTTGCCGTAATTTGTGGCTGATTAGTTTCTTGCAGCATCTCCAGCATGTGGTTGATCTTTTAGAGGCAAAGGGCAGTGTGGCACGTGAAACACTTTTCTGGAATGTTCCCTTGTGCCTTGGCCGATAAGGCATCTCCCTCTTGGTTTTGTTAGGAAACAAGTGCAACATTTAATCATTCCTTTTGAGCAAACAGTAATTGCCCTCTTGGGGATGCGAGATAAGAACTAACATTAAAAGCATGACTAGAAGAGAAGAGTAATCTTCCCGTGAACCAATGAGGTGTCTGCTCCAGTGCCACCCGCCTGAGCTAATAAGGGTGTTTTGTGAGGGTAATGTCTGGTTTGAGCACCAGATTGTGTGAGAGAAGCTATAACCCAGTGGCATGGTGGCCTCACAAGTGGCTGTTTTCAAACTTACTAATGAACCCATAGCATTTAAGTGTATAATTAAATATGTGGAGTAATTTGTAGTTTGAAACACCTACAGTAGGAGCAGATTTTATTGTGCCAACGGTTCACAGCAAAGGTTGAATTTAATGGCTACCGAAGCTATTTGCGGTCAGTCTTTTTACCTTAAATGCAGTGGAGTTTTATGGCAACAACACAGGCCTCTAGATGTATCAGTGAGTTCTGTTGAATGGTTTGATCTGGTCAGCAACCTGACACTGACTTCAGCAGAAACATCCCATATATCAAGCTATATCATATTACGCCATCAGACATGCTTATCTTGCATACCCATCTCACGCACTGGAGGCTCGAAGTGGATCATGATTAACACGGCTGAATTTTGAATGGCTGGATCAGCAGAACCCTGTGTAAACATTCCCACCATGTCAAGTGTGTTATGTAAAAAGTAAAAACACCAGCAGTCCACCAGGTCTCCGAAGAAGCACATTGTTGTTTGTCTCTCTCCACTTTAGATGGTGTAACTCGACACGTTCTGTATTGGCTGGTAATCTCCAGCCCCTTGTGGTCCTCTGGACAAAAGTAGAAGCTTTTAGTGAAGCTATTGGTGTTCTCACTTGTGGCAGTATTGACGTGCGAGAATAAAATACGGAGGCTAGGTAATCGCCGACAATTTAGATGGCTCAGAGCGAAGCGTTTTAAACCTTTCCTTAGGCTCTTGCATCTACAGCTTTTAACAGGTTTTCATCGATAGCAGAAAAGAAAATGTTGAGGAATGCAGTAGGTGATTGAAGATATCTAGAGATAAGCCTCTAAAACTATATGTGTTGATCAGAATTTTGAAACAAGCACGCACTTTGCATGTGCTTTTTTCGTGTAGTGTGGGCTCAGAAGTTGTTTGGACCATTTTTCCTTGACAGGCAAAGGTCCTGTTAATTATCAGCATTGTTATCAACAAGGACTATTGAAGGACCTATTAAGCTTTATTATTAGACTTTTATTAGAAGATAAAGGACAGAGTGTGTCGTTTTGGTGTGACTCGATCTACAAGCTTTCTATCAATATTAAGCTGCACTGTTAAAAATGAAGGTTCTTTATTGGCACCTATGGTTCCATGAAGAATCTTTAACATCCAAAAAAGGTTCTTTAAAGTGGAAGAAGTTTCTTCAGATTATTCATGTTCTTCACACTAATGGTGTGGTCACATTAGCAAAATTTTGTGGGCAAAAAAGGTCAATCTATTATCAATATTGCGACGAAGTTTGAGCGGTTCTTCAGGCATAGTAACTTTCAAAGCAAAAATTTCAAAGCTTTCTGTTGTTTAACACTGCAAATTCAGGAACATGAAACCTTACACAAAATAACTCTTGCTTGCGTGGATTCCTATTAAAATGACTGGATTTCATCCACAAAACTTCACAGAGGAACAGTAAATGTGAACGCACCTTACAAATGGTTGTTTTAGGAAGTTCTTTGGAGAAACCAGAATGGTTCTTATATGGACTCACTGCAAACCCCTGAACCTTGCTTGTTTAGAGTGTAGAAAAGCAGAAAGGCAATCACAAACATTTCTGGTTATGCACGAATGACCTTTTTGCCTTACTTGCCTTACTGACTTAATGACAGTAAACATTCTATCAGTTATGGGCTTCACTTGAATACACATTTGTGGGAATGTTGTGAGTCTTCTTGTGGTTCTTCTTTCTTTCATAATGGTTTTTAACTCTTTACCCTGTCCTGACCCTGCTAAACTATTTGGCCACTTCAATGTCACATAAACTAATCCTTCTGTGCTTTGAAGTTTTTCTCAGCATGACACCGCATCTAGTTTCCTTTTAAACATTGCTCTGGTTTTTTGCTAAGCAGGTGCCAGCAATTTCCCCTTCTGTGCTACATTGCTGCCAAGTTACAGCCTGTCAACACAATCGCAGATGAAACAGAACAATAGCAGAAGTGGACCAGATGCACCAGATGAGATGTGGAGGTGTTTCCTCTGAGCTTTATCAAAAAACAGCATGAAGCCGGCCGAGTGAGCTTGAAGTGAGATTCGTGTTAGACTCTCTCGCTCTGTTTCTCCCCGTTTCTGTCTTCAGAAAACATATCATCATGCTGATACCTGTTCTAATTTGTGATTCGGGGAAAAGGTGATTAGCATTTGTGACCGTGCCTAAAGCAGCCGGCCAGTTTAAGCCAAATTAAACCTCACCAATAAAACCCTTGACTGGGGACTTGAGTGGAAAATGTGGCACTTTTATTGAAGTCATTAATTCGCCTTGCAGGATGCCTGCCCTGGTCTCTGTAGAGACACATGGCTGCCTCTCCACTGGAGCATAAAACACAGTTAGGAAAGGATTAAATACCTGCCCTGGATCAATACCAAGGGAGACAGGCAGTTCTTACTCAGCTCACCTGCCATGGTCAGTCTGCTATGTGAACGTGGTGTACTGATATAATGGACTGTTCCTTGTAAAGCACATTGCTCCTCTCAGAAACTTTTATCTGAGAATAAATAAAAGGACCAATCCTTAGAAGACTCTGTTAAGTAGCGCTTTATTTAACAGTTTTACTAGTGATTCAATTTGACAGATTAAGATTTTATGCCAGTTTAAATAATACGTGTCATTTGTGTGTAATGCAGAGGTTAAGAAGTTTCATTTCGTGTATCTCTGAATGTTTGTACTTGTTTTTGTGCATGTGTGTGCGTAAGTGTGTGTCTGCATAAGAAATAGACATATCAGGAAGTCAGTTTTTTTTTCTTCACTTATGTAATGTATAGCTTACACAACGAGATATGGGGTTATAAATAAGTGAAAGCGTTCACCCACAAAAAGAGATATTCTGTACAATATCCAGACTTATCTTTTACATACACTGCTGTTCAAAAGTTTAGGTTCAGTAAATGTTTTTAGCAAAGACACATTAAAAGTGACAGGAAATCTGTTACCAGTTTTAATAAATGTTCAAGTAATTCAAATACATTTTGTTCTTTCAAACTTTCTATTCATCAAAGAAACCTGAAAAAATGTATGACAGTTTACACAAAAATATAAAGCAGCTCAACTGTTTTCAGCATTGATAATTATAAGCATCAATTCAGCATATTAAAGGGGTCATATGATGCGATTTCAAGTTTTTCTTTCTCTTTGGAGTGTTACAAGCTGATTGTGCATAGATAAGATCCCTGAAGTTGCAAAGACTAAAGTCTCAAAACCAAAGAGATATTCTTTATCAAAGTTAAGACTCTGCCACACCCCCCTAAAACGGCTCGTTCTAACACGCCCCCACATATCTACCTCACTATGTGGAAATATTTGCATAATGCCGCCCAAATGTGCACGCAAAGAAAGAAGGCGTGGTTTCAGTAATCGCAGTTAGTGTTGAAGCAGCCATGTCAGGGAGACGCTGTGTGTTTCTAGGTGAAAGCAAAAGCACTTTAGTTGGCCTTCTGAAAGTAGATGCATTTAGGAATCTTTAAGATTACTTACAACAGAACAGCAATGCATTTTATGGACGACTGTTTCGTGAACCTAGGAGAGGAGGTAATTCTGACTTTGCTATGACAATCTGGCGCTTCTGAATCAGCTAATGTTTTGTTATTAGTTTAAGTATTTGCTATTGACTGTTCAAATGCGGAGTTTTGCGCATCGTGTGTGTGTGTGTGTGTGAGAGAGAGAGAGAGAGAGAGATCACAGTGGAGTCAGCTGTCTTAACCGTGGCTTGTGTACTGCACAACCATGTCAACATATTCTGTTACACCAAATACACAAAATAATGATCTTTAAAAAAGCATCATATGACCCCTTTAAATGATTTCTGAAGTATCATGTGACACTGAAGACTGGAATAATAGTTGCTAAAAAATCCGCTGTCATAAATGACATTTTCATGTATTTAAATAACGAAAAAGATTTCACAATCTTTCAAATAAATGCAGCCTTGGTGAGCGTAACAGACTTCTTTAAAAAACATTAAAATCTTACAGACCCCAATCTTTTGTGTACAACAGAGACTTGAAAAGATCATAAAACTACCATAAAAGTAACCCATATGTCCTGTGTTGTATGTTTTAAGTAATTTGAAGCTACTTTGCATAAGGAAAAGTCATGAGCATAAAGGAAAGGTTGTTTGCTGAACATCTTACCCTCTACAGCAGCACTAAAATATCACTCTCGTTTGCACATTTTCAAACGTGATGAGACACATGAGATCTATTTATGTTTGAATACATGCAAACACAAGTGACATTTGAAAGCTATGGCGGAAAGAAAGCTGATTTTTTTATCTGTTTCTCTCATAATGCATATAAATCATAATGGCCTCAGAAGACCTAAATAGTGCATGACTACTATAAACCCCTTTTATGGTGTCCTTTTTGGAGCTTGACAGTTCCTGGTCAATGCGTGCATGCTTTCCGCTTTTGTTTCATTGTTGTAGGCAAACCGTTCCTTTAATAGCAGTTACAGTAACACGCTTACAATGGATATATAGCGAGCCAACATTCCAGACAGTTTAAAGGTTGAAGTGGGACTACTTTTCTAGGTGCATGAACTCTGAGTTTAAGAATTTAAGCTGATGAGCTTGATTTGTCTGTCTAGTTGTGCATCTGTAAACAATAAACACCATTGTGAATTCAAATAATTTTCAATCGGTCTAATGCAGAATGGCATCATCAGTGGGCACCGACATGGTGCGGTGAATGATCTGCTTATGCCCTCAGATAGACAGCATGAGTTTGTGTCCTGCCTAGCTACCTGCTTATTCATCATGCTGAGCAGTTTGGAGCCCAATTGAATTAGTTCCCTTTCAGTTGCCCAATGTTCTCATGTTAAAAGCCTCTGCTGTTTGAACAGCCAGGTGCGTCCTGGCAGTAAAAAAAAAGTTTAGTTAGGCTTCTTGCACCACTACCATCATACTGAAGTCGACATGTCACACTTAAAGGAGCCAGGATTCAAAGACCATAATATTCATCATTGGTGATGACACATTCATCAGCTCTTTTGTACTGTTGGCTAATGCAGACCGCAAGACCAGAATGCTGTAAGTCTGTAATTACAATTATCTTTGAATGATTGTGTTTTTTCCACTAAACATCACTCTAGGACAGGAAAGACTGCTGGAGGAAGAATATGTCTTGATAAAATCAAGAATATATTCATGTGTTCTATTCTGTATTAATCGTTAAATATAATTCTGACACATTGATCTGTTTTGCAATAGCTGATTTTGTGTATGTGTGTGTGTGTGTGTTATTCGATTATAAAGTGGACTGGCAGACCAGCATAAACAGTCTCTGTGTCTTTTGTTATTTGTGTCATAACATGTACAACGGTTATGGCTTTTGTAGTTTCATAGTTAGTATATTAGGAAATATGTAACAGGTGCCAAACCAGATCTGCATGGTGTTACATAATTTCAGAATGGAAAGCTGTATTTCGAAAGCTTGAATGAGAAAAGATTACATGACAGAAAACCTGCTGACATCTTGTAATGTATCATAAAAATGACATCTTTTTATCAGCATTTTAGATTATAATATATATGAATATATAAGGGAAAGCTCATGTAAATTCTAACTAATCATATACAAATAACATATAGTTACTAAATGGTTAACTGGTTCTTAGAAGTTACATTGTTGCTGTTTCTTTGAAATGTATCAGTGTTAAAAAGGCTGAAGAAATTGGTTGGATACCAGCAGGGAAAGGTGTCAAATCTCACCAGTCAACAATCTAGAAAAAGCAGTTAACCACAGGACTTGACCTCCCCTTTGCCATATTCTCCAGGGCTAGGCATGAACCTGATATGAGTGCGGTGAATGCAGTAGCTTTAGCATAGAACAGGACAAATGTGCTTCTTTTTCTGATTTTTCCACATATTTATTATATATTTGATCAAAATAGGGGTTTTAATGGTTGACACCAAAACAGTATCTAGAACCTTGTAAATACGCTGCTGTATGTCATACAGTCTAACGACAGCAAATGAGATGCACACATATTGGAGAAATTAGCACTTATTATACTCTATATTTATTCAAAATTCACAAACAAGTTGAAAACAGAAATTGTTATTTTTTTAATTGAAAATGCGATGAGAATTGTTCTCACCTGCATTTCTTGATTTGCAGTTAGTGTTTTTTCTCTCATATAATTACTATGGTAAAACAACCTGTTAGGCTTCTGTGTGTAGCTTTTGTGTGTGACAACTGGAGAGGACTTCTAAGATTTAATAGGATGACTTTTCATGGAAAGAAATGCTTTCTAAGAGCTGCTCTTGACGGAGCTCTTGCTGCTGGGCGATTTCAGGAACAATTTTGAATCACTCAGCCTGCTGCAGAACTTTCCACTTTCCTATAAAGAGTACAGGTTATTTTCAGGCGTTTCTTTGTGCCACAGCTGTAAAAACCTTATCAAACAGAAATGATTGGAAATGATGAAAAATATATATTTAGATTTGCATCATTGTGTGTCTTTAAACGTGTCTACATCTGTTGTCACCTTTGATATGGGCTTCATATAGTAAGGTTTTATCTAGTTTTAGATCTAGCTGTCCTTTTGTCCTTCCCGTGGACATTTTAATAAACCTTGTTTGACTCCAGTGTCTGTTGAACGTGCAGGAGTTTTGCCAGGCCGGGCTGTTGTATCCTTGATCTGATCTCCCACTAATAAGTGAATAAATTAATAATCAGATGTTTCTATTTTAGATTCAGCCTTTTTTCTGGATGCCTCCCTCTCGCTCCGTCTTTCTCCTCCTCTCTCTTCACGTCTCTCTCCAGCTCTTTCATTAAGAAATAGCGGAAAGACTCGTCTCTCGACACCTCCTGATTGGAAATCTGCCGGCTCCTCTTTTCAAATACGAACTGTATTTGTTATTGTGAGGGTGCTGTGATAACATTAAGGTCCTTCCCATCAGACCAGAAAGGAGGGAGGTTCAAGGCAGAGAGGGTCTTGTTAAGGCCATCAAGTTTAAGGCCTAAATAATCACTCTTAGCTAAAAAATGCAAGTCTTTACCTCATTATGTATGCAACAGTTTGTTTTAGAAGGTATTTCCGCATTCACATTGTTGTACGCATGCATGTAACTTTGCAGAAACCTTCAGTTCGTTCTTCAAACTGGACAATAACAACATTTGTCATTTCATGACAGATCCAGTGCCTTGGGAGATCAGGTCATTCAGGGGTCAAGTGTCCAGCCTTCCTTTTCCTATTAATTTTCCCTGCACGTACCATGTCTGTCACACAAGAAAGTGTGTTTCACACAACAAATCGAAAACTACATCCACAGGAGAGGGTAAAAAAAACTCACATTTGAGCCTTAGGAATAAGGCTGATTTGATTGAGATAATTACCGTATTCAGACGCACTTGAAATTGAACCTAATTAAACAGGCTTCCACGGAACGTGATAACATTTCACAGGAGTCGATTATCATTTATTTGTATGTACGCAGCAAAACCACGTTATCCTGTCTGGCCTTTATGATAGATTTTTTGAAATAGCAATAGTTATTGAATGCCCGCCACTAAACGTTGCTTACGCAACATGCTGTACCCTTGGGCAGTTTGTCCTAATAGATCAGAACTTGTTGTCATTAAATAAGTTCTGTATGTTCTGTATTTTTTACATTATTACTTAATCTTAATTTTTTGGGTACTTTGAGCTAATATTAGGACTATATTCTGGTCTTGAAATCAGGCACGTGTTCATTACTTAAAGGGGTCATAGGATGCTACATGCACTTTAGAGACCGCTAAGAAACCTTAATGATTTAGAGAGGATTTGTAAAGAGGAGTGGACCAAAATCCCTCCTGAGATGTATGCAAACTAGGGCTGTGCGATTAATCGAACTCGAATCGAAATCGCGATTTGAGACGTTGCGATTTCCTAATCGCAAAGCCTGCGATATGGACGCGATATTAATCCAGAACATATGCATGACTGGCAGCCTTGAGTTGCAGTCTTACTAACCAATAGAGTGAGCGCACCTCCGTTCTCTCCAATCAGCACTGCTCTAGCCAACTGCGTAAACACCCACCATTTAAAAAAAAAAAAAAACGGAAAGCCCCTTTCTCAAATTGAGCCGATCTCAGATGCCTGTCTGTGTGACGTCACACAGACAGGTCCCTTCCACGATAGTTTGATTGACAGTAGCGTTTCAGCAAAGACTGGACCGGTGTCTTACCTTAGACCTGCCCTGAGTGAGCTGTCATCAGTCCGCCATTGTTTCACCGCCGAAGCAGATGTAGACAAGAATGACTCCTAAGCGATTGAGGTGTTCTGTTGTTGGATGTAATAATGAACATAGCA
>NW_015554107.1:796093-809157 GCF_001515605.1 Sinocyclocheilus anshuiensis | reverse complement strand
CGCTGGAGCAGATGTAGACAAGAATGACTCCTAAGCGATTGAGGTGTTCTGTTGTTGGATGTAATAATGAACAGCAGTCGTCATTTACACCTGACATCTGAGCCGCTGATCTCGCAGTGGATTACATTTGTTTCTGAAGGGAATGCGCCCCCGATCTACATAAATGCGTTTATGTTCGCGCGAATCATTCATGATCCAGCCTCATCTACAGAAGAAGTGAGTATAATGTTTTGTAATGAATCTTTGCAAATCGCTTTTCCTAATAATGTGCTAATTAGCAAGTTTCACGATGAATAAACCCTTTCACTAAAGTAAACAGTCTCTCTGAGAGCAGCTCGGAAGAGAGAGGCGGGGTCAGCAGAGCTCATTAACATTTAAAGGAAAATGCTACAAAAACGTCTTGATCTGAAAAGAGCTGTTTTTGACAGGGTAAAAAATGTGTTTTTTACACTACCATTGAGAAATTTTAAAACCAAACTATGTTACAGAATTTTCATTAAGACCCCAAAGCATCATATCAACTTGTGGAAAATGGGCATCCTATGACCCCTTTAAGAGCACCACAGTCTGTTTGGAACTTTTGTGTTTCGTAGAAAAAAAAGAAAATACAGAGGTTTTCAGAACAACATGAGGTTAGTAAATGATGACAGAATTTCCATATTTCGTGAAATAATATGATTATTTCATAAGTGTGTAGTGCTGACAGTTGGCAAAAAATAGCATACATTTTACTAGCATTAGAGGAATAGATCCCATGTTAAGCACATGTCCTTTAAGTCTGAGTTTGTTAAACTTAAACCCACCATTACAGCCATAAACACATTTAAGTAACCTTAGGAGAGCCAAGAATTTGAGATCTTTGAAAACTGAGTACCAGAAATGACCCATAAATTGTGTGTGAGCTTTAGCTGCAAGCCATGGCCATTGTGTTACGACGGGAGCTTATTTACTCTGGTGGTCTGTCAAACATGCAACAGGTTTCAGGTTAATGTGCTATTAGAATGCTTCCATTTCGTTAATGAAGAATGCAGAGTTTCACGACTGTTTTTGTGCCACCACAAATCAAAGAGTGAAACAAAATGCACATTAGTACCGGTTGTCATTACTTATAAGGTGTAGGCTCATTTTAACACCTCTAATTGGCCACTACGCATTGACAAACTAAAATGGAATGCTGTAATCGACACTTTGTCCCGGTAACTTAATTGTGGCAGCTGTAATTGCAATCTTGATATTCAGTTATTTTTGCAGCTGTAACGTTTGTTTTTTCAGTTCTGTTGAGCAGTCCTCTTCTGAGATATGTGTTTTTGATGACTTTGTGACACATCTCTATTTCTAGTCTCATTAGGGACTATAGAGAATCATTTCTTTGTACTCCAAAGTGTCAATATTGGAGACGAGCGTGATGGTATCACTGACCACTGCTGCAACACAGGTGTCTCTGATTATTCATAGCCTCATTTCCAGGGTTATGGGAAATAGGGTCTGACATCTGAGTGCTTTGTTCTTCATTTCCACCTGTCTATAGAGGGAAAATGAGAGTTAAATGTCTGTATTTTGTGCATTATGTTACCACACTGATCATGGACAAAGGCCAGCTGTATTTGTTTACACTGCACTAAAAGATCTTCTCCTTTTGTGTAATGCAAACTTTGATATGATCAAAAGTTGTAAATGCACACAAACTCCGTATTTTAATCTGAGATATCTTACATCGTCACTGCCAGTTATTCTCTGCACACTTATCGCCCAACCCAAATGAAAATGAAGTCGGGTTGACAACTTTCCAGTGGCTTACATTCCATCATCTTTTAAGTCTTTTTTTACCATGTGGTGCTTTGCGCATTTCTCTATTAAAGGATACATTGTTATCTGCCACTATGAGATATTGATATTGGAGCAGAATGACAGATTGGATTAGGCCAATGATTTTTAGGCCTCTGTTTGCATATCGGTCACTGTTACTGGCCCCAGGCAGGGCAGTGGACCTTTGCTGTTATCTCATGTTTCCTGATTGAAAAGCATCAAGCTCACAAGCAATATCTTAATAACTGATCCAATAACTGATCTGTTTGGTTTAGTCTTAGACCTTTCATAGTGACAAATATGCTGTAATCTTATGATGACAGCAGTATGACTCTATATACAAAGTCCCTTTAAGGCAAACCAGTTCACTAGTAATATTTGTAACATCCCAAGGCAGCTATTTTCATTCAAGAAAAGGCATCTACTTCAATAGGGAAACAGCTAAATCTATGTAAGTGTTTGTCAAAATTGTTTAATTAACGACTGGAATAAAACCTCATTCTGCTAGGTATCTCTAAAATTGTGCAGTGATACCTTCTTAAAGTGATTGTTCACCTAAAAATTAAAATTCTGTCATCATACTCACCTACATGTTGTTCCAAACTTGTATGACTTTCTTTCTTCTGCATAACACAGAAGAAGATATTTTGAAGAATGTTTTGTATCCAACAGGTTTGGAATGATATAAGGGTGTGTAAATGATGTGCACACCAAAAGAGAATTAAATTATTTGCGCAAGTAGATTAAATATAAAAAGTCAATGCAAAGACAAGCGAATTCGCGGCGCGCCGGAAGACGCGATTGTCGCGAACACGCGATATTCGCCTCAATCGCGTCTTCCGCGCAAGTTGAAAAATGTCAACTCTAGCGGAAATTTGCATGATGTATTGTGGCACAAGCCATTCAGTGAAGAGCTTGTTGTTTTTACTTGCGCAAGTGACACGAATATCATCCCGCAAGTAATCTAGAGCGAGTAAATCAATGAGAATATGCTCTTCGCTTTTGGCATGCATATGAGTTCAAGTTGTCATCATGGCCCAGCCCTGCTAAAAAACAAAACAAAAAAACAAAACATAAAAAAGGCTAAACCCGGCCTAAGCTGGTTGGCTGGTCTTAGCTGGTTTAAGATGGATGTATAGCTGGTTTTAGCTGGTCTCCCAGCCTGACCAAGCTGGTTTTAGCTGGTTGGTCAGTTGGTCTTCAAGTCTGACCAGCTAAAAAAGTAGTCAAAACCCCTCTAAAATCAGCCTGTTGACCAGCTATGACCAGGCTGGACAACCAGCTAAAACCAGCCAACCAGCTGGGGGTTTTTTTTCAACAGGGAGTCTGTACATTAAAAATTTACAATTTCCAAAAAAGTCTGAAGTTATTCTGAAACGTAAAAGGTTCCAGTAGAATAAGTTTCAGAGCAAACATTTTAGTTCAGAGAATGAACTGATCTGGTTTATTGTTTTGGGATGTTGTCCATTATCCCCAGAGTCTGAATCACATTGAGTAATTTCTCCACATTGTTCAGTTATTTCCTTTGAGTCTGAAGTTTAAATTACACTTACTTACTTTGAAGTTATAAAATTAGTTACATTTAATTTAGGAGAAAAAAAATACAATTACACAAGAAGTAAAATATAATGATTTTGTGTGCACGAACTGCACATGTGACAAATGATGGAAGTAAAAGTGGAAAGAATTAGTATTATTATTGCTTTGTTTTATTGAAAATTATTTTCAATAATTAAAAAAACTAACCATAAAATTATACAGTTCAAATGAGACATTGTAAATTGTTAAATTATTAAATAAATATAAATTAAATTAATAAAATAATACATTTTTGTGTTAGTTGATCCTTATTGTTTAAGGAATACTGTATGAATCTGAAAGGTTTTATAAAAGTGGCTTGCATGTGCAAGGAGCATGTAGGTCACCTGTCAAGTCATAATGTTCTGCTCTGTTTATGTTATATCATATTTCCTCATTCTAGAAGGTACATATAATCTGCTTGATCTAAGGAGAAAAAATACGTCCTTCATACCAAGATCTGCGCAAACGTCTGTTCAGAAAGAAACTTCCTCCTAGAGATTCTGTACCAGCAGATACAAACCTTGGAGAACAACATGGAGATTTGTAATGAATGTTAATTCAGTTGACTCCAAACAAACAGATGCTAATGCGAGGATGACCAAGGTTAGGGGTGGGAATAGGAAAACATACACTCAATGTATCATAGTGCAAATCTAATCTAACAAATACACTGCACTGCTCGGAAAAGCACATTTCTCAACAATAATAAAAATCGCAAAATTGCAGTGATCGTAAATAATGAATCATATGACTCACATAATTGTTCTTTTTCCTATTTTGCAGATGGATGTTGTTGGACACACCAAAGACGATTAGACATTGGGCGACCTTCAGAGATGGAAGTGACTGTTTCATACTGCTAAAAAAAAAACCTTGACCCACCTGAAACCACTCCATGGTGATCGTTTTACGAGGATTAATGGCATGTTCTCTTGTGGGAACGTCTTTGACCTCTGAGTTCTCCTAGAGGTTAAAACATTAGCCATGAAATGTGGTAGAGACACGTGACACATCAGGCCCACCATGCTAGACCGTAGTGGGCAACAGTGTTACAGTCACAATACAATACATGAAAGCTAAAAGGAAACCTCTTGACTTTCTAGTCTTAGTTTTAAACATGGCTTGAGTTGGGACTGTAGAAGCCTCAGCCAATTTCGATGATTATAGAAGTCTCTGAGGAAGCGAAGAGACCATGTGTAACATCTCAACCTCGTGCAATGTTGACTCGAACATAGACCAGTTCTTCCAGCCGGCGCTGTATATTATCGTCATCGTCCTTGGGTTCCCCACCAACTGCATGGCCCTGTGGGCCGCGTACATGCAGGTCAGACAGAAGAACGAGTTGGGGGTCTACTTGATGAACCTCTCGGTGGCTGACCTCTTGTATATAGCCACTTTGCCGCTTTGGATCGACTATTTCCTCCACCATGACAACTGGATCCACGGTCAAGTGTCCTGCAAGCTGTTCGGTTTCATCTTTTACACCAACATCTACGTCAGCATCGCCTTCCTCTGCTGCATATCTGTGGATCGTTACTTGGCAGTGGCTCATCCCCTGAAATTCGCTAAAGTCCGCAGGGTCAAAACAGCCTTGCTGGTCAGCGTTGTTGTGTGGGTAACAGAAATAGTGGCCAACTCTGCGCCTCTCTTCCACGATGAGCTTTTCAAGGACCGCTTCAACCACACCTTCTGCTTCGAGAAGTATCCCATGCAGGATTGGGTGGCCGGGATGAACCTTTACCGTACTTTTCTCGGTTTCTTGGCGCCTTGGGGAGTGATGTTGGCTGCGTACAGAGGCATCCTGAGAGCCGTGCGCAGTAACGTCTCCACTGAGCGCCAAGAGAAGGCCAAAATCAAGAGGCTGGCCCTCAGTTTGATCCTCATCGTCCTCCTCTGCTTTGCTCCCTATCACGTCCTCCTGTTGTGGCGTAGCGTGCTCTTCCTTAGCAACCCCTGCGATTGCGGTGCTGAGGAGAACTTGTTTGGTGCTTATCATGTGACTCTAGCACTCACCAGCCTCAACTGTGTGGCGGACCCCATCCTCTACTGCTTTGTCAACGAAGGGGCCCGTCATGACGTGGGCCGGGCCCTGGCCACTCTCTTCGGTCTCTTCCAACGGGACCAAAGCCCAGAGGCACTCATGGGAGCGTCCATCACCGTTGAGACGCCTCTGGCTATGAAGAAGCCCGATTTCTACAGTGAGGTCAAAACGAATGCTTATAAAACTGACATTGAAGTGCTCAAAGACGAGTGCCTTCAAATGACCATTCTCAGTGTTAAAAAGTGAAGTTAAATGTCGATGTGACATACAGCGGCCCCATAAAGTGTGTGGACACTTACGTGCACACTTAAAACTTAATTTTTATTGAAATTAGCAAAATATTAAACCAAGTGGCATCTGCAAATGCTGCTAGAGCTTATCTTAAAAAAACAAACAAACTCCGTTTCTGTGTGCTATTTTGTCAGTGACTTTTAAAGCCCAAAGTATACTTCGGTATTGATGCGAATGCTTACGAACACAGGCCCATAGCATATGCGCATTGTGAAGATTTGTCCTTGTCCAGTATCTACGCTATTTCTCTCGAGAAGTCATGACTGATAAAATTGTCTTTGTACTCATTTAAACTAGAGTTGCGTGTATCTCTTAACCCCTTCACACAAGTAATTGTCAACGAGAGTGTCTGTTGTTGTTGCGGTCTCCAGCAGTTTGTTTTTCTGTTTGTTTCTGCTTTGACTGTTAAACAATGGGCTGGGGCAGTGTCGCCACCTTATGGATAAGCTAATTACTGCAACAAAAAAAAAAAATCGATGTGCATGTGCGAGTGTACTGTACATATTATGGTGATGAAGTTTTATATTACGTTGATTTCTAGTAGATGTATGAAGTTCTCCTCACTAACATTTAACAACCAAAAAAGTCAGAATACTTTTTTGCCTAAATTTTTAACAATATTTCTTTTGTTTTACAATTTAAAACCCAACAAACTTGTTTTTCTTGTTTTTTTTTGTTTGTTTTTTGTTTGAAATCTGTACTTGTGTTATCTGTCTATCTAAAACAATGCCACTTGATTTGATTTTATTACATAATGCATAAACATTCAGCATTTAAGTGCAGCTTAAAGAGATAGTTCACATAAAAATGTAAATTCTGTCATCATTTACTCATGTCATTCCGAACATTTCTTAATAGAACACAAAAGAAGATCATTTTATAATGTCTCTGTGTTTTGTTTTGTTTTTGTCCATGAAATGGAAGTTAATGAGATCAAACAGGGTTATTTTGGACCCCACTGATTTAATTACAAAAACTAAATTTCATGGACTAAATTAAATTTAAACAATTTAAACATTCTGTATTATCTTCTTTTGTGTTCTGTTAAAGAAACACACACACATATAGGTTTGGGACAGCATAATTTGTGATTAAATAATGACAGAATGTTTTGAGTGAATCCCTTTAAGAGTAATTACTTTGTGGGGCCGCTGCAAGGTGCACTTTCTGACGATAACTATACCAACACCTATGTGTACCTCAAGTTCTACCTAGAAACACTTTTTATGATAAAATCTTTAACTTGGAGATGAAGATTAATCAATGTCAGCAAAATGCTGATGTCAAAAATCTCTCCTTTTGAATGTTTTATATGTACATGCCTGCCATTTGTGTCGGTTTAGATTTTGTGGGAAATATATACTCTACTATCCCTATTTTGAAATTATTGCTCGTTTTAAGCAAGCCCAATTATTTATTTCCCCACTGTTGTCACAGTCACCACAAATACCATATGGGTTGTGTCATGTCTTAATATGCATCTTAATACACTGTATAAAGTCTTAAAAAGACTCTTTAAGAAGAGGAGCGTGTTTCTCTCAGCTGTCTCTTGTTTGACATACTTTCTGTTCGGTGGCCCACAGATACCCAAAATGGAAAGTGTTTTCCAAACAACGGGCTTTGCGGTTGTTTACATTTTTTTCTTCATTAGTTCTCCAGGTGCCCTATTTCAGCCTACCAAACTGTAAGTCCTGAAAGTCAGCAGTGAGAAAGTGCAATGTAATGGATTTGCTGTTATGCCAAAATAAAATACATGATGTCGGTCAGTCTTCTGTTGTTTAGTTCTCAACTCTTTTCTTTAGATAATTCTGATAAATTCTTTATTTGGCAACAGATGTTGTGAAAGGAAGTGATAAAGTGATATGTAAATAAAAAAGTGAATGTTTTATGGCATCATTTGTGATCCCCTTACCAAAAAGAAGTATACTTCAAGTTTATTTTATTAAGTATACTTAAGTAAAGTTCAAGTATACTTTTAAGTATACTTTATGTAGTAAGTATACACATATCAGTGTACTAGTAGTATACTTGTAAGTGTACTATTTCAATACTCCTTGGGACTAAATTGGCCCACTTGCTAGTATATAAAAGTATAGTTTTAAGTATACTTTAAGTAGAACAGTAGTAAACTTTGAGTACACAACTAGTTTACATCTATGTTTTTAGTTTGTACTGCAGCTATACTAAAAGTAAACTTATAGGTGTACTGATAGTTTACTAATTAAATACTTGTAACATTTTAGTACACTTTGAAGTATAGTCTCAGTAAACTACTTTTTTTGTAGTTTTATACTGCAAGTATACTTAAACAAAAACATTTTATTCTAGCTTCATGCATTCTTTTTTATAAACAGTGGGTAAGTTCCATAAATAAATAACATTTTGAACAAAATTTGAAAAAAGACTATGAATTGGATTCAGAATGAAGTTTCAAAATGTAGATGGAGTCGATCAACACCCCAAAGCTTGACAGTCATTACCTCTTCATGGGTCTAAATTTTATTCCATAACGTTCCACAGTTTTGATGCTGTTTTATGTCTGATGGTGTTAGATTACATGTGGAAGCATCTGTTGTTTCGGTTTCTTCTTCGCTTGTGTTTTGGAAATTCTGTACAGAAGGTGTGTAATTGCGCCCCCTACCATATAACAATGAAAACATGGATTCCCGGAGCACGCGCAAATATATTTAGACTTTTTTTAAGTATAAGTCAAGTATACTTAAAGGGTTAGTTCACCCAAAAATTAAATTCTGTCATTAATTACTCACCCTCAAGTCGTATCAAACCTTTAAGACCTTCGTTCATCTTCGGAACACAAATTGATAGAATTTGATGGAATCTGAGAGCTGTCTGACCCTGCATAGACAGCAACGCAACTGAAATGTTCCCAAGTCCAGAAACATAGCAAGGAGATCTGTAAAATAATCCATGTGACATCAGTGGTTCATCCGCAATTATACAAAGCTACAAGAATACTTTTTGTGCGCAAAAGAAAAAAAAAATAACGGCTTTATTCAACAATTCGTCTCCTCCGCATCACCCTGGTGCCATTTTGGAGAATATCCGCTGGACGTAAACAGCGTATGCTGTTCTGTGTCAGCTGTGTCACACGGATACGCTGTTTCCGTTCAGATCAAATCACAACAAAGTAGGAAACAGATCCGGCGTGACGCAGCTGACTTTCCTATACTTTCCTATTTTTAGTTTTAAAAAAGTATACTAATAGCATACTTCAATCAACTTCTTTTTCGTAAGGGTCAAGGGCAATGGCCTAGGCTTTATAACCTGAAGTACATGTAGTTCAGTGGAAAAGACATTTGCAACATTAAGGAAAAATCACATTTGTGTCAACATGGCTGTTCATGTGAAGTTGTGCTATCACAGATTAGCCATTTTGACTCCAACCAGCCACTGTAAAGAAGAACCAAGCTGCTTGTGAAGTGTGTCAGATTATTAATAGAGCGGAACACTGAGCTGCCAGTAAAATGCTCAGGGGGGACTTCTTACATATTCTGTAAACACAAGACTTTATCTCCAAAATATGTATGAAGTCTGCTAATTCCTGCGTGTTGTACACAGGTTGTTGTTGTTTACCATGAAATATCAGTTTTGAAATCATTCTGATGGAACACTAGCTTCTAATATGGTGAATGGATTCTGTTTATTTCCAGAGCTCCCACCAAACGTCTGTTCTGGGAGTTAAGTTTGGTGAGCGGGTACGAAATTCTGCAAAAAGAGCAGATTGCATTATGGCTGAAACAAATGCACGTGTACTATCCACGACAGTGAAATATTTAAAACAACAGTGAATTTCACTTACTTAACTGTAGGGGACTGCACAGAAAATACAAAAAAAGTATAGTTAAATTTTTCACCATGAAATGAGTTTTGATGGTATACTGACTTCTAATAAGGACTGTTTTGGGAGTAGGCTATATAAGTTTGGTTGGCAGGTGTTGGTGAGCAAAATTACTTTGCGGCAGCAACAAATGCACATGTACAGCTATGTACTTTAATTACGACAGTTATATATTTACAATAGTGAATTCCACTTACTTAACTGTAGAGGGCTCGAAAGTTGCAAAAATATACAAAACTACGTATAGTTGCTTTAAAGTCTTTATAGTTGCTTTAAAGACTGACATGGAATAGAAGAAATTGTTGAATAAAGTGATTATTTTTGTTTTTTTGCACACAAAAAGTGTTCTCGTACCTTCATAAAATTACGGTTGAACCACTATTGTCACATGTACTAGTTTAACAATGTCCTTACTACTTTTCTGGGCCTTGAACATGGTAGTTGCATTGCTGTCCAAGCAGGATCATAAAGCTCTCAGATTTAATCAAAAATATCTTAATTTGTGTCTGAAGATGAACGAAGGTCTTACGGGTTTGGAATGACATGAGGGTGAGTAAGTAATGACAGAATTTTCATTTTTAGGTGAATTATCCCTTTAAGACATTACTCCTAATTATCTCACAGTAAATCTGTAGTTTTAAGTGCATTAGGCATTCTTAATTAAACACTAGTTAAATTTTTTTCAGATGTTTAATCCTGTTTATAAAAGAAAAAATAACATGGGAGAATAAAACTGGTTGTTCTTAAAAAAAGAAAAATATGCAAAATCATCTTTAACCTGAATCACGTGTGTTTATTTATAGATATGTTCAAAATTTTTTTACCTTTCAACATCTGTGTGACTAAAGTCATGACTTCATGCTCCTTCATTCAATGTACTGCAGCGCACTGCCCATCTGTCCAAGGTCAATGTTTACTGGGTCACGTTCCTCCTGAGTGAAACACAATGCCTTGGCACTCCAGCTCTGCACCGGTGCAGTGTGGCTGTCCAGTGACCTGGAAAGGAGTAATGCCAATGGGTTTTTATCTGAAAGCGTCGGACTGTACAAACGTACGTGTCTGCGTACTGCTCCTTGACTTATTCTGACCTTCCAGTTAAGAGAAAATATTCAAATAATTTAATTCATTATTATTCATTAACAATTTAATCAAATATTTTTAAATTATTATTAATAGTGAAATTATTTTTTATCTATTTTTTAATGTACTAATTAAATTACTGGTGCTGTTTTTTTGTCACCATATAAGTGCTTTTCAGTCAGTCTGCATGAACATTTTCGTGTGATGTAACTTCTTTATGAATAAATAATAGGACATTATCTTTGAGATCTATAGCGGATGTTGTTGCTATCTTTTCCCATATGCTATGCTCACTGTGCAGAGGGTGAAGTGGACTACTTTAACTGTATCGTGTGTTTATCCAAGCGTAGGTCAAGGTCTCACTGGGCCATTATAATATTGCGTAGCATGCCATCTGTAACTGTAATTTATCATATTTCAGTGACAATAGACGTTGGATTGGACTATAATGAAATACAGGCTTCTTCATTAATCTTCACTGAAAACAAAATAAAAGCTCTAGAGCCCACTTACTTTAAGCACTTGCATAATCTGCACATTACAAGTCACAGTGTGATTTATTTGCTTGCTGTTGTGTGTCGGTAATCAGCAGAGACAATTGGGAGGCAAAGCCCTTATTTTTCAACAGAGATTGTCTCCCACTCACTGACATCTTTATGAGGAATATACAGCAAAGAAAAGAGGACTTTCTTCACACTAAAGCACACACATTTCCAGCACTAAAACATTGATTGATTGTGATTGGTTGAGTGTCATTCAAATTGCAAGAGAAAGGCTGAAGCGGTGATGCATTTTTTTAAAGATTGTAGACTAGAGGATGGGATGTTTCACCAGCACACGGTGGCATTTTAAATGCATGAGGTCTGGCTTATGTTGTAAGGGAAAGCGTAAGCTGGTGTATTCTGAGAAAAGACATTAGTGTGTACAAAGAGATGTTTTTCTTTTCATATTCATGCTTGAAAGACTGAGAACTATAATCAAATGTGTTTCACTGGACTTTGAACAATGGTAAAGTGATATTTCGGGACTTTGCATCATGGTTCACCGATGTGACCTTGTGTTCACCTTCAGCTCTGTTGTGTTTATTAGACTGCACTCAATGTGACCACATACTGTGTTATATAGACAGGATATATCTGTGCTATTTTAGAACTAATAATTTTATATATAGAACTAATATATAAAATATATATAGTGTTTATATATATATATTTTGCTGTATTATATGTGTGTGTGTGTGTGTTTATGTGTGTGTGTGTGTTATACAATACACTACCATTTATTATACACTACCAGTCATTTTTGTTTTACTAAAATTAATACTTTTAATCAGCAAATATGCATTAAATTGATACAAAATGACTGTAAAGACATTTATAATGTTTTTGGTTTTTAAATATTTGGAACTTTCTATTACATTAAACATTTCTGTATTAACTGTTTTCAACTTTGATCATAATAAGAAAAGTTTTTTGAGCACCGAATCAGCATATTAGATATTTTTGCTGTATTTTGATCAAATAAATGCAGCCCTGGACATAAGAGACTTCTTTCCAAAAAAAAAAATTCTAACTGATCTCAAAGTTTTGAAAAGTAGTGTACATATAAATATAAAAAAACATACATATTCACATTATTATTGTTATTATCATTAAAATTAATATACATATTTTTATGTGTTATTATTGATATTATTAAACAACAAAATATGATTAAAAAAATAGATTTATGTTATTATAATTGTTTTTATGTTTTTTTATTTTATGTAATTCTGTATTTTACATATAATTTATGTATTTTATTGTAATTCTGTATTTTATTTATTTATTCATTTGAAATCATTTTAACATTTATCCAGCCTCTACGATGTTGGGAAATATTAAGAAAATTTATCAACAATTAACAGTCTAAACTATTTACAAGCTCTGTCTGACACTGCTCACAGAAGAAGCCCTCACAGTATCAAATAGTCCATAGTCCTCCTGAGGTGAGGGGAGCGGGGTGGTTTGAGGACGGGAGGTGCAAGATGACCGCTGCAGGGTTCGTCTGCTGGGGGTCCTGGACGAGACAGAGGGTCAGTGGAATGACGTGCTCCCAGTTGATTGAACTACTGTGGGTCCAGAGGGATGGGGGAAACGAGGCGGGATGTGGTTGAATTTCCCATGTTCCCATTCCCTAAGTGAATAACCCCTTGTAAGAGCAAAACCAAAGATGGGGGAACAACTCAAGATGTGCGTGTGCTGATGGGAAGTAACCACAGACCAAGCACCTCATCATCTGGCTGGACTTCACAGTTTAGGCAAAGTCAGAAAGCTCCAGTTCTCACTGGATTCAAGGCTGAACAGCAATACATCTATCAATCTGCTCATTATATATATATATATATATATATATATACACTACCGC
>NW_015554107.1:795721-796017 GCF_001515605.1 Sinocyclocheilus anshuiensis | reverse complement strand
AAAGTTAAAAAGAAGAGCATTTATTTAAAATAGAAATCTTTTCTAACAATATACACTACCGTTCAAAAGTTTGTGGTCAGTAAATTTTTATTCTTTGTTTTTTTGAAAGAAATTAAAACTTTTATTCAGCAAGGATTGATAAGAAGTGTCATTTTTATATCAAAGATTTGACACTTTATATCAAAGTGTCAAAGATTTATATTGTTAGAAAATATTTATATATTTATATAGAATAAATGCTGTTCTTTTTAACTTTTTATTCATCAAAGAATCCTGAAAAAAGTATCGCAGTTTCC
>NW_015554107.1:792043-794919 GCF_001515605.1 Sinocyclocheilus anshuiensis | reverse complement strand
TATATATATATATATAATGCAAACATATTTAGTCCGGTTTTTCATTAATAAATTCAAAATTGTAATTTAGTCACACATTAATTAATATTACATAAAAAACGCTGTATTCATTCACATCGTGTCTGTATATACCCCCATTATCACTGTTGTCAAACTCTCCCATAGAGTCTCATAGAAAAGCTTTATAAGTGCGCCCTCTGCTGTCGCTTACATGTATTGCAGACAGGCGTTCTCCAAAGAGAATGTTGAAGTCTTTCCGGGTCAAAGTTGATTCCCTTCCATCCACGTGTGATTCACATGTTTACATGGGCATTTGTATTCGGAGGAACATACTGGTGACACTGACATCGGAAAACATTTATTGCATACTGTTATAGTAAAAGCATAGCGTCGCTATGTCGGACAGTGAAGAAGAAGCTTGTGAACGCCGGACAGTAAAGAAGAGAGGTGGGTGCTAACTAGCTAACAGCTAACACTGTTCAGTCTTTTCACTACATACAGTGAACTCAAATATGTCAATGGAAAGTATCTAATTTTATTTTCGCTTTTTTTCCCTCACAGTTTCAAAGTACCAGTGTCCGGCCGACTTTGTGTCCATGCCGTATGATTCCTCTGCAAGTGCCTTACAGGACGAAGATGGAGAGAAGGAATTATGGATCATCAAAGCTCCAGCTCGCTTCGATCCTAAATGGTACAAAATACCCTAGTTTATTGTTTTAAATAGTTTATTGCAAATAATGTACAGGTTTGCTAATAGGATTTCTGTCATAATTTGAACCAATCCTGAGGAGATCTCACACAGCAATAATAAAATGTAATAATAATAATAATAATATTACATTAATATAATACTAATGTTTTTTTTAATAGTTAATTTTATTTTTATGCAAGTAGCAAGTAATATTTAATAATGCTTAAAATAATAATAGAAAATCTACAGGAGTCCAGTAAATTCCAGCATTCCTGTACGTTATCATTATAATAATACTTTTTAAATATTTTTATTAATAGCAGAAAGTCTATTAGTAGTCCTTTACATTATTTTAGAACTCATTTACTTGGGTATTTATGTTTTTTAATAATTTTGAAAATATTGACAAGGTTCCCATTGTCATGGAAAACCTGGAAATATTACTGTTTTGAAATATCAAAATTGTGATTGTCTTAAAAGTCACAGAACGCTCTACTGTGAATATACATTCTTCAAATCATGCTGTGCTTTGAAATATTTCATTTAGCTAGATATTGTTCTTTTTAAATGCTCCTGTAGATCAAATAAAAAATGATGTCTGTCCATTTAGGGTAACTGCTTGTGTGCTTCTGGCTTAATGGTTTAAATGTATTAAATATACTGCAAGAAATCATCGCTAAAATTATTTGTAAAATTCATATTGAAAAACAAAACCCTTTATTAAACTTTGCATAATTGAAAATGTGATTTATCAACTTAATAATCATTGTTTTGTGTCCTTTGCAGCTTTGAAAACCTCCAAGTTCCCTTATCAGGACTGGAAATGGTCCAGTCTTCTGGTGCAACCTCTCAGATCTACAGCGTCCTCAGCAGCAGAACGGCACCATCAGATCTCGATCTGCTCATTTCCAAAGGGAAACATCAGAAACCTGTCCTCTGTTCCTCCGGCTTCAGTGGAGTCCTCAAGATCTCAGAGAGCTACGGAAACTGCAGTGAGAACCAAGGTCCCGTTCCCATCCCGGCCACTCCAGCTCCATCCATCCCAGCTGGTCTCAGGCAACGCTTCCAGCCTTTTGGTAGTTCCTTTGCAGCTCACGTGCAAGATGAAGTCACCGTAGTCTCTCCAACTGTTCCCAAGAGAACCAGTCAGGAACCGATCGAGGGTGAGGAGCGGAAAAAGAAGAAAAAGAAAAAGAAAGACAAGAGGAAAGAGGACAGTGAAGCAGTTTTTATCAAAGAAGAACAGACACAAATTGTCTGTGATCAGTTAGAATTATCTGAACTTAAGGAGGAAGAGCCGACGGAGGAAAGGAGGAGGAAGAAGAAAAAGGTGAAGAAAGAGAAGGAAAGACATAGTGAAGACATGGTTGATGCAAGTTTAATATCTAAAACGGAGCCACTGGATCCTTCATATGATGATTACATTGACACCCCAGGGAAAACTAAAAAGAAGAAAAAGAAAAGTAGTCGACATGAGTAGACTCATAAGAACTAGGGATGTTTTATCAATTTGTCGTTCACAAATGCTTACTGTGATATTTAACTGTCAAATACAATTGAAAAACTGTCTGTCTTAAAATGATTTAAAAAAATTCAAGGTTTCTATGCAACATTCAGTATTACCTTATGCATTGGTTCATTCTTCTACTTAAAATAAGTTTTTTATCGTGTTTTACTGTCATTCAAGCAACTGCACATCACAGAGATGCTATGGATCTCACTGGAGGAGGCTTTGAGTCTTCATGAGGAGCATCTCCCATTACAAACTGCATCTAGTGTGCTCTACTGTACTGGGGAGCTTTCCCACAGTACTGAACCTGAGATGAACTGATGAAGATTACCAAGCCCATGCCTTCCAACAAAATAGACTGATATTTCACTAATAATAATAATAATAATAATAATAACGTTTCTAAGAAGAAATCACATGCTTCTCATATGCATCTCCTATGGCAACTAAAATGTTACGTAGATGTTTTCTCTATTTCTAATAAATAAATAAGCAAATAAATACTAGCCACATATTAAAGTCTATTGCTATTGAACATCCACACTATTTTATAGATATTATGTTTGACATTTTAAGTATAAAAGCTATAATGTCACAATGGGAACATGCTGTTGAATAGCCTATTAAAGACCTTTCATCAAAATGTAAACAGTTAAACTAATATATATATATATA
>NW_015554107.1:790542-792022 GCF_001515605.1 Sinocyclocheilus anshuiensis | reverse complement strand
AATCACTCGTCTTTCTGAGTTTGAATCACAGAAAGACGAGTGATTTGTCACCACTGGTGATTTTATCACAGAAGCAGGGACGGTAATCACGTCCGTGCAACTCGTTTGCCTTTTTTTTATTCCCCATATAAACTCATCAATAATATTTTTTTCCCGCGATATGCCATAGGCGTTATGAGATGCTTGAACATTGCTGGGTGTCTGGTGAAGCAGATAAATAATTGAATGCAGTCTGAAGTTTGGAAGCAACGTGCCCAGACTGCAAAGCAAGGCGCGGGGTCCTATGCACCCTAAACCGATGCAAACGATAAGGTTCGGGTGGGGGCGGGATGGGGCTAATGATTTTTTTCTTTTTCTTTTTTTGAGCCAATCTCGTTTGTGCACACCCTCCCCCTTTTCACTGCAGCAATTCTTACTGTGATATTTAACTGTCAAATACAATTGAAAAACTGTCTGTCTTAAAATGATTTAAAAAAATTCAAGGTTTCTATGCAACATTCAGTATTACCTTATGCATTGGTTCATTCTTCTACTTAAAATAAGTTTTTTATCGTGTTTTACTGTCATTCAAGCAACTGCACATCACAGAGATGCTATTTTATGTAATAGACCTTAGTCAGGTTAGTTGCCATATTGAATATTTAATATTGAAAATGAGTCACTAAGAGATAGACATACAGTTGTTACAGTGGTATGCACTGTATAAAGGTCCTTGACCATGTAATTATCTCAACTCACAGTTAATGTGAGTTTTTTTTGTACTGAAAGCCCCCCCACCCCCCAAAAAAAAAGTTGTTTTGTGAGCTGAACAAATGCTATGTTGTTAAACAACAGTACAGTCCATTGAATGCACTGTACTTTTGTCCCTTACAGCCTTGTTTTCATTCTTGTTAAAAAATTATGGCGCTTCCTTAACTAAGGTCTATACAGGCAGCCATTAAAATCACATCATTCACTCACCTTCATTATGTCATTCCAAACCTGAATGATTTTATTCTGTGGAACATTAAAGGATATATAAGATTTGACTTTCATTGTACTGACAAAAACCTTGAGGCGTTTTTGTAAAAATTCCTTTTTGTGTTCATGTTTGGGGGCGAACTATTTCTTCAAACACCGCGTTTCTGCGGTTCGCCGGTAGGTGGCGACAGATCTCCCTCTGCCGGTGAGAACGCTGAAGGTCCGCCGCTTGTTCTGCACTGAGGTATGGCCATGTTTTCTAATGAGCGCCGGCACGTTTGCCGCCTGCAAATTCGGTTTATCTGCCCCTCCCACTGCGCACATGCAGGTAAAGCTCAAAATCCCGGAGTCCAATTGGGTTACGAGGAATTTCACACAGGAATTTACATCTGCGTTCATCAGGTATTTAAAGAACGTTGTACCTGCTGATACTCTCGAGAACTTTTTGTGAATTAAACATGATATATCGTCACATAAACTATATATATATATATATATATATATATATATATATGCACAC
>NW_015554107.1:789191-790386 GCF_001515605.1 Sinocyclocheilus anshuiensis | reverse complement strand
TCTCTCTCTCTCTCTCTCTCTCTCTCTCTCTCTCTCTCTCTCACACTCACTCTTCAGAGTGCTCCACGCGGCCTGCAGCATTTGGGGAGGGGGGGTTGGTGGAGTTACCATAGCAACGCGGACTTGCAAAGGACTACGGAGCCGCGCGTGGCGTTCGGAATGGGGTTCGATAGGTGCCTTCCCTCAATTAGAGAAGCACCAGAGTGTACCAGAATACACAACATTTTCTTCACGTCAAGACGCGGTAGTCAGTATTTCTACTTGATAAATCCTATTCAAGTGTTTGTTTGGGATGAATTACTGCACCAGAAACTTGTTTGCATACTAATGCGTTGACATGACTCACTCAAAGCAGTTGATTCCAAAATGTGTCATTGAGCCTCCTCTGCAGCAGCGAGGAATTCAGGGGGCTTTTCAGTGCAGTTTCACCTCTCGTTTACATTTCTGTAAACACCTTATTCTTGAACGCAGAAGTAAAGCCTATGGGCGAGACTTCCGGTTCATTAGCGCAACAAGAATAACAACAACAATGTGCAGAAAGTTAAAACTGTTTGCACTATAAACCAGTGTGCTCATAATTAAGATAAAATATTAAAATAATATGGTAAGACACACTAATTTGCAATATCAAGCAGCAAAACGAGCTGTTTTGTACAGCTAAAAATAGCAGGATGCTGATGAGACCGAAAGCCACACCCATAAAATTTACAAATGGCCGCACCCTCGCTTTTGGGAAAAATAAGGTGGTTGTTTATTTATTTAGTTATTTATTGTGTGGTTGATTGTATTGATGAAGTCTGGAGGAATGCAATTGGATTCGGCTCTTGCATTGCAGAGAATAAAATATGTGATTCTACTGTGCACACCCAAATCAAGTCAGACATATGTTATAAAAGCAGCAGGTCTTTCAGCTGGTTGCCATGACAACCACAATGGCATTTTTTTCCTCATTGTTTCCTTACCCACCTCTATGAATGCGTTCGTATCATGAGAGCACTCAGTGACTCGGGTTCTGTCACTGACCAAGATGTGCTGCCTGAAATATTGTTTTATTTTTATATAAAGAAGAAAAAAAATCCACAAAGACCAGCCTTTCAAAACAACTTTTGGCTGGGATGATAAAGGCTGTAGTGGAGATCGGCCAAACTCAACAGATGCCTGTGCACAATTGTGTCCTACAGATGAATATTTTGTT
>NW_015554107.1:785958-789181 GCF_001515605.1 Sinocyclocheilus anshuiensis | reverse complement strand
TATACGTACAATTTATTTATAAATTATTATTAATGCTTTTCCTTTTTGATTTCCAACTACTGCTTATGTATCATATGGTTTTGTAGTTTGTGTGGCAAATGTTTTGTGTGAAATTGGGCTGTTACTAATGTTGTTGTTACTCTCATTGTAGTCTAAATAAAACCCAGAAAATTTGTTGAAAATATGCCATTTTCTCGCTCTGCCCAAATGAAAACCCAACAAGCCTTATTTTGTTTGAGGCCAGGGTTCGTGGTGGCGACTGCATGACCCGTTAGGGTAGGTCTGTCTCTGCCAGACATGCTGTGCTTCCATCTGTCCAAGGGTCACTTACTCCCCACCGGTGCCAAACGCACGCTTCCCTCTGCGCGGCTCTGACATCTTCTCAGTTTCTGCCTCTTTTTCATGGCTTGTCGAGAAAACTGGGTCACTAGAGCTTTTTATAACCTCATGGAATTGTTGTGAGATTTAACCTTCAGGTGCTAGCTGCTGTTGCTAAAACTGTGGAAAAATGGGGGGAAGATATTGGTAAAGTAGAATAATAAGTCGCATTTGTGATTCAAAATTTATGCATCTGTAACTGCAGTTTAAATGCATTCATGTCCCCTCTGGGATACATAAACTGTGTAAATACATCTAAATGCCATTTCAGATGCAGATTCCAGAAATGTTTTCTTATGTTGGAATGTAAGAGACTAAGTACCAGATGAAGTGCTTCTTATTCTTACCCAAAAATACAAAATGGAAGAAAGAGTTAAAACTGAACACAATCTTGCTACTCAAGCTGTGTATGAATATATATAAAAAATGTATTTGCTTCTTTTCCATTTTGCATTTACTTGTACTTTTACTTTCAATAATTAAGTACGCTTAAGATTTAAAAAATACTTTTCGTACTTAAGTACAATAAATATCACATACTTTAAGACTTTTACTCAAGTAATATTCTAAACGGTGACTTCAACTTCTACCAAAGTCATTTTCTGGTAAGATATCTGTACTTTTACTTGAGTATGGCTTTCAGGTACTTTATACACCACTGATAGTTTCTATGATCTATTTAGGCCTACAATGTTTTTGGGAAAAGCAGCCCTGCATTGTTGTGTAGATGGAGGCACTGCATGCCAGAATATTACAGTATTTCAAAATAAAACCTTTTGCAAAGCAGTCTAGAATAAAAACTCTTTTTTTCCTGCATTTATTCGCTATTTTCATAACTTTGGAAAGCAAAAGACCAATTAGAAATAGCATTCGCAAACCTATTTCACTTCCGCAATATGACATATTTCAGAATTAAACAGAAAATTCAACAAGAATAAAGAAATTTTAGAAATGAACTGAATTGTGAAAAGGCAGGATTTATCACTGTAATGGTATTTAACAACTACACTCTTAAAAATAATGGTGCTTCACGATGCCATAGAAGAACCTTTTTGTCTAAATGGTTCCATAAAGAACCTTTAACATCTGAAGAACCTTTCTGTTTCACAAAAGGTTCTTTGTGGCGAAAGAAGGTTCTTCAGATTATAAAAAGGTAAGAAAGATATGGTTCTTTAAAGAACCTTTCACTGAATGGTTCTTTGTGGAACCAAAAATGGTTCTTCTATGGCATCGCTTGAAGAACCTTTTGAAGCACCTTTATTTTTAAGAGTGTAATTATACTGTTAACTATTGGCTGTTAACTGTTTTTGATAGGTTCCAACATTAGCCTAAATTAATATAAATGAATGATGAACATTAACTAATAGGTAGTGATGTCAGCTGAAAGGGGCAGTTGTTTTACTTTGAAATGTGTGATTATTCGAAATAGGAACAATTTTGATGTCATTTTGACTTTAAAAACAAGTACACTCTTAAAAATAAAGACAATGCCAGCAATTCCATATTTGGTTCCCAAAAGAACCTTTCAGTGAACAGTTCTTAAAAGAACCATTTCATAGTGTGATGAATATTTTAATAATCTGAAGAACCTTTTTCGGTTATAAAGAACCTTTTTTTTTTTTTTTGCAATGCAACGGTTCTATGGATGTTAAATGTTCTTCATGGAACCATCAATTCCAAAAAAGAACCTTTATTTTTTAAGAGAGTAAGGCTGGAAGTGCAGCCTACTTTTAAGCGTACTTGCATAAAGCTTATGCTGTCACTACTGATTATAAGCACTTGCATAAGATACTTTTGTTCCTTTTGATCAGCAAGCTGTGATATTACCATCCATTGGATTTCCACAGCACTAAAATCCATCATAAAACCTACAGAACACATACACACACCAGATTCAAGGGCGCTCGTCTGCTCAAGAGCCTGGCGAATCGTTCCCCCTTTCAACTCACCATAAAATGTTCCTTCTACGGTGTTTTAAAGTGCTGTGGTGAGTTGCTTAGAAAGGTCACAAGATGTGTATCTCGTCCCCTTGTGGCTGAGTGAAAGAGATAAATGGCTCCCCTCGGCACTCTGCCTGTCTTCAGTGGGTGTTACCCTGGCGGTTGATGTCTTTTGGAGGACAGTAGAGCGGGCTGTAGAGCAACATGTCACCTCAGTATCAAAGATATGATCATGTTTATTTAACGCAAGTAGGTGCGTTTCAAGAAGGTGTTTGAGTTTAAGAGCTCAGTTTATTTAAATGAGCTTTTAGGAAAATGAGATGCTGGAAGAAGTTCAATGCTGGATCTTCATCAGTGAGTCTTGGCTAAATACTGTAGGCCTCTTACCAGAGACTTGAGTGTCCACAATGAGAGTTTATCATCAGAGGACATATTGTGCTGAGTCAGAAGGCTCTGACCAGTTTCTATGGTGATTAAATAAAAGCTTGCCGTGTTGTGTGCTGTTTACAGTTGCATTTATGGCTTTATTATAAATATATATTTTATTTCAGTCTACTGGAGATGGCTATGTTGGTTTTATATCCTATAAATTGCACTAAAATACTATTTCAAACCCAGTCTGTTTAAGCATTAAAGGTAAAGTGTGTCATTTTGTGCCAGTAACACAACCAAATGGAACAGAAAAATAATGAGTTTTTTTCACTATACATATTTTTTTTTTAAATTATATATATATATATATATATACACACACACAATGCGCCGACAGACAAGACAGAGCAGGATACTTTTGGTATGAAACAAAGTGTCAGCTTTCAAATTGTCATTTTGTAAGAAATTCAAACAATAAATACCGTTTTATGGCCCATTTAATGTGTCGTGACTATGCATGGGACGATAACCGG
>NW_015554107.1:780721-784681 GCF_001515605.1 Sinocyclocheilus anshuiensis | reverse complement strand
TAGGCATGGGACGATAACCGGTTTCAAGGTATACCGCGGTTTGGAAAAGTCACGGTTTCAAAACCACTAAAATTTTCCGTTATACCGTTCCTGCGGTATGCGCAGTTTTTTTACGTGTCGGAAAGTGCAGGAAGTGCAGGACTCCCTCAGTTGTGTGCAGCGAAGAGTGTAACGAGTCACACGACCCCTCCCCTCCAGTTGGGTGCGAGCAGTAGGAGATGAATCCCTGGAACTTTTTCCCCCGTCGAAAAAGACGAAGTCTGTCGTATGGGAATTTTTCGGGTAACGTAGACTAACCATGTTCCGTACACAACGGTGTTCCGTACAGATGACGTTTTAGCTCCGATTGCTAAATAAATACTTCCAGGTCGAACATAAACTATATATCTGTGTCATCTTCATTTCTCCCTCTTTCACCCCCGATCAAGACAGAGACACACCCGCCGTTTGTTTCAGTGTTGAAATAAATACTATTTGGCTTGCTACCGAGGCAGATAACATGGCTAATTAACTAGCTAACGTCAACTAGTTTCCTCCCTCACGTTACTTCACAGCGTGAGGAATAGCAGACTAAAGTACTACGTTTCTGCGATTTAGAACAATAATTAAATTTAGCTGGTATCACGTCTATACTTTTATGCTTCCTGCCATTGTTTACATTTAAAAAAACAAACAAACTGCTGGCTCTCAGGTGTCTTTGCCACTGTTTGAGTGTTGTACGGAGAAAGACTGTGTGTGTGTGTGTGTGTGTGTGTGTGTGTGTGTGTGTGTGAGTGACACTCGCGCTCTTCCTTATTTCCTATTCCTTATGTGTGTATGTGCACACATACCCAGACATTTAAAAATAACCTATTTTAGAGCTGTAATCGCAATACCGTGAAACCGTGATATTTTTATCTAAGGTTATCATACCGTCAGAATCTCATGCCTGTCGCTGTAGCGCCACAGTTCAAGCAGCATGTGAAGCAATCATCTCTTCAGCTTTACTATTAATAGTGCGAAATAAACATGAATGAACATCAGAAAGTATCTTGTTTCAACCACGGAAAAACGTCAATAAAAACGTTTTTCAAGTTTAAAGTCGGCATGAAATCAAAATGTACTTTATTTACTTTACTAGCGCACATTGCTAGTCTTGATGAGAACAATTAATCCGTGCAAGTTAATCCGCTGAAAAAAATTGTTTGTCTTGGTAATCTTTAATCAAAATCTGAACATTTGCTTCCGCTCTGGAATGGCAGTCCTTCTCTGATGATGTCAGTTTGACGGCTTGGGCAGAATATCCTTTTAAACACACCCCTCCAACCGTTAGTTTGATATGAGTGCGAGACAGAGGAGGAGCGCCAAAATAAAACCATGCCCTCGATTCAATATTCCGTTTCAGATGGAAATACGTCGCTACACTGAAATAAAGTCGGCAGCAACTTCCGGTTCACGCGGACTTTAAGTTAACTGACGTTAATCTACTCTCTGGTCTGGTTAGTTTGTCGGACAAAAATAGCAGATTCGACGTTATAATTGGTCAGATCACCTGTCAATCAAACTTCCTTTGAAGGGTCAAACTGCCATTCAAAAGTAGCTTTGTTTTCTCACTGTACATAATTTAAAAATATATATATTTTTTATATAAAATGTTGATATACTTTATATTTTATTTATAAAAATTGGGTGTACTTTGTATTTTATTTATACAATTTATAGAAATATGTAAAATATGTGTACATTTTGTTTAGGAAGAGCATTACTGAAAACAGTGTATATCTATCTATGAACTAATATCATGCATTATGAAGTTTATCTGATATTTTTCTCCATTATTTGGTTGTCTTGCAAATGATGCTGCAACAGAAAAAATTGACACACTTTACCTTATTAATAGTAGTTATTTTGTTTGGGTATGCGCTTTGATATGTATTTCAATTTACAGTTTTCTATCTAGTATATTTCAGCAAGTCTTTTTTCACAAAGACGTGTAGATTTATCATTGCGTGCCGGGTGTCTCGCACCTCAACCTACACAGAAAACGTGGAGAAATTTATACAAGAACTACGATGTTTCTTATTTTATCTCGTGTCTTGGGAGCATAAATTGTTGTCTTCATTGTACTCCAGTCATATCTGTGGCAAGCAGTGACCCAATTATGCCCCTCAGAGGTGTGAAGTTGCAGTTGCACAGACAGACTCTAACTTGTGCATTTATATTCCTCATTAGCCCAGCAGAGTTCATCAGCGCTAATGTACATCACCTATGAAAGACTTTGGAGATAGAGTTACATGTACAGCACCAAAGCTAATTACAGATAGAAGCAAGAATTCATGGATAATTAGAAAAAAATGCACACTTGAAAGATAAGGAAAGCGTGACCTATATAAGGTTCACTCTACTGTAATTTGTCATAAGAATGGCTTAGGCCTCAGCAATATACTGTAAAAAAACATATTTATTAAAGCATATGCTCATGAACAAAAAGAAAAGAAACAACAACTGCAGAAATGCAGAACATATCATATGTACCATAAAATTGATAAAAACAAATCACTGTACACGCTACAGTGCTTTAAAATCACAGCTTTGCATTGCAACTTTCTTCATTTATTTCTTTATCTTATGTACATATAGTCATAAAACACTGATGTTAAAAGTTATTCTTTATATTATGAACGAACTCTAGGATAATTTATCAGCTTCATTTGTTAAAAATATTACAACAGCAAGAAACAAAAAACCATACAAAACTATTACAATCATTTTCAGTGTTTTTGTGTTGACCGATGAAACCAGTTTGAGTTGAGTGAAATGGAACTCGGTGGATATTTTGGTCTGTCAAAAACAAATGCAGGCGTTCCCACTTAAGAAAATGAGGAGGAAAATTAAATTAGAACATAGAGTTTAAATCTGGCCATTTATGACTCAAGGATGAAGTTTACTTTCACAGTAAAGAGAAAGTGTTTTCTTGCTACAGTGTAGTCGCTTTTTAAATTGCACTTTTTAAACACAAACAATCAAGTAGCTGAGAAAAAATGTCTTATAAATGTACATTAATTAGAGTGATTTATCAATTGTTTTTGTCAATTTTGTACTGTTTTGTCAAAATACATTGAATACATCTTGTTGCAACATTCAAACAAATATATCAAAGCCATAAAAAGGTAGCTTATAAAGTTTTGAACATTATTGCTGATCAAAGGACATATTCTTATGGACCACCAACTGATTTGGTTTCATCTTATAGGAACAGTATTTATGGTCAGATTTGTACATTGAAGACTAGCATTAGTCGCTGATATTGTATATTCGGTTGATATATTCACATGTACACAAAGTAATCTGAGGACAAAGTGATTTTCTACTGTGACTCAGATTGCTGACTTTAGTTTTATAGTCTTCCTATGGGCCTCGCTTTGACGTGACAGCTACTCTCTGTATCAGCACAAGCCTTCATGTATCTGAGACGCACTAGCTTTAAATTGATTAGACTGTGCCGCACTGACTGAACCTGTATCCTGGCTGTTTTTAAAGAGTCAGCCCTATTAAAAGTAGAGATTTCATGCTGAATTCATGCTGTTCACTTCAGCACCATCGCACACACAGAAACCTGTTGTGAAGCTGAGGAAACAAGAGGTACAGCCCTGTTCCTTTATAACTGCGGCTCATGCATTCCTGAGGCCTGTTTGCAGCCAGAAAGCTGTTGTTCAAACTGCAAATCAAAATGATTTACTCTTACACATTTGTAATGACAGATGTTGTAATTTTTTCAGTCTTCCATTTTTTTTTCATAATTGCAATTTATAAAGATGCATCTGTAGGAGGGTGGTACTTTAGTCATTTTATATACAAATCTATCAATGTACAGTGGCCCCAGAAAGTGTAAGCCCAGTAAAAAATTGATGAAAAATGCACAAAATAAACAATTTATTAAATATTATTCAATATATATATATATATATATATATATATATA
>NW_015554107.1:767884-780697 GCF_001515605.1 Sinocyclocheilus anshuiensis | reverse complement strand
GTGTATATATATATATATATATATATGAAGAGTTCATTTGCAAAAACAGATAACTCAGTTTTTAAAAATGTTCAAAAATCTTGTTTTTCATTGTGAATTCCAATTAATCTCAATCAAACTGCAGTTGGGTTACAATAAATGTAATGAAATTCATAAATTTTAAATGTCAAAATACTTTTTAGGGCCAATGTAACTAATCTGACTTAAAAAGGAGCGACAGATAGTGTTCAAATTCACATACAGTATTGAAAGTAAATGCAAAGATAGTCCGTCTTAATAAAAAGAGCTGAGAGTGGCCGACGCGTTCTCTGGACAGAGTACTGCGCGTTCTCCCTTGAAAAGTGCTGGACTAAGGACTGGAGATCTTTGCACATGTTCCACAGGTCTGCTTTCCAACTCTAGGGATTTATGAGGGCTGAGAGCATATTCTTGTCTGCTTCTTGCTCTCTCTCTTACTCCTTTTACGCCCCCTCCGAGGAGAGGTGGGGGGCAGAAACAGTTAGGCTTGCTTTCTGGAACAGCTGGGCTGAAACGAGGAAAAGCCTGTTGGGTTTGAGGTGAGGGGAAGGAACCGAGCTGGAGTGGGGGGAAATCAATCATGGCCTAAGGCTGGTAAAGGTGCACAATTAGCGAGATTGGATACATTTGAAATGATGGAGCTTCGGCTACACCAGCTCACCATTCCCAGTGGAGACAGAGAGAGGGAGTGATGATTCCACTTGAAAGACCTAATTATTCATCATGACAGTTTCCATGTTTAAAAAGGAGCTCGGAGCTTTGGGCCGAGTTATGGATGCAGATATAGATATCACAGGATCGTGGCTAGATTGTGAAATACTTATGCTTGACGGAAACATTCCTACATATGATTTTTACCAGAGCGACTCAGTATATCCATCCGGGACTTCTAGAAGCTGCCTTTTTTTTTTTTTTTATTCCTCATCATGCACTGAATTATTGCAAAACATCCTATTAGAATTGAATGCTGTGTTTAAAACACCATCACTAAAAAATATCTGTTTTGCCTGAACACTGGAGATACTTCTTTAGTGTATGGTTGGTTTGGTGAGACAGGTTTTAAATCATGCGGTGAATGTTAATTTCCCTGGGGTCTCCACCACAGATCAATGTGCTGGAAGCCAACATGAAGACTGGTCAACCTCTCTGACCGATGGCTATATTGGGATTTTCCACGGTGCTTTTAGCTGGTGTTGGCTTTGGAGACATGTTGGGAAGGTGAAGGTGGTTTTTGCAGGTTGGATGAATTAGTGCACAGAAAAAGTGGGTGGATGACAATGATCAAGAGACGTTATCATGTTTTGAGCTCATCTTGAATTGACTTCATCCTGAAACCACATGCATTAAGAGCAAAAACGACCAAGCATGTGATGGCAAATTACATTGTGTTACATCACACACGCTGCATTTGCATATCAGTCACACTCAAGACACCCATATGACTATGATTTTTTTCAGGCTTATTTCACTGATGCACTATTTAAAATGTTTTCTTACTAGCTTTATTTAAATAAACTCTAACATGTAGATGCCAGTTCCATTAAAACATCCATGTGATGGATTTCATTTTCATATATTAAATAAAGGTCAAATCTGTAAATATAAAAACAAAATTGATACTTTTCGACCTCATGTAACTTACCTCATGAGCTTTACAGTCGGTGTTGTAAGTGGCCCTTCAAACTCTACCCATGTGTCCCTGATACTTCCAGTACATCCTTTATTTTCACTGTCACCATATACAAATATGAACAAATTCTATACAGTAACGCAATCACATGATTTTTTTTCTTTTCGGACTGCAGTCTGTACCTTTCTCCAAGATATGTGAGATGAACAATGACATCAATGTAGTTTATTATTAGCAACTAAACGTAGCTCTAACTTTACACTGTACCAGCCATTCTGACATTTAAAAAAATGTAAGTCATTGCAAAAAAGAGGAACATGCAATGTTTCCAAAATGCCTCAGTTAACACATAACTCCATGTAACATAGAAATGATCATTTAAAATGAAGTCACTTCGAAATAATGTAATTATTAAAGAATTGTCTTTGAACTCCTACACATTCTTTCAACAGCGTTGGTCTCGTTAAGTTGTAAACATTACAGCATTTTGCTTGCTCCTTTAATTGGGTGCATATCATTCTGTTGTTGTCGTTTTTTTTTCTTGAAGAAGACTTGATAAGCGATCGTACATGGTAAATTGTCTTTGGGCTCCTTAAAAAGCTTGAGGGAGAGCTGGGTTGTGGTTCTGTGAGTGCACAGAGTAAGGTAGATTACGTAAACACCCTGAGAGTCACTTGTCTGTTTTTCCCCTTTTTTTTTTTCTTTTTACTTTTTTTTTTTAATTCGCAATAATTTAATAATTTGGGCCTGGCCCCGGCAGCCGGTAAGGGATGGTGGCGGATCATGAGCGGAGGGCGAGTTGACTGGCAACCGCCTCCTCTGCAGGCATGAGAACAGAGTTAATGTGGGTCTGGTCGAGTAGTATGTTATCGATGGAGAACATCACATGGCGTGGGAGGTGCGTGGCGAGGGAATGGCTCGTAAGGGGGGGAGGGTAAAAGTAGTGGTGGAAAGTGGTTGGCAAACGGAGGAGGGGGAGTTATGAACGATCAAAATCAACTAGGCTTACATGATGGGATTGAGCTATAACATCAGCAGGTTCCATTGGT
The DNA here is from genome assembly GCF_001515605.1 of Sinocyclocheilus anshuiensis. Lineage (NCBI taxonomy): Eukaryota > Metazoa > Chordata > Actinopteri > Cypriniformes > Cyprinidae > Sinocyclocheilus > Sinocyclocheilus anshuiensis. The sequence goes on along the minus strand of NW_015554107.1, from coordinate 778,000 downwards.
AAATGGAAACCCAACAGATTTTAGCTTTAGGTGGACAGAAGACATAACACCCGCCCAGCCAAGCCTCTCACAAGCAGTTGCATTCGTTCGCTCGCTCGCATCACTCACGCAGCATGGCCCCTCCCCCAAAACCGAGCACATGGTTTCAGGCACGAACTTGCAATGTGTTATTGATGAAAACTGAGTGTAGTGGGAGGTGAAGAATAAGACAACAGAAGACAGGTGATGGTAAAATGAACATTTATAATGACTGCTGTTGCTGTCGGAAAATAATAACTCTTAAATAAAAAAGAAAAAGAGAAAAACAAACGGAACGACTTAATAGATATTAGGCATCACTCACGCAGCATGGCCCCTCCCCCAAGACCGAGCACATGGTTTCAGGCACGAACTTGCAATGTGTTATTTGATGAAACTGAGTGTAGTGGGAGGTGAAGAATAAGACAACAGAAGACAGGTGATGGTAAAATGAACATTTATAATGACTGCTGTTGCTGTCGGAAAATAATAACTCTTAAATAAAAAAGAAAAAGAGAAAAACAAACGGAACGACTTAATAGATATTAGCACTAAATTGCTGACTTCACTGGTAATCCACAAGTCAAGAAACACAACTCACTATTTTTTGTACAAACACAATGCTACAGTTACATTAAATATTTAATACTTTTTTAAGTCAGTTAATGGATGATGTTAAAAGAAACCACTAAAATACTAAAAACAAAACAGTAATTCATCTTTCCAGTCATTCCCTTTTGTCTAGTTTCTTGATGCCATTTATTAATAGTGTATAGTAGTGAAAATAAATAAGCTCATGAAGGGTTATCAGAAAACAAAGCTGGCAGCATAGAAACATTAGATGTGGAGCTCAAGCATGGTTGAGACGCATGCAAATGATCGTTCGGCATCACAGAGAAACAATTTTGTCTCGTGAACAGATGCTGCAATGGTCAAGACACCTAATCGACACATTATCACAATTTACACTCGACACGACTGATATGTACAATGAGATTAGCAACTACAATCAGTTCAAGTATGAAACCTACACTAATCTTAGTCTACCTTGGCGGTTAGTAGTGATTATGCATTATGTGGAGGGGCCAGATCCGGATTTTGACCACCTGATGGTTTCGGTACTGCGTGCGTGGCTCTATAACCACCATGTTCAATTGCTGATCGCAGAACCAAATCGTTCTTTCTCTGAGCTGCTTTAGTTTAGTTCAACTTCCTATCGGTAGCCCGTAGGAGCACTCCACAAAAGCGATTTTATGCTGCCAGCCCCATTACGTTGAACATGTTTCTGGTTACAGTTCAACCATATCTGACAGATATTTACAATGAGAGAAAATAATGAAATTGCGGAGGAAACAGTTTGGATCTTATTGATTTTTTTTTCTTTTCTTTTGTGTGCCTTTTTTTATTAAATATCCCCAATGATGACTTAAAAAAAAAAAGAGAAATAAATCCAATCATCTCAACTAGAATTGCACAGTCTCAAAAAGGTTTGGAGATGGAATGGAGATTTTAAGTCCAAACAGTTGATGAACATAGAAGGGGAGGAAGAAGGTCAATAAAGTTCATGAGGGGTGAGAAGTTCAAAGTTCAGAAGATGGCTGCACGGCTGATGTTTACACACTCCTCAGCTTTTTTTTTTTTTTTAGCATTTTTTATGCTAAAGGAACCAAAAAAAACCTGCCATTAAAATGGATTTTTATTTTCTTTGCTTGCGCGTAATGTTTTCCATTGAGAAAATCAAATGGAGACTCGGGGGTGAGGAGAGTGACAGTGCCCCCAACATTATGGCACACAATCAGTGATGTCCTGGAGGTTGAAGAGATGACAGAATTAGGAAAAGCAGTTTATGAGAGGTAGCCAGCCGTGTTTTTACCGTGTTAATCCAGGTCTTTCTTTTACTGCTCGCTTTTTGGGTAATGTTGAGGCGTCATGACTGACATCATGTTATGGAGAAACATGCTGGCTTCATGGGTGCGTCCAATGGATGTCCAACATACAAGAGAACTCAAAAAGTTTGGAATGGTACTGTTTTTGTTTGGCACTCAGGAGAAAGTCTGGGAGGGTGTGAGGGGGAGGTCGGCAGAAGAGTGGGGAGTGGTTGGAAAAAAGGGGAGCAGTGAAAGTGCAAAAGGGAGAAAAAGGGAGAGTAAACAGGATACATATGAATGACATTTTTGTTATACTTGGTCTAGGTTAGAGAGTGTCGTACAAATAAAAACAGGAAAATAAAAAAGAGAACAGAACAGTGATATGACAAATGTATTCTAACATTGCTGGTGCTTCAATGGGTACGAGCTCAAGAGTGACCCCGGGCTGTCGTCTTCTGATGGCGTGGGGTGGGGGGTTGGACTGGGGGGCGTGTGGGGTTTGGGAAGAACGACGAGCTCTAGCCGTGCGCCCACATAAAAGCAATGACCTTCTCGACATCAGCTAAACCATAAGTTTGCATTCATCTGCACAAAAAAACAACTGCGCCGTCTCCTCTACGCATGAAAACATAGCAACCATGACTAAGCACAGTGCAATTTTGACGCTGAAATTGAGAGAGAGAAAAAAACAATATTCATGATATCAGACATGCCCTTTTTGGCACTTATTATCATTAATGGTAATAATAAAAAACACTGTCAAAATAACGATTTCTGTAAAAACTATTCTGCCGTTTTTGGTCAGCTTCGAACATCTGGCCAATCCTTTCTCATGCAAACATTGCGTTATGACGTCATCGGGAAGTCCCGCCCCTTTCCTTTATTCGTGGAGGTCTGAGGTAAAGGATTCAAGCAGTTTAGCGGAAACAGGGCTGCTCTTATCTGGGGTGGCATGAAGCGTAAGAGAAGTATAAAGTGCATATTCTCGCGAGAATGGGTCAAGCTTAATGTGCAGTGATGGCAGAACAAGCTAAAGAACAGAAGCCTAATGATGTTAGTACTGACACAGCAAACACAAGCCCTAAAATCATGATCGAAAGAGTGATATGCAAACTTATGTAGTGGTGAATACATTCATGGCCATGTTAATGTCGCTAAATTAACCCTCCGTTACCCAACTTTTCCCATTGTTTTTCTTCGAAATGATCACAAAACATTGATAAGTCTGTACAAAATGAGTGCTATAGTTATGACGCTGAATATGACCATGACTATGAATGGATTTGGTTTCTGTGGCCTAGTTTTCATGGACAACAAAAACTCCCATCTTGGTCTTAGCAAAACTAAAAATAAAAAGGTAAAAATGTGAAAAAGCTAATATAATAGCTCAAACTGTTGTTGCCATGCAAAGATTTGTCCTCAAAATGAATGCACATTGCCTAATTGTTTTTTTTTTTGTACGATTTTTTGTCTTCACTTTTTTTTTTAAATCCACGCTTCACTTGGTATCATGCAATATCAACGTGCAAAAAAGATAACATCTATCTTCACAAAATACATTTTCAGAACTATAAAAGGCTGACTTAAGAACGCTGATAACTTATAAAACTTTAACCATGCTAAGCTAACTCGGCAGTCTTCTAGCCCCAGGGGATGTGTGTTAATGTCCACATGGCACCCTGTTTTTGTTTGGCCTACGAGATGAATCCCACCCTTCTTTTTTAACAAGGACTAGTTAGTTTAAGGGGGCAGAAAACTCTCAACCTTATAGTGCTAATGTCTATTTTTTGCTTCTCTAGTCACTTTACCCCCGCTAGTTATACCTTAACTGTGGCTTGTTTGGCACTTTTCACTTTTTTTTTTTCTTTTTTTAAATTACAAAAGTATGTCTGCTCTTAACTAATGGTGTTTAAATCACATTTAAATCTGTAAAGATCTATTTTGGCACAGGTTTATTAATCCACTGATATAGCAATTATTTCATTATGAATGTAGCATTTAGTTACACCTCTTACAACTACCACATCCTGCTAAATGACAGACCAGATATGTTTTTTTAATCTTAAATTTTAGTACATCACTTACTCAATAGCAGCATCTTCACAACTTAAAAAATAGTATATGCAAATCTACTTAACATCTAGGTAAATCCAAAGCTCCTACACAGACAGAAAAGGACAAGACATGACGACATGCTACTACGTATATTGCTTTCAGTACTCATCACATTTGATCTATTTTCCCAGTTACTAACAAAAAAACTAAACGAAAAAAAAAAACTCCCATATGTACTGAATACAAAAACAACAAAACAGAAAGCTGCTCCTTGACACTATGTTGGCACCTTTTTATAGATTTCACATTGAATTGTCACAGTAATATCTTGCTTTTAATGTGTCTTAAATCAAACGGTGATGTAACCGTTTTTTAAACGAGAAAAACATTTATCTGGGGGATCTACTGAGACTCGTTCAAGCTCTGAAGTGTCTGATGAAGTACTGCATCATGGGTAAAACCGAATGCACAGATGCACTCTAAAATGCGGAGGCGCTCGATTGCCATCGCTTCCTTGTCTTGATCTTCAAATCTGAATTATTACGTCCTATTGTTTGAAAATTGCACCTCAACAAAAACGTGCAACTATCTTATAGTAGAGTACCTGGAGTCATTGCTGTTTCAGACCTCCTCACCTTGGGCGCAACTGCTATACACATTCATATTTATCCAAACTTATCACCTTTACACGCATTTACACACACGTGCACACCATACAAACACATGGATGGCTCGTATTAAGTCCCTTTTGGAAAGTGTGATGTGCGCAAGTATGATCTACTGCAAGCTTCTAGTTCAACTCTGTAGGCGCGTCTTCCCTTTCGCATCGTCATTGTTTCATGAAAGGGCAAGCAGACATGCACTGTTACACCAGACATTGCCACCCATGGAGAGATGTGAGAGAAAAGGGGGTCTCTGGGTTGATGTGTCAGAATGGGGGTGCACGAAGGTAAAAAGGGGTGTTGAGAAGAGGTGAGGGGAGGTGATGGTTTTTAGATGAGAATAAAGAAGCCTCCTTACCAATCGGCTCAGATTTACTCTCTCTGGTGCTCCAATAGCAAAGGAGAGGAAAGAATCATAACTTTAGTCATTGGGAGAGAGAGCACCAACTCTGTCTTTTTCTGTTGGTCTAATTCTTCTTTGGGAAATGCTCTCTGTGCTAAAGTCTTGATAATAGGAACAGTTTGGTATTTTTAAGCTCATTCCAGCCGGTAGAGAATCAATATGTTGTCGTTTAGACACAGAATCATTTTGGAAGACACCTAGAGTTTAAACGTACAGAATATACCATCCTCTGCCCCTTCACGATAAATATACACGGTCAGCTGGTGGGTAGTTAGTGCACACTTGGAAGGATATGGTTGGATACTGCAACATGATGCCAAAAAACTGGTCCGAAGAGTCTGACCTCAACCTAACAAACCATCCAGGCTTCTTTTCCACCCTACGGTAAGCGATACCTTGACTCCACGTAGGTTGTTATAAATATGAGACGTTCCACATGAGTACATTCCATCATGGTGACGCATCGATGCGATAACGATATAGAAACCCTGACTTTTTTTGGCCTTCCATCACGGCCTCCACACTTCACAGTGCATTAAGACAAAATTCAGTGTACTCCGATTCAAAACAAAAAGGTAATGGGACCTTATTAGCAGCACATACGTCGCACATGGGTATTTCAGATCTGCACAGGATGATCTTCACACGGGCAGCCCGTTCTAAAATTTTATTCACTGGTGACTCGGGACATACAGTATATAAAAAAAAAACTGTGATAGAAAAGACAACCTGGGACTTCCATGTTACCGAGCAGCCTGTGCAGATCAGAATTTGTTCATAGTCATTCAGTAGTATGTTGTTCATGAAACGCCTCAGAGCTCTGAGGGCCAATTTCTGATTTGATATGGAATATCTATGCAAATTTTCCCGTAGATTTGCACAGATATTCGACTGCAGTGGCTCAAAGTGCACAATCTCTCGCGCTGCAGAGGGGCAGCATAGAGTAAAGATGGGGATATGTTTTGGGATGTTACATAAAAGGATTGGCTTTCATATAAAGTCGTATTCTGACACTCCCTTGGACTTGTGCAAAGACCTACATTCTCATTCAGTAGATATGTGAATAAATTGTCTAGTCCCACTGTGATTTCAAGTCTGCGTATGTTTAGTTGCATTTTCAGCATTTAAATCTGGTAATAGTTTGCTGAGTGTGTGTGTGTATATGTGTGTGTTTTGTATTAATATCACTGTACAGTACATCCGCCCCTATTCTCTCTGTTGGTGCCGACGGTGCAGTTATCACTGGACATTAAATAAGACATATATTACATGGACACACGATTCAATCTACTTAAATAAAAAACTAAATCCAAAATATTGTCTTTACATTCATGTCAACCTGAATTCACAGATTAAGAAAAACAAAAGGAAATACCTAAATCCTTATGGGTGAAATCATATTAATAAATAACGTTGATGGTGATGATAATTTGTAATAATAATAATAGTAGTAGTAATAATAATAATGATAATAGTATTTGTATAAACACCAGACCTCAAATCCCATAGACGAATGCCACAATTTTCTAGGAGCTCTGGTACGAAAGATTCAGGTGCGTTTTGCGTCCTGGCCTATGTCCGCAACATGATCTACAAGCTTTCCTTATGCTAACAACATCTGCAGTGGCATGCACCTGGTCCAACTAATCAGTCTAAGGCCCTCTTAAAGAGAAGGCATGGGCAAAAGGGTGGGAGTTAAACTAAGGACTAAAAAATTAAAGAACAAACATCTGTCAGCTAGGAGGGGATGGGGGTGGGGAAAGGGCCGATTCCTGGGATTGCTCCACCCCATTGTCCCCCATCCGACCACCTTGCCCACCTGCTGGGAACTGCAGCGCGGCAGCATGCCGGGTTGAAATGCCATTCACTGCTGTCCAGAAAATGCACAAAAAAAAACAAAAAACAAAATCAACCAATAAAAATCCCGAATTTAAGGATTAAACCCATATTTACATTTTACACATTTTTCTTTTTCAAATTTTCCACTTTGAAAGGAATTCTTTCAATTTTTTTTTAATACTGAGATTTTTCCCACAAAGAATGTGGCTGATTTCCGTCGATATTCGTGCCCTCCATCTTTCTCTGTATCTTCCCCATCCCCCACTCTTTTTCTCTCCTTTTTTCATACTCCCTGTTTTTAGCCCACCTTCTGCGGATTGGTGGCCCTCACACCCTGCTCGTATGTGATTCGCTGGCTGATAAGATATTGGGCTGCCTGTGTGGCGGCTGGTGATCCGGTAATGGTAACTTTACGGTTTCTGGTGCCAGGAACAAACTCTCCCTTTTTGGAGATCTGAATGCGGGCTCCCGTCAGTTCTTGGTACTCCACAAGCGTTTTGCCTCCCTTCCCCAAAATGGCACCCACCAAGTTCTCCGGCACCGCAATCTCCACCACATCTTTGTGACCCTCGGTCAGCTTCTCGGTGGCCAGCAGGGAGCTCGCCATCAGCGGGGAAGCGGCGCTCAGGTAGCCGTTGGTGGCTCCGGTGGCGGCGGCGAGCGATCCTAGCGTGAAGCCTCCCAGGCTGGTCGCCGGGTGCCCGGAGCTGGTGGACGCGTCGCTGGCGTAGGAGGCTAGCAGGTTGGCGGCCGCGGCTGCGGCGGGGTTGGCGCTTGCGGCCACAGCGGCTAGGACTCCTGAGGCAGCCGCAGGGTTGAGCCCTAGGCCCAGGGAGTTGGTATTGTATCCGTAGCTGGCTAACGTGTTCAGCGCGGATGTGATAGTCAGCAGGTCGTTTCCTGAGAAGCTGGACATGGTGGTGGGGAAAGCGCCCACTCCAGCCAGACTGGCCTGCCCTAGGAGACTGGAGGCCGTGGCTGCCGCCGCCGCCGCAGCAGCCGGCATCACCTCTGCCGAGTTGGCGTATGGGGAACCGGTGGGGTTGGAGTTGGCCACAGGGCCAGAGATGTTGGAGTAGCTGATGTTCAGACAGCTGCTGCTCTGTGGGTCCTCCTGGATCTTCTGCACAATGATCTCCACAGCCTTGCGGTTCTGCTCAGGCTCCCCGCTGATGGTGACAACGCGTTCCTGCAGGTTGATGCCTTCGGGTTTCTGTGAGAGCTGGACCCAGGCGCCGGACTGCTCCATGACGGCCTTCACCGTGGCTCCGCCCTTGCCGATGATCAGCCCTGCCGTGCTGTTGGGCACTATGAGCTTGGCCTGAAGAGAACATAAACAGAGAGGACGGTGTCAGTTAATGAGTCACTCTCCAGCACTCTTTAAGCATGCACCATTTTTTTTTCAGTTTTGGGATTTACAAGTAGGAAGAATGTTTTTTATCCACTGGGAGCCCATTAGTGGCAACACAACCAGTGTCGAACACAAACAACTATTTTTGCGGCAACTACACCCATATGTATTGAAAACCAAAGCCTGGACTTTTCACAGCAATTACTTTGTTTCAAGTTGCCTTTTTATCAATTAAACCACAAATCAAGTTACATCTAACGGATGAGTTTAATCTAGTAATTTAGCAGCACAGCAGTGTAGTGTTCTCAGAGAGTAAGTTTTAGACAATGTCTGCGAAAAACAATTTCCTCATTGATGGAGGGAAGAAAAGTGTAAACAGTGGTTACCATGGTTTCTTCCCTAACTTAGAAAGGCTTGCTCCTCTGATCAAGCAGTGACTCATGCTGGTACTTTTTACCAAAGCTTCACACAGAACATACTGATCTTGTTAAAATGTTGCTAAAAGCACTGTTACTAGATGTGTTCATTAAGGTTTCTTTCCTAAAAGTATTTGAATTTGTTTCTATGTAAGCGGTTTACGTATCATGTTCTATGTATGAAACTGTATTTGGTGCTGTAACTGATCACCATTTTGAGCTTAAAAAATATTAAAATAACATAAAAGGATTAGATACATTTTGTTTCTAGAATTTATCTAGATTTTTTCCAGATTGTATCACATTAGGTTGACTGTAAAATATCAACAACAAAAAAATATTTTAAAAATTTGTTTATCTCAGTGTTGGAATTAACTAAACAATTAAAAAGATTTTTTACATTTTAAACTAATTTAAATACAGCTTAGATAAAATATAAATATTAGATACACTTAAAATTAAAAATGTTGCCTTGGCAATTAATTAAACATGTTTAAGTTGAAGTGCTACAATTACTAAAAATAAAAATTAAATTAAAAATACTATAATAGTGTATGAATAATACTAAAATGACACTGGTTTATCTGAGATACAAAACACAACGAAGTAGGGTAAACGTACCTATTAAGCTCACCAAAATCTACATTGAGACATTTTTAGTGCACAAGATATTGGTTTCAGTACAAAAACTTATGTTAAAATAAAATATTAATCTCTCACACAAAAATATTTAATTATATTTTAAATGACAAAAGCATTTAAATTAAGATATACATCATTAAATGCAAAAAGTCCGGCTGTGATTAATGGGTACATGTTTGTACCCTTTAAGCACACCCCTGTTCCCATTAAGCTCACATCATGTTTTATTAAAAATTTTTGTTTATTTTAAACAACCTTTTTAAAGAATAATTGAAAAATATTTTTTTTAATGTACAAAGTCAATCACAAAAAACAGAACACAAAAATCAAGCAACAAAGCACTCAATTTGATCAGTTATATATTCATAATGAAATGTCATTTAAGCACATTGCAACATCTAGACTAGTCCATGTTCAGCTAAGTAACACAAATTCAAAAATCAAATAAAACAAACCAATAAAACATTTCATTCATGGGGATGAACACAGAAACTATCCTCATTATGAAGCCTCTTATTAAATGGATGTCAACCTATCTATAGTCTCTTAAGGCTGGAATACACTACATGATTTTTGCCTTGATTTTCCACAGATTTACAGTCTGGAGAAGTTCACAGTAGTTGGCAAAGGTCAGAGCCAGTCTGCAGATTTGAGTTGACAATCCATAGAAAATCAATTAACTTAACTTAACTTAAAGTGACAACCATCACTTAATATTTAAAGTCTGTTTATGAAGTATTTACATAGACGTTCAATGTGGAAGAGCTTAAAGAGAGCACACTGAGCTTAATTGGAGCAGCAACAATTTTTAATACATTTTATGTAATATTTATTAAAATGACAAGATTTTGCAAAATAAATA
>NW_015554107.1:764342-767458 GCF_001515605.1 Sinocyclocheilus anshuiensis | reverse complement strand
GTTCCAGGTTATAATATGCAAAAGTCTAAACATTAATCTCTTAATTTTACAATAAGTAGTGAAACTTACCCAAAATAAAGGCTTAAATATCTAAAAAATGCACATTTAAGGAGCTACTCTTTTGGTGAAAGTTTTTAGACAGCTTTCAAAATGACCACCAGACAGTGTGACCACATGGAGACTCGTATCTCAGCGTGCAATGATCTGATTGACTTGAAATTACAGGAGGTATGTAGGAAGACTATACTATACCGTAAAAAAAAAAAAAAAAAAAAAAAAAACTAAAAAAAAAAATTTTTTTTTGAAGGTACAAAGTCAATCACAAAAAAAAAAAACAGAACACTAAAATCAAGCAACAAGGCATTCAAGTCGATCAGTTGTATATTCAGAATGAAGTGTCATTTAAGCACATTGCAACATCTAGACTAGTCTGCGTTCAGCTAAGTAACACAAATTCAAAAATCAAATAAAACAAACCAATAAAACATTTCATTCATGGGGATGAACACAGAAACTATCCTCATTATGAAGCCTCTTATTAAATGGATGTCAACCTATCTATAGTCTCTTAAGGCTGGAATACACTACATGATTTTTGCCTTGATTTTCCACAGATTTACAGTCTGGAGAAGTTCACAGTAGTTGGCAAAGGTCAGAGCCAGTCTGCAGATTTGAGTTGACAATCCATAGAAAATCAATTAACTTAACTTAACTTAAAGTGACAACCATCACTTAATATTTAAAGTCTGCAATAATCTGATTTATTTGAAATTACAGGAGCTATGTAGTAACAAACACATCAATTGGTTAAGACATCAAGTATGATAATACATTATTTTTTCTTTTTATAATCTGAGCTCAAATGTGGAAGAGTGCTTAATGGGTACGTGAGTTTAATAGGTACGTTTACCCTATATCAAAACAAATATGAGACAGGAAGCAGAAAACAAAAAATATGATTAAAATTATATTCTTATAAAAATTACAAGAGAGGAAAACTGCAGCACTGATGAGCCCAGAAAATTATGCATTAGAAGATAAATAGAAAGATGCTTGTGTGTTTTGTTTTTGTACTTCCTGAGCTGTGAATCACTAGGTAAATAGAGGCACCTCCTGAAAAGCATCGACTCCCAGGGGTCAGTGTTTCCATGGAAACTCAACTCCAGCATTCAAGTGGGACTGAAAGGGAGTCGGAATGATGCATAGCAACCAACCAGCCAACCACCCTCCCACCCCCCACCTTATATGCTCGCAACCATTCACTTAAAACCACCAGCTACTTGTGCCGTAAAACCGCATGTGCGCACATGTATAAGAAAACATCACACACTTTTTGAATTTCGTCTGTGTAACTTGACATATTCGCTTATTAATTGAACCAACAAATTAGCACTTGATCTCTTTGATCATTGCTGGATACATCTATGCACCATAGCATTGTGAGAAAACAAAATATGAGGTGTGGTGTTCACTTTGACAGTTAATTACTCTGTATAATGAAAAGCTCAGAGAGCACTTTGACAATGCTGGATTCAGAATATTTGCACTGTCAAAATGACAGATAGAGAGATGAAAATGGTAAAAAGGGGAGACGAGAGGAGCGAGGATGTGTGTGTCTGTGGGGGAGTGTGTTTGTGTGTGTGTGTGTGTGTATGAACAAAGCAAAGGAGAGACTAGAGGAAAGCAGAGTGAGTGAGAGAGGTTGGGGAGGGGGTGGTGATCGGCTCAGCCTTTACGTTTGTTTCTTTTGTGAGCTCTTTCGTTCTTTTCACTCTTTGCCTCAAGGTCTGCTGAAGCTCGCTGCCCACAGACATATCTTTACCGAGGCTGTTTAGCCTTGCCACTGTTTAGCCTTGCCACTGCCACTCTCATTCAGCTGAGCGGAATTAGCATAGAAATGAAAAACTGCCGACAGGAAATTTCATGGACTCCTACATTCACCTTTTATCTTGCTAGAATAAACAGAACCTTGAATAAGGAATGTTTTGAGCAAAATAATTGTATTCGCGATTAGTGTTTAATGCAATGGAAAGCAGATTGTTTTTGGCACCAGAGACATACTGTGATTGATCTGTACATATGCAGTGCAGTCCAAAGGTCTGAGACCTCCAGTGAAAATGCTTCTATTTTGCCAAATTATCTATTAGCAGATTAGACTTGTGACCTTTTGTTCAAAGGAGTTCACAAATTGATTAGTGACCTCAAAATCCGAATCTAACATTTTTTATTTCATTTAATTGTATTCCTTTTTTTTTTTTTTTTTCAAATCCTAAAACTTTTTTCAGGCTTCAATTGAATTAGATTTTAATGTGCTCTCAAACTTTTGGATTCCACTGTATGGACAACATATATTAAGACGGAGCTCATAGAAGTATTACAATTTAATAGTAAATTGTAGGGATACATTTAAATAATTTCACTATTAGTAACTTCCTGATTCAGATTTTGACTCCACATCTTCATGTAGACCTTTAATTAAACGCACTGTATGCACACTAATAATTCACATTTTTTTATTTTTAATTAATAATTATTTTAAATAAAAAAAACATGGTCACCTGGCTGATATAATGCCAATATTTATACGCTATTGTCCAAAAGTTTGGGGATGGCAAGATATTTTTGTTTTATTTTTTTTTAAATAGTCTCTTATACTCACCAAGGCTGCATTTATTTGATCAAAAATACAGTCATATTGTGAAATATTATTACAATTTAAAATAAATGTTTTCCATTTTAATTTAATTTTAATGTTTTAAAATGCAATTTATTCCTGTGATGGTAAAACTCACCAAAAAATTATTTTACTGCCCTCATACTTTTGGATGGTAGTGTATAAATCAGTAGTTAATATATAGACAGTAGTCAATATATCTATACATATATCTGAAGGTAGTCAATATATCTGTCTATTAGTGCTGTCAAATCGATTAAACATGATTAATCGCATCCAAAATAAAAGTTTATGTTTACATAATACATGTTTGTGTACTGTGTATATTTGTATACATGTATATATTTAAGAAATATATGTAAGATATATTTATATTTATGTACAATTTAAATCGTATATAAATATGAATATATATATATATATATATATATATATATATATA
>NW_015554107.1:757735-763134 GCF_001515605.1 Sinocyclocheilus anshuiensis | reverse complement strand
GCTTCTATTGAATTAGATTTTAATGTGCTCTCAAACTTTTGGATTCCACTGTATGGACAACATATATTAAGACGGAGCTCATAGAAGTATTACAATTTAATAGTAAATTGTAGGGATACATTTAAATAATTTCAACTTCCTGATCTTCCTGATTCAGATTTTGACTCCACATCTTCATGTAGACCTTTAATTAAACGCACTGTAATAATTCACATAATTCACATTTTTTTATTTTTAATTAATAATTATTTTAAATAAAAAAAACATGGTCACCTGGCTGATATAATGCCAATATTTATACGCTATTGTCCAAAAGTTTGGGGATGGCAAGATATTTTTGTTTTATTTTTTTTTAAATAGTCTCTTATACTCACCAAGGCTGCATTTATTTGATCAAAAATACAGTCATATTGTGAAATATTATTACAATTTAAAATAAATGTTTTCCATTTTAATTTAATTTTAATGTTTTAAAATGCAATTTATTCCTGTGATGGTAAAACTCACCAAAAAATTATTTTACTGCCCTCATACTTTTGGATGGTAGTGTATAAATCAGTAGTTAATATATAGACAGTAGTCAATATATCTATACATATATCTGAAGGTAGTCAATATATCTGTCTATTAGTGCTGTCAAATCGATTAAACATGATTAATCGCATCCAAAATAAAAGTTTATGTTTACATAATACATGTTTGTGTACTGTGTATATTTGTATACATGTATATATTTAAGAAATATATGTAAGATATATTTATATTTATGTACAATTTAAATCGTATATAAATATGAATATATATATATATATATATATATATATACATATATATACACACAGTACACACACGTATACACAAACTTGTATCCACACACATGTATACAAATGATGTATACACAAACTTTTATTTTGGATTTGACAGCACTACTGTCTATCCAAAAATATTACCAACAACACTCTTACATTTACATAGACGATTTTTTTCAAAATAACTATTAGCATAATTAAATGACATTTGTTGCTACTTATAGCAGATCCAGCTCTTCCACCTTTTTCTTTATGATGCCATCATTTTTGATGATGGGATTTGGCAGGAGAAGCGCTGATTGAAATGAGGTTGTTGGGAAGGAATCGAGCAGCGTCGACACATATGCAGGTTAATTTCACTGAATGCATCCAAGTGCTGAGTTAGAGGAGGTGGATGCCTGCTACGTCTATCTATAAAAGAGTGAACGGAAGAGGGAGGCTGAGGCAGAGAAATAAAGAGTGCAAGACGGAGAGAGAGACGCCTGCTGCCGCTGCGCCACCAGTCATCTGGGACTAGAAGCCTTTGATGAATTGTCGGGAGGATGCTGCAGGGGGTTGTGGGTAATGGGCAATGAAAGATTGGTCAGCCATGAAGGACATGTATGTACTCCTTATGTAGACTGTGTTACTTTGTTCTATTACTGCTACAAAAAAAATAAAAATGAAAATAATGAGAGCAGCATCTGAGACTAGCAAGAAATTAATCAAAGGATACGGTCTCGTTCTGTGTGGGTTTTTGCTGAACGGGCAGATGAGGCCCCAGGAGTCTTTGTATCCGGCTGCGTGTTATAAAAACCGCTCCGCCACTGAAAAAACCAATTCAAACTTCCTCTAAACTCTTTCTACTGATGTGCCAGCAAAATGCACCCAGTCCTGAAGATGGCAGGGGTCTCAAACGATGTGACCCCTGGCGCATCCCACCCGAGCAACTGTTCCCCCCTCCCAACCTCTGTCCCCGGAACAGTGCCTGACTCTAGAGCCGTAGCTGTTTGCACTTTGAAGTCTTAAGCGCTTGCCTTTGGGTTAATCGCCTGTCTCCTGATCCTAGGCTTAGCCGCCCATCTCTGTACAGCATCTGCCTGTGTGCTCTGGCTGCTGGCACCCGCCTCCGCTCGTCTAGCAAGTCAATCTACTGCCATCTCCTGGCCAGTTAGAAGATCAGCACACAGGAAGGATTATGGTATTAAAAAAAAAAAAAAAAAAAAAAGACTCCACACGAGTTAAAAATAACACCCTGTCCTCCTCCTCCTCACCTTGGTCTTATGACTGTCGTGAAAGGTTGTTGTTTGCTAGCGAGGGTCCTGTACAAGTGGTCGACTCTCAATTTTCACTCCCTATAATTCTTTCTGTCAGGCTCACGCGCAGCAAGCAAGCTTGTGATACTCTATGGCTAATTTTTACTGCTGTTTTATATTTTGAGCACAAGAGCAGAATGCAACAAGCTACTCATTTCACCTGTACACTGTAAAAATAGATTTTCGACGTTGTAAATAAAAGATTATTAGAGTATGTTTTAGAAGAAATTACTATTTCAGTCTTTATACTTCAAAATTTCACATTTCAATGTTACTTGCTGATTCTTTGTGAAATTTACTAGCAATTTCTGAGTAGAAATTGTTTCTCCACCAATTTTTAAATCTTGTTATACTACTAAATTAGTTTTTTCTACTTTTAGACACGAGGGTGGTAAAAAGGATATATTTGGAGACATATCAAAACAATTAACATGCATTTATGAGTGCAAAAGACAACAGTTTCCTTTATAAATAAACAAACAATTTTAGCCCTCAGCTATCTAGACTGCATTAAATAACCCTAAGTGAAATCACAAGGGGTGACACACCCAAAAATAGTCTGTCCTGTAACGGCCGAGCTCATAGTAAACTAAAATAGGGTCCTCAATCTCCCCAAAATCCAGTGTGCTGCCCTCTCTAATAGAACATATTCATATTTTAAGTCTCAGATTGACATTAATTTGAATAAACATCTAGAATGTGACATACATTCTGAGATCTTAAATGGATAGTTTACAAAAAAATGTAAGTACTGTCATCATTTACTCACCCTCATGTTATTCCAAACCTGTATGAACACAAATGAAGATGTGTTTTTTGTCTATCCAATTGAAGTCAATGGGACCTCACTGACTTACATTGTATGGATAAAAACACTTTTCTTCATAAACATTCTATAAAAAAACCTTTTGTGTTCCACAGAAGAAAAGTCATTGCATGAAATGAAGATGAGTAAATGATGACAGAATTTGGAAAACTATCCCTATAAGTTCATATACCAGTAAGTTGCATGATTAAAGATCTTTAAATGTTGATATCTACATCAAATAAACTTGCATCAGAAAATATCCATCTCAACGTTATCATTTGAACCGCTAGCCTTGACATCCCAGATCTCGCCAGAACCCAAACGCAGAGCAACACCAAACGAAGTATACGCCTTACAGATGCATATTTAATAAAGATCTAATTTATTATTTTTATGCCATTTCAGACAGCTCAAGTCCTGCATCCATCAAAGAATGTTACAACTCGTATCTCCAGGGGTCCGGCTCAGGATTAGAGATGCGTGAGCTTCGGATAGAGTACATCCTCTCACACACAGACAATATGAGATCACCACAGTCCAATATCAATGGGGCGACCTGCTTTTAAGGTAGGTGTGACACTCGCTGTGAGACTTGATATAGACATGTCAATTCTTCTGAAATAGCCAATATAATCCCTGATAATAATGCTCATTGTTCTGACTTATTAATATCCTCTTGTATCATCCATTGGACATGCTATTTCAGGGCTTTATGTTGCATATAGAGTGAAAACAATATTTACACCCATGGTTATAAAATAAAGTTTTGAAATTATAAATCACAGAAAACTGAAAAAGTCAGAGTTTTTTATAGTAAATATTTTGGAATGGAATTTAGTGCAATTTGTAAGTGCAATAACTATAAAATAGTTTTGAAATTATAAAGAGCAATTGCAAGACAAACATTTTAAAGAGGCACAAAACTAGAAGAAAAATTTGGTTGCACTTTACTTAAAGCCTTTATGTATAATGCATTATAAAGGATTATTATTAAAGGGTGTAATGCATTATAATTATTATGTGCATTGTAATACATTATATCTTGTCATAAATAATTGTAACCGAATTTAAAATGCATAGTGTATATAATATAATATATAGTTATAATATATTAACTAGGGTTACAATTATTAATGAAATTGTACAATTAATGTGCATTGCAAGGCATAATTAAATTAAAACTACTTTTATAATGCATTATACATAAAAGCTTTAAGTAAAGTGTTACCAACAATGTAGTCAATTTTCTGCTTGTTTCATTAATAATAATTTTTAGAAACCATTTTATTGAGATTACACTCACAAAAAGCAATTTCTAGCTAATTAAATATTTTATAAATTAATAAAAGTATTTCATTAGATAAATATATATATATATTAAATAAAATAGTTTATAAATTAATGGAAAACATTTACTCATTCTAAACATTTGAAACATGAGTTCTCAGGGCCTGGAAACCACAATTCCCTGATATTTCCATATTTTCCACGACCCTGTAAAAATCATAAGATAGTGAATGAAAGATCTACACATGCTTTCCACAAATACGCTGTGACTGTAAAAACAAACAACCAACAGAGTCTGCAAATACTAAAGACACAACACAGACGGCGTCTGTCCTTTCTTTCACCCAAAGAGATTTGATGCCCGCCATTAGAGGATGTACTTCCTTGTCCAACATCCAATGTTGCGTAAGACTCTCCCTCTCCATTGGCTCTTCTGGAAATGAGATCGATACTCCGTGGAGAGACAGTGACCTTTTTCCTGGCCGGCAGATGGATTTGAAGGTTAAAAAAGGCATAAAATATTTTAGCCAGTCACCATCCCTCTAGAGAGCAGAGCGGGGAGGAGAGAGAAGGGAAGGGAAGGCTGGGCTACTGGGTGAGAAGGTTTTTTCAATTTTAGACATTATAGCAATTTTCCTGATGTCGCTTTTAATTTAGGAGACGAGCAGAGAACACAGCAGTGTTTCGCTTGGCGGTCTATGTGTGTGTGCGGGCGTAGTGCTCCAATGAGAACTTTTATTAGATTCATGATGCAGGATAATTAAATAGGCTGGCTTTGGTGGTGTCGTGAAGGGAAAGGATGGTTGGAAACAACACAGCCACTTAAGGCAATCCCACTGATCAATATAATAGAAGCAAAGCTGTGGGTTATTATGGAAAAGCCAGTGATGCATGGAGAAATTCATTATTTTCTCTGTGATGCTGAAAAATAGAGATTACAGAGAAATTGTTCCACTTTTCAAAGTCACGAGCAAAGCAGGAGGAACCGTTAATGGTGTTCCAGTGCCAATGTTCATACATACTAGGGCTCGGCGATATAGCTAAAAAATATATCAACGATATATGTTTCATATCGTTCGGTATCGATAATTATTGACATTGTTTATAACCTTTTTTAAAACAGAGCAAGATAAAAAAAAAAATTAATTTAACCACTGTATTTTTAATTTGCCCACTTTACTAAGACAAACAACAAATATA
>NW_015554107.1:750947-757716 GCF_001515605.1 Sinocyclocheilus anshuiensis | reverse complement strand
GTAACACTCCAAAGAGAAAGGAAAAATTAAAATCGCATCATATGACCCCTTTAAGGAAACTTTTGACTTGTTTCTCGAGGCCACAGGAGGGCGCAATGTGCAAAATAATGCAGCGCATTAATTGTCAATTCAAATAACTGTCTATAAAAACGTGCATAACGTCTAAATTAACATATATCAACCCAAATCAAATATAATTTTGTAAACTGCATAAACAATTATGAACAAAACAGCATCATGTGTTTATGCATTGCTTAGAGCCAAATCGCTATTTTTACATTAAAATGCAAATGTTTATTTTAAATTCGACTAATATTCATTTTTTTATTCACAATCTCCTCATCACTGGCAGGCCCAGCACTCAATTCAGCATGTGTTCTGTTTGTGTGAGCTGTCTGCGTCACTCATAGCACGTGCCTATATCATGCGCTATATAGAACATTTTTAATATCGTTATCGATGAAGGTGTACCGTCGATAAATACCGATACCGTTTTATTGCCCAGGCCTAATACATACTATGTGGATATGCTTCAGAAGTCAGCTGATCCTTAATGAAAGTAGAGAATATGTATTTCTTTCCCCTTGAGTGATTTGAGAATTATTGTAATTGCCATATGTAGTACTATAGATTTTCAGTTGAATAATAGACATTAGGATTGATTTGTTTTAGGATTGAATGTTCGCTCGCATATACAGTGTCTCTTCAGTCACGAAAATGCAAATGCCCAACTGCAGTGATTTACTGTGTCTACCTATAGACAACATCAGGGACTCTTGTCCTCCTGTGCATTAATGGTCCTTTTCCTGAAAAAACATGATGTGGGAAACGGGCGGAGGAAAAGATCAGAGGAAACCTGCACAGACCAGAGGAAGCCGCTGCAGGCTGGCACTTTACCATCGGAGTTTAGTTAAACACTGTCTGAAACAATGAGGCGTCCATAACAATAAGCCATCTAGATGATCAGATTGATTTCCTGTGCTGCCGGGTGGGTGTGGAAGGGCGGGTGGATTAAGTTAGGTGTCAGTCGCGCTTTTGCCCTGACCATTTGGTTGCAGGCTCAGCGGTTGACGTTCCTGACCCGAAATCAGCAGCTGTTGCTTAATATGACTTCAATTCTTGCCCTCGATCTCTCAATCAGTGTGTACTGCAATGAGATAAATGCCACAACAGTTGTGTTGTGCGGTGATAATTGGAAAAGAACGCAACGGCAATGCAAGATCATATGACCTCAATCACATTACACTGTGGACCAGATTCAAAAGCAAATCGCAATTTTGACTAGAATCCTTTAGTGCAAAGTCATATATGATAAAATAAAAAACTGAATTAAATATATACAAAAATATACAATATTTTGTGAATAATGAATATTCAAATTATAAAATATAAAAAAGTAAAAACATACCTATACATATAGGGAGACAAAAATATACAGTATTTAGTGAATTATATAGTCATAGTGAATATGACTAAATATATATTATTAAATTACAATAATATATATTTTAATAATTAGATATATGTAGATATTAATAATTATATAATTAATTATAGCAATTATATCACTATATATATATCTATATAACTGAATATATACTTCTATATATTATTATAAAATTACTATAATAAAATAAACATACCTATTCATATATAAAATGTTAAAATATTTTGAATATATATTTTCAAAATATATAGATATGATATAATATATAGAATATATATTTAATAATAAATTAAACAAAAAAGTAAAACAAACAGTACGTGTGTGCAAACTATCAATGCTATCAGTTAATCTTGATCAAAGGATTGAACAATAGAATAATCCTAAGTAAATTTCAAGGAAGTTAGTTATGACTAACTGACTGTACATGCTCAATGTATCTCCACATTCTAACCTCTCTGCATTCCTATATAAAATATAGCTTGTCATATTGCACAATGCAGCAGAATGCAGGCAGTGCCTGCAGTGATGCTCTCCCAGCAGAGACAATAAAGTGCACTAAAGTGAGATGTGTTGCTCCACTGATAAGCCCTATAATTACATGCATAAATAATTAGGTCGGCAACTCTGCAGGGGTAAGCATCTTGGACTTATGTTCTAGGAATTCAGGTTATGGCCCTGTCTTCACAGAGACTGCTCAATAAGCACAAAGAGGACACTTCTTTAATGGACAGGCTTAACTAAAAATTAAGAACAGAAAACGGCAGCATGCCGTAAATTATTCATGAATACATCCAACTCTCTCTCTTTGTCCTACGGGTGATTTAATTAAGCAAATTATAAATAAAGGAGAAGAACCATTGATGTGGATGACAACAATGCAGGAGCCCAGTAGATCAATGGACCATAATAATGGAGTGACCGGTGGCGGTAATCACCTAAACAGAGAGCTGGTACACAATCAATGACACACTCAGAATCTTCGAGAGTTTGTTTGACTGAGTTAACACTGTTTATTAGAAATACATTTATATAATCAAAATGTCCCTCCTCACTTCATTTCATTCTTTGACTATATTCATAGGTCCGTGGGATTGTGCTTTTTATTATAAAATCTTATAATATATAATTGTAATATAATAATATATAATATATATAACTGTAGCATAAATAAAAAGGAAGTACACAATCTCATGCAAGATCTGAGAGGAAACTGGAAATAGGAAGAAACAGGAAATAGGGCGAGTTGAAGGAAGTGAGGCCTCACCTGTTTGACACGGTCAGGGTTGACGGTGGTCTGTGGCTGAAGTATGCTAACCGGTTCTGTTTTCTGAGCGCTCTGCGGCATCTCGCGCACCTTCTCTGCGATGAAGTCATGGACGCTGTTCAGCGCCTCTACAGTGCCCTGGATCAAGCAGACACGCTCTGTTGTTCCTAAAGGAGGCAAACAAAGAGAATTATAGTTTAGGCTCAGTGTGATTTACCGATGTTGTCTAAGGTGTGCTGTAGAGTGATTAATAAAATGGCATTTTTCTTAGTGCAGTGATGAGGTGAGGGCCAAAGGAGCATGTTTTCTGTATAATAAACTAAAAACGGGTTTCCAAAAGCCACTGCATTGTTCCAACATGCTTCAGTATTTTCCATGTCAACTTAATTCTTAACTTTAAAAAGATTTCTTTTAAAATCACATGACCAGCCAAAAAATACTTATTCTGAAATGCGTTCTCTTATTTATTTAAAATTTAGTGCTGTGAAATCGATTAATCGTGATTAATTGGATCCAAAATAAAAGTCTGTGCTTGCATAATATGTGTATTTATGCATATATTTAAGAATATAATACATTAATATGTATTATAGTGTTCCTGTGGCTCAGTGGTAGAGCATTGCGTTAGCAGTGCAAAAGGTTGTGGGTTCGATTCCCAGGGAACACACATACTGTTGAAAAATGTATAACCTGAATGCACTGTAAGTTGCTTTGAATAAAAGTATTATAAATTAATAATAAAAATATTATTAATTATAAATTATATATACATATAAATATACACAGTGAGTACACACATATATTATATAAAAACAACCTTTTATTTTGGAAGCGATTAATCGATTTGACAGCACTAGATTAAATTAATAATGTCAGTGTAAGTTCAAGACAATTGCCATATCATCAAATAAAATATAGTAAAATAAAGTCACCCCTAAAATAATTATATGAAGTATACACATATTTAGTGTACAAAATAATATATAAAAATTTTGTTGAAATTTCATATATATATAAAAGCACTTTAAAATTCCATTTGTCACCTGTACACGCTCCCTATAGTTATCTATATGCATATATTTCCCATCAACCTCTCATAAACATTTCTGCAGTAACCCAAAGTAGTGTTACTACTGCTGGTGTAAGACTGAGGTCGTTCGGCATGTTCTTGCGATTGATGGTGTTTGGAGCTAAAACGTTGATGGAAAGCTTTTTTCCTTACATAGAAGCAGCATAAAATATCATCAGCTGACAACACCAGGAATCACTGATAACAGAAGGCTTACTTTCTGTTTTTACTCAACTAAATCTTATAATATTATGGCGCATTGTTTGTATGACAGCCACGTACAGTGATAAGTATCATACATGTTATCAGAGAGTGAATCCGTCAGTCGCTGGGCCATCAATCATATTACACTAGAGACTACAGACATTGTGTTAGGAGACAAACAACCAGCATTAGAGCATCTGCCCATGTAAATACCATGGATCTATGTACATGCAGACTGAAGTTATGGGAGCAGCTGCAATAACAGTCGCCTGGCAATGCTACTATTTTTGGCAGCCTATTCACAGAAAGCCTTCCATTAGACGCCCCAAAGTCTCCACTTTCAATTAATTCTGATACAATATCGGCATTTCGACTCCAATTCCACAGAACATGAGGTTAAACGCATGCACACACACATACATTCACCATTGTTTTAACGGTGCAGACTCTAAAGGAATTAACCGACTGCGGTTCTGATTGGTTACTAATCCTTTTACACTATAACATTTTGCCCGAAAGCGTGCTTCTGGGACATTTATCCTCCAAAACCCACCCGAAATCACACTGCGCCATAACAGAGGCAGTCAAACGTGGCCATTCAGATTCAGAAATAAAAACAAAATCCACAAAAGCTTTAAGTAGAAGGGAAGAGGGGGAAAAAACTCAACCAGACTGATCCGAAGCCAGGATCTCTTGGCTCCCGAGAGGCTGGGAAGCGAATCGGCCCTTATCGGCACGGCGCAGTAGGGTTTTCCGGTTTCCTTTTAACCTTCTATTGTTTACTAGCATGAAAATAATTGGGTTCGGTCCCAGACTAGCTATATGAAGCCGTGTTAATATACTCAAATTGAGGAATCTCAGGATCATGGATGGGATCTTACAAAAAAGAAAAGGGGAAAAAAAAAGCTTTGCCAAGCTCCCGACAGCTGGCGGCCCGAGAGTAATCTGTGGTAGACCAATCGGGGCGGTAGATTATTAGAGCAGAGATCACCATTGTTTTGGCAGGGAGATGAGGGGGGTAGGGTGTGGACAACACCAGTCAAACAACTGTCAGGGAATGAGGGCTAGTTTTGAAACATTACTTATTTTTATGGTATAAACATACATGCAATGAACTCCGCTAAATACCAAATAGCTGCATAGGCACAGTTATGTTGGCATACATGCAGAAAGATTATGTGTTGTGTTGACTGTCTGGTGCTGGAGAGGTTGTGATGTGTCTGTTGTGAGATACTCAGCGGGATATGGGAAGAGGTGGGGGGAGTTTAGAAAGAGGTCACTGAGGATCTTCTTCCCTCCTGAAAACAGAAGGGTCACTTTCTGACATACGTTTAGGTTTCTGCCCATGGAGCTCATTGAAAGTGATGGGCAGTTTGCTTTACCACCCATCTAAGCACATAAACACCCCCCCTCAACAGCTCATTGCCTCATCAGCATCCACACCAAGAAATAGTACACATAGTAGGGCTGGGCAATATTTTATATATACACAATATTTTCTATATTGTTTGGCTGACAATATAAAATTAGCCAACATTTACATACTAAATAAGACAGAATGGATCATGGATATTCTTGGATATTTCAATGGATATTCTTTTTTTTTCATCAAAGAATCTTAATAAAACATTAATAATAATAATAATAATAATAATAAATTATTTTGTACCAAATCAGCATATTAGAATGACTTCTAAAGGATCATGTTACACTAAAGACTTGAGTGATGATGCCAAAAATTCAGCTTTGCCATCACAGGAATAAATTGTATTGTAAATATATTACAACAGAAAACAAAAACATTTCTACTATTATTTCACAGTATTACTGTACTGCATTGCTGCACCCTTGGTAAGAGATTTATTTCAAAAACATTCCAAAAAACCTTACTGACCTCAAACAGTAATGTTTGTATATATGTGTGAGTATATATAAAAAAGGAAGATATAAAAATATAATTCTTCTGATAATATATATATATAATGGAATGATCCAGAATGTTGCATGTTCTGGCATCTTTGATATGTTTTATTTAAAAAATATATATTAATTAATTAATTTTATTACATTAATAATTTTATTACATTATATCAAAATAATTTTATTACATTATATAATTTTGTTTATTTAGTAAAATAAAAAGCAAAACGCTTTTTATTAAAAATTTTTAATTAAATTACTACTGTCTTTCTTCTATGAACTCATAGTTCCTTTAATTAAAAAAAAACTGATAAAATAAGTAGAGATATACATATATAATGAATATCATGAAAAGAATAAAAAAAATATTCAGAAATATAATTTTTCTGCATAGCCCTAGTACACAGTGAACGAATGCCAGCCGTGCAGCCGGCAGTTAAAAATTTCGATTCTGATACAGGCCATGTGAGTCACTGTGCTGCTTCTGAAATTAAGGTTTTGGTCTCCATCCATATAGACACAGAGGCTAGAGACTAATAGACATATTAATCACTGATTTCAGAATAAGTGCAAACTTTGTGCTAGTAGCATTTAAAGAAACACATAGGGCTTACAGTACAGACCAAGAGTTAAAACTAAGAAAAGGTATTGGGCAGTGCGGAGGTGTTTTATATAGTTGCCTAGGGAATGCCTGCTTGGCTTTGTTCACTCTTGTGCTAAATTGTTTTTATACAGTTGTTAAGTAGATGAGTCATTCATTCCTTGTTCTTGTTTCTAGATGGGGCACCTCTTTGGTGATTTAGCTACTGAGAACATTGACAAACATCATTATTGTTATTATTACTGCACAGGCTATCCTATCTTT
>NW_015554107.1:743615-750812 GCF_001515605.1 Sinocyclocheilus anshuiensis | reverse complement strand
TGCCAATTTTTTTCCCCCAAAAAGCATATAAAGCAGAGGAGGGGCTGAGGCCTGTTTTGTGTAGTTGTGTGAGTGATGGAGTGTCTGGAAGGCTGTTCTAAAGAGTAACTCCATCATGACTTCAAAACTTGCAGTAAAAGACAATGTAAGTCCATAAGGGCCCCTAAACAAAACCACATGAGCATGTACAAAACATTAACAGGTACTGTATGGAATGGAATGTTAGCTCATTAAAAAAAGCCAATTAAACCATGTAAATAGTGCAACAATGTGAGGTAATGCCTAGATCCTGCTAATTATTTAGAGAGAGGACAGAAACATGGTGGCTCATGGATGGATATTTTGGTCATTTTGTTGACTCGAGTACTAGAGAGATGAATCATTTCATAGAAGGTGGGATGGTTTAAGAGAAGTATAGATCTGCATTATTTTGTTGGTCATTGTACAGACGTCAGACTGACATCCATGGCCGGACGTCATTTTTAAGGTGTGTCAGGTTAAAAATAGTCCAGCAGAAACATGTCTCAAGACCACAGCTCTGTCTAGCTGTTTGAAAAGGAGAATACGTCCTGTGTGAACGCCCTCTAATCTCTCCTCAGAGCGCTGCTGCTGCCACAGACTCAGAGTCAGTGTTTGCGCAAATTGCTGTCAGAGTGGTAGGCACTGTTGAAAATGACGCCATAACTAAACCCAAAATAAAAAAATATGGCTATTTTTTTACATTTGCGTGTAGTTTCATCATTTCTGAGTACTTGTGAATTCTTGTCCATCTCTACTTGTTACAAATAAAAGAAGTGTATATGGAGAAACCAACTTTTAAAATGTTGCCATCATTTACTCACCCTCATGACATTCCAAACCTGTATAAGTTTCTTTCTTATGTTGAACACAAAAGAAGATATTTTGAAGAATGCTGGTAATCAAAAAGTTGATGGTCCCCATTGACTTCCATAGTATTTCTCTCCCTACTATGGAAGTCAATGGGGACCAACAACAAAGATTCTTCAAAATATCTTCTTTTGTGTTCAACATAAGAAAGAAACTCATACCAGTTTAGAACTAAATTAGTTTGAATTAGATAAAAAAAAAATCTATGAGGTTTATAGTAGACGTTTTCTAAAAATGATGACAAATCATTGACAATCACAATGACAATCACAAACATAATCAGGTTTAATGTGGTTGATGTTGTTTCTTTTACTATTAAAGTATAATAGTAATAATAATAAAAATCATAATCGTGTTTAAAGCAGTAGATGTTGTATTCTAAACTATTAAATAATAGTAGTATTAAAGGTAATAGAAAAAGTAATAGTAGTAATAAAAGTATAAAGCAAGTAGATGTTTCTCAAAAGTATATATATATATATATATTAAATATTAAAAAAAGCCATCTCCCTTCCTTAGTGACTCGTATTTTCCTGTCTGCTCATCAAAGGACTTCTGATTGCAGCCTCCACATGCACGAGTCCCACAGGAGCACATGGGTCAATGTTTCAACATGGAGCACCCACTACGAGATGAAGTGTTGACTGCGGGGACGGGCAAATTAAAACAGGGGACACCTGGGTCCTGTTGGTGTCAGTGTGCACCGTTATGTTAATAACTACATGAATGTTTGGGAGGGGGCCAGTCCAGGCATATGACATAAGACACATCACCACAGCAACTGGCAGACCCTGAAAATATTGTGGGGCAGCTGCTGATGACGTAATGTGTTTTTATTTTAAAACAGAAAGGACGGGGTGTTGCATGTGCTTATGTAATCACGAACAGTAAAGAGGAAGAAGAAAGATGGGGATTGGAAATTTGGAGAGAGTTTCCATTCAAATCTCTTTATGCTCTTTGAAACTGTATTTTATAGTCTGTCAGGCTGGATGGACACTCCAAATCCAGACATTTCTTTACGGGCATACACTACCCCATGTAAGCAGTCACTAGGGCAGATGGGAACCTTTCTTTCCAAGTCTTCTTAAAGAGATAGTTCACCCAAAAATGAAAAATTAAACCTCTTCTTAGAAATGGATGATTGATTCCTTGAAGAACCTTTAACATCCATGGAACATTTCCACTACACCAAAGGTTTTTTATAGTGGACAAATTTTCTTCAGATTTAAAGTTTTAAATATTCTTCACCCTAAGAAAAAATAATAGCGAGGTTCTATGGAGAACCCAGAATGGTTCTTCTATTACATCACTATAAACCCCCCTTTGGAATCTTAATTTTTAAGAATGTACAATGAAAGTTAATGGGGTCTAAAACAACATTGGACCCCACTGACTTTCATTGTATGAACAATAAAAAAACACTCTTTTTGTGACAGAATAAAAGCAAGTCATACAGGTTTGAAACAACATAAATGTGAGTAAACGATGACAGAATTTTCATTTTTGAATGAATGATCCTTTCAGTCAATTCAACCCTGCTTTTCCAATGGAACAAGCCTCTCTAAACAGCAGAGGAAGGATAGAAGGGTCTCCAAAGAATAACAAAGGATCTGGAAGAAAGAGTGAATTCCTCTTCAGTGATGTCACTCGTATTGAGAAGTGCTGGGTTTGTCCACCCCTTTTCCTCAGTTTGACCTAAGCCGTCCCCAGCCCCCAACATCTATAGTGACGTCGCCATGGTTACAGGGCCCATGCCGTGCAAACAGCTGAAGAGATGCCTGGGCTGGGATCCTGTCCTCATCTTTTTCTCTAATGTTCTCTCTCACCCTCTCAAGACCTTCCTGCACACCACTCCAAGACCTCACAGAGGGACAAAGACAGAGCGAGAGACAAAACGACAGGCAGCGAGTGAGAGAGACACAGTGAGAAAGGGACTGCGATAAAAGGGAAAGCGAAAGAGATTCTTTATTCAATATGTCTAACTCGCCAATAAAGAAAGGAAAGAGGGGGTAACATTACTCAGAGAGAAACTGAACTCTCCAAAAAGAAAGATGAAGAATGAAAAAAGAGGTGGGAGATGGGAAGGGGGTCTAAACTTTCCTGCCAGGTGCCTAACACTATTTCAGAGGCTCCTGGGAGCTTTTCCACTTTAGCTTAAAGGGGTCCTATTATGCTCTTTTACAAAGTCTTGATTTTGTTTCGGGGGTGTACTAGAACAGGCTCTCATACTAGGTTTTTCGAAAAACACATTATTTTTCACATATTTTACATTATTACAACACCTCTCTCCCCAGTCTGGCATGAACGGCTCGAATAGTTCCTGTATCAAATGAAGGCCCGCCTTCTGAAATACGAAATGTGCTGTGATTGGTTAGCTGGGCCAGTGTGTGTTGTGATTGCCACCACTCGGCGCCTGGTCGGAAAATGTCATGCCCCTTACCCCCTTACCATAGCCGCCTGTGAGCTTCAGTGTAAATATTGCGTCAAAATCAAATCAATTTGAGAGCGATTTTAAACCCAGATGATTGTAACTACTCTAAGTTCGTCTGCCTTGGGAAAGCTAGCATGTCTCCAACAAAGTGATAACACTCGTTGCCTTCTCTAGTGCAGCTCAACCAGGTCTCTGATTTCTGTTAAATAAAATATCTCCTTTTGAATTGGACTTTGAGCTTTGTAACTTCGCAGATCTTTTTTATGCTCAAATAGCAACATTACAGACTAACTAAAGTTGAAAAAGTGAAAAAGCATAATAGGACCCCTTTAAGAGCGGATATTCGCCTCAAATTGTGTAATCTGTGCATTTTAGATGTGATGTGATTAATTTAGGGCTGTCAATTTAAGAATAAAATGAATTTAAAAAAACAGTTAATCATGCTCCCAGACCTGTGCTTAAGATTCATCGTTGGAGCAATTCATAACTGAAATACCACCGTAATGTTCTTATGAGTCATACAGGATGCATTTTTTTCATTTAAAAGCAGCTGAGGGGGAAAACAAGAGCACAAGGATCTCAAGACACGTTTTTCAAAGTGGTGCTCAAGAAGTAAAGGCTTGTTCACGCTCAATATCGCGCACGATTATCGTCGACGTTTAACATCATTTTTTTAAAAATGCCTCGGGCTCGTTTTTTTGGTTTGACGTGCCGCGTTAAAAACTGACCGACCAATGAGATTGGCGCTTTTGTTCACGTGCCTGGAGCTGCTGAAGTTACAGTAAAACATGACTTGGTGGCACTCAAGCACAAAACAGTCTTGCCGAGCACACATTGATACCTAACGATGAAGAGGAAGTAGACCAAGAAAATGCATCGAGGCAAGATGAATGTAGAGCTGCTGGTCTCATTGGTGTCTGAACACAAAGGGCTTTATGACAAACGTGACAGCGACTACAAAAATCTTGATAAGAGTTGTTATGGAGAGGAATTGCAGATCAAATAGGATTCGATGTGTACCGGGGTATTTCTGTTTTTCATTAAGCGCCATGTGATGCCAGGGAGTGAATTTGCACGTTCACTCGGCTCATCGCCAGTGAAAATCGCTTGGGTATGAACACAAAAGACGTGTCGAAAAAAACGTCAGCGATAAGCGCACGCGATAATCGTCCCGATGTGTACGAGGCTTAAGATGCTGAAAAACAATACATATGGCACTATAGTGTAAATAATTAAAAATAACAACAACAAATATTCTTTTAATATCAAACATTATTTTTAATATTACCGTTTTCAAAAATATGCAGCCCACCTACCTATACACTACTGTTAAAAAGTTTGAAGTTGGTAAGATTTTTTAATGATTTTGAAAAGCACTTATTAAAAATTATGTAAAAACAGTAATATTGTGAAATATTATTACAATTTGAAATTGTAACACATTTTACAATTACATTTATTCCTGATGCAAATCTAAATGACTCCAGTCTTCAGTTTCATCCTTCAGAAATCATTCTAATATTTCTAATTATTATCAATGTTGAAAACAGCTGTGCTGCTTAATTCTTATGGAAAATTCTTATGGAAACTGTGATACATTTTCAGTATTCTTTGATGAATAGAAAACATTTATTTGAAACTGAATTTTTTATGTAATGTCTTCATTTGTGGACTTTTCTCTGCAGATTTGTGGTAATTTTGTTCAATTTACTGCCATTTAAGTAATAGTTCACGTTATTAACAAAAGTAACCGAATGACAGCCTTGATATATTTCTCACATTTCACATA
The DNA here is from genome assembly GCF_001515605.1 of Sinocyclocheilus anshuiensis. Taxonomy (NCBI): domain Eukaryota; kingdom Metazoa; phylum Chordata; class Actinopteri; order Cypriniformes; family Cyprinidae; genus Sinocyclocheilus; species Sinocyclocheilus anshuiensis. The sequence goes on along the minus strand of NW_015554107.1, from coordinate 745,704 downwards.
TGAAATGAATAAAAAAGCAGGGTCCATGAGCTTAGACACTGACTCACTGTTGATGAGGAAATGACTCAAGAGGCAACTAAGGCCAACTCCACGGGTGTGTTATGCAGATTTCTGAAGAGGGAACTGCATTTGGAGATGGTTAATCTCAAGGGACAGAAAAAAGAAAAGGACACAATTGCCAAAATGGGATGTTTCAAAAGACACATCTGAGTCTGTAATCCTATGTGACTCGCTTCTTAAACTCACATTTCACAAACCTAAGCCCTGAAGATCACAAGCAGCTATTTACCGTCATAAATCTGCTGCATACAAACCTACAAGTCAAATAAGAATGTGATGTTATTTCTGGACGAACACCTCACGTTCTGACAGACAGTTCTCTCAACGTGAACTCAAACTCACAAACTACTCTGAGCAGCATTTCACTTAACACTCACGACTTGGCGTTTGCATCATCGATAGCTGCATGAGTTATATCTTCTAATAAAAATATCAAAAGGTATTTTCAGCAGATCTTTTTTTCTAAAAGAGTTACAGTCCCCTGATTTACGACTGCTGACGTTTAAACGGAACAGTTGCCTTTGCCTTGCAGGGGAACGGAGAGAAGGTGTAAAATCCATAGATGCTTTAGTGTTTGCTCCTTGTTAGAGGAGACTCTGCTTTACAGCCAATGAATTCACTGCTGAAATGATTTCAAGTGTTACACAGACTACGGTTTCACTCAGACCTTCCACACACTTGTGAAGGATTATGTATATTTTTAATTGTTTCTAGACATGTGCATTGAACACTGGGACTGAGACTCCATTGCAAATCCATTGCATCTGTGTTTGTGAAGATTTATCGAAACCATCTATCCTCAAGAGGTTCCTGTGGATGTTTAGTTAGCACATTGGTCCAGCTTACTTATTGTAGCAAGCAACTAAACAACTGCTCAGCCAAATACAAGGAGATCCAATGCATGCATGTATAACAGCTTGTTATACTGAACGCACGTCGCACGCTAACCCGAGTATAATGCCTGACCCACGCATCAACATGCAGTAATACGCTCATGTTCTGAAATGTTTGCTTGTTGCACACCTACACAAAAGCCACCTTCATTACTCACCATGTATCAATTCACTTCTAAACGTGCTTGAATTAAGCAACAAGAGCAGGAAGAACACACACACACACACAGACACACTTAATGTACACCACTGTATCCCAGCGTGCATCTGCAATCTCCAAAGGCTAGTGTGGTAACCGGAGCTGGTGTGAATTCCGGGCTTGCACAAATGATTCAAACAGTGACTGATGGTCATCTACATTAGGTTATAGAGGAGAGAGTAACCCACTGGCTCCCATAATTCAGTACGCTGTGAACGGACAACCCATTTAAGATCCCTCCTCTGCCTCCTTTCATCCTTCCTACCTTTAGTATGAATAATGAAGCTGTAGAAAGAAGAAAAGTGAGCAAGATGATGGAGAGATTGTGTCACAATCCCTCCATCATCACATTCCCAGTTTGCTCATAACATAAGCGAAACTCTTAAGCCATTTGGTAAATGTCTGTCAATAGCTCTGTTTTGTCTACTTAGCCTAAGGATTTTTGTGCCATTTAAAATATTTCTAATTTACAGTGTTTACATAATCATGTGTATGTGATCATATAAGGAGAAAAAAATAAGGAAAACCTGTTATACAAAAAATATACAATATATTACTTATAATTAGAATATTTATATTATTTATTTATATAATTACTTCTAATATGATTATTATTATATTCTAAAAATTCAACAAATCAATATAGAAATGTATTATTATTGCAATAATACTATTGTAATGTAAAATAAAACAATTATTTAATAATTATAATAATATATTATAATAATTTTATTTTATAGAACAACACTTTAAAATTACAATATTTATGTTTTAAGATTTTATAAATTAAGATTTATTTTCGTAATTTCCTTGCATTCAAGCATTAAACCACAGAGCTGTTATTTTGGTGTAAAAATATTAGTGCTTTCAAATGATTAATCGCGATTAATCGCATCCAAAATAAAGTTTACATAATATATGTGTGTATACTGTGTAT
>NW_015554107.1:732830-743563 GCF_001515605.1 Sinocyclocheilus anshuiensis | reverse complement strand
TGTATTTATATATACATAATAAATATACACAGTACACATACATATATTATGTAAACAAAAACTTTTATTTTGGATGCGATTAATCGCGATTAATCGTTTGACAGCACTAAAAAATATTATATTTCCTCTGATTTAAAAAATTCACACACGTCATTTTTCTTTCGTCAGAAAATGCCAGAATTCGTATTCGTATACATACCTGCATAATATAGTTTTTTTATGTTTTAGTTTGAATGGTTTCATCTTGGGTAAAACCAGCTAGCTAGCATATTGCTAGCCTTTAACTGTCCTGTAACTTGGAAAATGAACACTGTGCTTTATAATCTGAATAAACACAAAGAGCTCCATTTGCAAAATTCTGAACTATCTCAGTAAAAACACTTGTGCTTGCACAAGCAACATTAGCATATTTTGCTAACCATAAACTGCAAACTAATGAGAGTGGAAGATTGCGTTTACATTATCAAAAACTCGTATTAGAAAAGCTAAATGAGTTTGATGATGCTGAGCAACTGGAAAACGTGAGCAACTGAAAAGTGTGCCATTTTTGCTACAATATCAGAATGCTAACGTAGCCTAGCCTGTTTGCAATCCTCAAAATGTTTCCTTCCTAAATCTACACCTAAATGCTTTTCCCGTCCACATACTCAGTGTCCTCAACTCCTTGAGCGCATCTCCCTGCGGAGGGATTGGGTTCCACACAAGTGCTCGGAGCCCAACACACACCTGTCTCTGCTTGCCTGCTGTCCATCAAAGATGTCTAAACACTGCCCGCCTGAACGACAGGCAGATTGAGTCAGCTGGCATGGCTGCTCCAAACAACAGGAACATCCAAACCTGCTGCCACTTTCCCCCAAAGCTGTCATGTCCAAGCGCCGCTAATTGCTAAGAGTCCTCTTTGGTCTGGGCCTCCTCCACTGGCCTGTGAGTCATCTCCTCCGAGCCCATTGAGGCGCCCAGGCCTGAAGATCCAGGGCCAGCTTTCTGCTCTGGTTCTTTATCAGTGTTTTCAGAGTCTCCGAACCCTGAGCCAAGTTTCAGTCTTCAGCCTACTGTTATCGCAACCCTTTAGCACTAACTTCTTATTTATTTCTGCTACAAGAGACCACCAGAAGAGCTTTCTTTTTTCATTTTTATTGTTCTGTCCCATGTTTTCAGTTTTCTACTTTTCATAATGTGTATTAATCTGCTCAGAGTTTACTCAACAGATGACCTTATCCATAGCAACGGGAGAATGCCTGCCATTTTACATCATGCACACAATCTGTTCCCCATTTCGTACAGCTGGAATTCGAGTGAGGCAATGGGGTTGAGGAGCCAAGCAAGGCCGGAGAAGTCAACCTGAAAATGAGACACCCCCACCGCCTTCTAAGGCTCTCAGCACCATGAGAATACTCTGACAGGCGTGCAGAAATATAGAGTGTTTGAAATGAACATACACTGCGTGCAGTTGCCAACATATGAATGGATCTCGCATGTGCATGCAGATGTGCAGAGTAGACAGAAGGCGTTTGTTGTAACGCAGAGCAGCCACGCCACTTCTCAGAAGTCAGTTGGGTTTAATTGAAGAATTGGCTTCTTTTCAATTCATGAGTGTGGATGTGAATTGAATTGGCCACACCCCACAGGAAGTTGGACTGGAATGGCAGGAAGAGGAAATTTAGTGAATAGAGTGCAACAGTGCCCACCCACTTTTTCAGCAGCCTGGGTTATGGAAGTCATTTTTACATTCATGATTCATAAGGGATTCCAAGTCTTCATTACAGAGTTATAAAACATGAACCACACCAACCAGCTACGAGCTGAATCACAAGATTTGAAACGCAGAAAAAAAGACAAGACAGTTGCGTCAATGAGGGAAAGAACTACAATCCCATGAAGCATTACAAATTACAAAATATAAAACTATTGATTTAAGGATGTTGGTTTTACATGTATACAAATAATTGATTTTACATTTCATATAAAATATGCACATAAACACATATTTAAGTAGTTTGCAGCACTTCATGGGAGTAGGCAGGTACCTAAAGTGTTCTTTTGGTGCAATTTGTTAGTTTCGATTCTCTGATTGGTCGAGATTTCTTTGCAGAATCATGGGTAATGTAGTTTCTCATCAGGATTCCTGCTGTGAAACATGATAATTATTTTAAAAAATAAACTGAAATAATGTGGGCATATATCATTGATTAACAACCTCGTAGTTCATGTAGGTCATCTTTAACGGTTTACAAGTTAACGTCAAAAATCTATTTCCCCATTAAGGAAATAAATAGGATTTTTTACCTTCAGAACCCAACCATTTTTTGCCATTTCTATTCAATTGCAATACAAAATGAAAATACTTCCTAGTGAAAAATAAATATACTGAAAGTATGCTACAAATACATTTAAATATTTTATGTACTTAATAAAAATACCCTGCAATTATACTTTTGGTATACTAAACTGGTATACTTAAAATCTGCTAAATTGAAACAACTAATTTTGTACTTAATGCACTTTAATTGTGTGGATGTTGTGCTGAAGTCCAACTAAAGATATACTGAAGTATTTTTGATTGTGCTAAAGTGGAACACATTTTAGGCTTAATAATAAGAAATGTGCATTGCAGTAGTACTCTAAATAAAGTTTAATTATAATTTTTATATCAGACTCGAGCGATATGTCAGTAAATATGTTAATAGATTTGAACTATACTTAGTATGACAAATGTATTTTAAATAAATTACTTTTTTACTAGGGCTGCAATTGTCTTATTTTGCTTTTCCACTAAATTAATTTCTTTGAATTTCAGTTCATTTTCAATCTACTCCATTACATTCAAATTAAAATTGCAATTCCGCATCCTGATTGCTACCTCAATTTAAACTCAATTCAAATTTAGGAAGTATTTAAGAATTGAAAAACCATTATCAGTTTAATTCTGAACAATGCACAACCCTGCTGCTCAGGGACAATCATAACACTGCCTCAGGTCAGCTTGTGCCGCACTACTCGACTCGCTTGACTTGCCATACAATTAGGATTCAGCTCCAAAACCCCTTTAGGCTGCCTTAGGTTAACGTACAGCTCATGTCAAAAAGGACACGATCAGCACTGCCTGTCAGGAGAAGTTTCATTTTGCTGCGGCTGCCAAAATGCACACGTAACCGGAGCTATTATCCAGCTCTGCTGAGGGAGTTTCGGGAGTTAGCAAACGCCACTCCGAATGAAGAAGCTCCCCGTTAGGAACAGAGAAGCATAACACTCGTTTCTACGTTTAAAGGGTGTGGGTGTCTCACAATCGACTTGGCTTTCATCCTCCTTCCTGAAATTTGGCATGGAGCTCACGGCGCTGGCCGGCCAACCCCTGTGCAGTAAAGTGCTAACATTTCATGACAAAGGAGGCTCTGAAACGCTGCCCTTCTGCCTGCACCTGCCCTGTGTGGGCAAGGGAGGTGAAACAGTGGGTATGAAGGTTGAAAGCACTGATTGTGAAGTCTTGAGCGCACGTGTGGATCTTCCCCCTTTCCGCTTCTGGTTTTAGCATGAAAACTGAGGTTAGTAGTCAAAGACAAACAGGAATCAGTCTTTTAAAGCTGCTTTATTCTCGCTTATTTGCGTGATCTCTTTTGGGAAAGCCCAAGTGGTGCATCAGCTAAACGTTTTGGGGAACATTTGGCTTTGGCGATAGCTGAGAAGCAAATAGCAATTAGCAATCAGCAAAATAGCAATTAGCAATCTTCTTTGTGTCTGCGGTCGAAGGTTTCATGTAACTGAAAAGGCAACGTCATACAGCCTGGCTACAAGAAGAATAGCAAACTATAATCTGTGTCTTTGTTTCACTTGACTCTAGGCTAGAAATGACAAAATCACAGGGATGACAAGATATTAGCTTTAGAACAATGTTCCAAAACACAAAGACATGCCAAATGTTCTTTTGAACTTTACAAAAGAGTGCAGTGGCATTACTGAATTTATATGCCATCACTCATACATTTGCCTTTTGACATTTATAAAATTATCTATTAATTTATATATACACACAGAATAATCTAAAATAATTATATTGGATATTAAAGTTAATTAAAACTAAAATAAAAACCATTAAAAATGTGTTACATGAAATAAACATGAACTGAAATTAAATAAAATATAACAACTTTATGTATAAAATAATATTAATAATAATGTATATATTCACAATATTTTAAAATACTTTTTATAATATTAAGCTATATATATAATTTAATGTAATATACTATTTATAATAATATAATCATTTTATTTTATAATTATATATTTTAGTTATGTGAAATAAATGTTAACTGAAATAAAATAAATTATAAAAACTTATTTTAATCCAGCTGTAGTTGACAAGGCCACATTCCTTTTTCATTTAGTTTAACTGCATGTAAAGTATTAAAACTAAAATTGAAATAAAAATTAATAAAAACTATACATCAATTTAAAAGCAAAAAATCCTTTGACAAAAACACACAACAAAATTACTAACATTTTAACTCAAATTAAACTGAAAGCAGAAAATATACAAATGAAATCGAATTCAAAATATTAAACTACAATAGTATCTCAACACTACAATATTATACATATTTATTGTATATTATTTTATATTACAAAATGTATATATATATATAAATAAATGTTATACTATAAAACAATATGCAATAAATATATTGCATTTAATTTCAAAACTACATATTATTTACTTCTTTTGTATGTTTTCTTTGTTGATGGCAAAAATTACAGCTGCAACAACAAAAGATACCAAGTCAAAGTGACCGAGACAATTGGTTAAGGTCAGCAGGCCGCACCCCTCCCAGTCCTTATGCTACATAATTCTAGAAGGCCATGGTCACATGACCATCTCAGGAGGTCCCGTTGAGGAACAACTGTTCTCTCCAGCTCCAAAGCTGACCCACAAACAGCTCAACCCACCTATGCTCCAGTGCCAAAAGTGATCAAACAGACTCTGTCACATATGTATATATCAAATAGCAGTCTTACATTTGGATATCTGTGAATGCAAATTCCCAAATGTATGCTCTCCAACCCATAGTCGATGCATAGACACGCGCTACTCCAACGAGGCTAAAGGGGTCAAAGATAATTAGCCATGGCCGATCTGTTGCAATTAATGCGAGCATACAGCCGGTGTGTTGAAGGGAACGTTTGGACAGCTGACGGGGGACGCAGGAGAAATGAATCACTGGTCTGGTGGGCTCAAGGTGGTAGTGAGCGTATGAGAGAGGGAAAGGGAGTTTGGGGGTCATTCAGTGGGGATTAGAGATTTTGGGAGGCAAATGGGCGGAGCGGGAGGCAGCTGCGGAACTCGGTGCCTTTAGAGGCTCTGTTGAGGCACAGAGGGGGAGCTTTGTCCCCTCTGCGAGGAGGCTGGATCTGCTCCAAAAAGAAACCCACCGCCAACACTCAATACTCTTCTTTGTCATCCCTCACCACCTTCCGTTTTAGAGAAAAAGTGCCCCCCTACTCTACACAATGCAGCTTTCCATTGTCCTAATCTTATGTAAGGGGCTTTTCTTATTTAAGCTCCAAATGTCTCAGTGCAAATGCTAAATTGCCCCAGTGCAGGACACAGGCATTAAATGATTTTGCACTTATAACCTCATTATGCAACGGGAGGGAATGCCACAGCAACCGGCAGGCCAGGTGTCATTAGGGTGGATCTGCGATTATAGAAATGTGCCGGAGGCCTTTGTGTATTTTGTGTATTGTGCTTCAATGCAAAAATGATTATTAATCAAATGGCTTGATTAACATGGCGATGTTTGATTAAAGATTGCTTCTGAATAATTATTCTGTGGAATAAGGATCAGAATAAAAAAAATTCATTATATATTAATCCTAATGTGTTACTCAAAATTATACATATATTTTTAAATTACATCAATTATAGTTATTTTACTGCCAATTTTGACGTGTATCTGTATTATTTTAGTTCAGAAATCAATCAAAAACCTTGTTAATTGTAAATGTTAAGCAATATAATAATAATATTTCATATAACATTTATTAAAATTGTTTATTACATTTTTTATATATATTACATGTAGATATATATATATATATATATATATATATATATATATAACTTGGTGATGTTTGATTTTGCATATATGCATAACTTATATAAATAATCATTTTATTGGCAATTTTGAAATTGTCTGTATTCCAGTTCAGAAATCTAACAAAAACCTTGTTAAATGTAGTTATTTATTCAAGTAAATTATGCAAATCATTTTTATTCATTATTATTTATTTTTTATTTAATAGTTTTTACATAAAATTTACTAAAAAAAAATTTTATTTGAACAAATCTCAATGCTAATACATTAATAATTACAAAAGATATTACAATTATTTTAAAGGTACGTTAACATGGTGATTGATTTTGATTAAAGATTGTTTCTGAATAATTATTCTGTGTAATAAGTATCAGAATAAAAAATATAAATTAAGATATTAAATCTTTGAGAGTGTCTCTCAAAATTATATGCATTTTTTTATTATATCAATTATAACTATTTTACTGGAAATTTTGGGATTATCTGTATAATTTTAGTTCAGAAATCTAATAAGAACCATGTTAAAATATAGTAATGTATTCAAGTACATTAAGCAAATAATTTTTATTTATTGTAATATAAATTAAGCAAATCATTTTTATTTATTGTAATATATATTTTAGTAAATAGTATTTTTTTATTTTAATAAATCTCAATTCTACAACAGATTAATAATTGAAAACATTTATTTTAAGATAAAATTAATAAAAATATATATACTAATATTAATAAAAATTCATATATTTTAAAATTATTTACTCAGTACGATTGTTGTTTAGATTATGTTTTAAACGGCCAGTGAGAGCAGCAGGACATCTGCCACTGATTTTTTTCACCTCCGCGGGAACTTCAAAATGGAGGCCCTGCCGTTATGCGATTGGCTGTGGGAGTCTGTGGCCTCTCTCCGTGACCGGACTGTGAGAGTATCCATCCTTACTGTAGCTAACTCTCTCTTTCTATTTCTCAGACAACGCATCTGTCTCGCCCCAAGCCCAGAGGCAGACATCGGCACAGAAGCGAGACACATCTTTGTCGCCTGTCTACCTGCCTGGTGTAGCTGAGGAAACAGAGAGAGACGGCTATAATGATGATGGTAGAGGGGAACCTCTTGCCTCTGGAGCCGTCTCTTTAATTCCCATCTCTGAGGCAACTGAGTGTAGAGACTAACAAAGCATGCTTTGTCTCAAAGGGGGGAGTGAGAAACCGTAGGGAGGAGGGCGTGTCTGTAACAAAGGGGAATGGGGGGGATGGGGGGTCGCCCCTGTCAGCTCTGCACCAAACCCCAGGAGAGGTCCCACCTTTGTGGGACAGATCCTGTGCACCTTGCGTGCAGCTATAAGACATGAGTCGTGTTGCACATAGATTAGGCTGGTAAATCTAATGCTGTTTTTTAGATCAATTATGACTTATCAAACTTTTGTTTACAATAACAAGAGGTGAAAAAATGAACCATGTGTACCAATAAAGTACAAAAAAATTATAAAAATAAAAAACTGAAAATATACTACTATAAAAAAATAACAAAGTCTCTATTATTTAACTAATATATAATATAAAAAACACTGTTTATTCTTAAAAAATGTGAATAGGAAAGCCATATGATTTCAGTATCACAGAATCAATTTCTGTATCCACTTATTGAAATCGATATATATTTACATTACATTTATTCATTTAGCAAGTGATTTTATCCCAAGTGACTCAATTTTGACATAAGTTGCACGTAAGCTTCTCCCGCCAAAAGTACGTAAATATCCATGCATATAAATAAAATCTGTCAAGGCCCTGAATTGCTGAGCTTAGAGCGTGGGGGGTGGGTTTTACTGATGAGCTCATCATAAAATGTGCAGCAGATGACAGAGTGAACGCAGCGAGAGATGAGGATGGCTGTCTCCCACTGACACATTCATCATCTCTACTCCACTGACAGACTCAGACAAAAGCACAGAGACAGGCCCACTTATGTAACACGTCAGGACTCCCACTGACACCCAGGATGCATTGTTATAAAAAAACAGTACTCGTTCGATACAACTACTATCACTACTATGAGTTACAGACATTTGCTATTCACTATGATTGATATAACCATTTATTTAGCAGCATTATTACTAGTAGTTAATTGATAGGGGGTTTTCAGGGATTTTCATTGCTATCTTGAGAGCTGGCTGGTCGGTGGCTGATAAAATGCTAATATATACATAATTTAATGATGGCAACTATAGGCTGAGATTTGTATGTTGAAATTAATTATATATTATATTATAATGACCAAATAAATAAATAAACAACACAAATATAAATAAACTATATGTATAAATAGTATATATTATTATTATTTTTTAGATTTTTATGTTGAAATGAATTATATATTATAATGACCTAATAAATAAATAAACAAACACAAATATAAATAAACTATATGTATAAATAGTATATATTATTATTGTTGTTTAGATTTTTATGTTGAAATGAATTATATATTATAATGACCTAATAAATAAATAAACAAACACACATATAAATAAACTATATGTATATATAATATAAATAAACTATATAAAACATGTAAAATATATTAAATTAAATTAAAATTAAACAATATTTACTTTAAATTTACTAGGAAAAAAACTAATTTAGCATTTTTGTATGTTTTTAATTTATAAACCACTATCTAATACTAGAGCTGGGTTTTGACACAAATTTCACGATTTGATTTGATTCTCATTCACAAGCTTGCGATTCAATTCGATTACCGATTCGATTCGATGCAATTCAATATCGATTATTTTGGATAAATATCAGGTACAGTACATGCCAAATTTTCTCAAGGAAAAAAAATCTCTCAACTAATGCTGTAAAATATACATGAGAGTCAGTTGGTACTACATTACAATAATATTGAAGGTTAAAACTGACTGATTTGTAGGCTGATATACAACTGCTTAAATTACACTTAATGAAGTTTTTATAATAATAAAGTTACAATTACATAATATTTCTACTTAAATTCATTTTTTTATATAAACATTTAAATGGTGGCTGTCATAAAAACTTGTCAGATTTATTTAAACATAAATTAAACATGGAAGAACAGTAAAAATTATAATGATATGTTGGTGCATATATTTAGTAAAATGCCCCTCTAACTAAACTCTATAGTTTATTTTTCTAGCTGACTAACTAGCTGGTCACAGAATATGTTTTTTTTTCTGAGGTAAATGTGATGTACGTGACATTGTTTACAAGCCGTTATATTGACGTCTTTGCGCGGCTGAAACACTGATTGAGCGATTACATGAGACAGGATACGTATTGTAAAGTTGTACTCTTTCTTTTAACTTACCTTCGGATGTTTAGTCATGTTTATTTTGTGCTGAAACTGGTAATAAAGCAGAGGAGATGATCAGTTCACGTGCGCCTCACGCTGCCGCGTCTGTTGAACTGAGGCAATATTAAACAGCGCCAAAACGGCATTTATTGTTTGAATACTGCAATACAATGGACAGAATTTGAAATCTGAGACTTTGTTTCATATCAAAAGTAACAAAACACAAAGCTTATTGCAATTTATTGGGATGGGAGGTGCGCTTCAATGTTCCGTCCATTAACTGAAAACAGATATGAAAAGTACCAAAGCACAATGCTTATTGCGATTTATTGGATGGGAAGTACCCTTCAATGTTCCGTCCATGAACTCAAAACAGGCTAGACTAATCGATTCTTGGGATTTAGGAATCGATATCGTTTCGTAAAAATGAGAATCGATTAAAATCGAGATATCGATATTTTTTGCAGCCCTATCTAATACTATCTAATAAATAAATGAATGTATAGACTATCTATCTATCTATTAGGGCTGTGCGATATTGAAGAAAAATGCGATATGCGATACCTTGTTAAAAAATACGATATTCGATATGCGGTACGATATTGCTTAAAGTGTGTAAAATCAATTTCAATTATATTTTTAAATATTTAAAAATGAAAATTATATAACCAATTTGTTTAACATTCTTTCTTGGAAAAGAAACAATCACTACAACTTCTGAAAGTGACCAGCAGTGTTTTAGCATTACTTAAAAAGTAATGTCACAAATCAAAAAATGTCATAATGTCACAAATCAGAAAATGTAATTTTAACATCAGTGTGAACATACAAAAAAAAAAAAATAATAATAATGACACTAATTTTATATCATTGTAACTTTGCTTTCCATACACTTTAAGTACTTCTTCATATACCACAGCAGAAACTATAGTCTGAGAAAGTTCAAACATGATTAAAGGCAAGTGAACAGTCAGTAAATAAAAGAAAAAAAAGAAATACACAATTTACAAGCATAGATCAAATAAATTAACCTTTTGCAATGTTTTGATTTAAGTAGCCTATTATTAAAATGATTTAGATAACGCACGCCGTTGCGATATGCATATCGTGATATTTACATTTGCGATATTTCGATAATTTCGATATATCGTGCAGTCCTACTATCTATCTATCTATCTATCTATATACAGACATTGTTTATATATTATTAGATAAGTATAATATACAACAAAGTGTGTGTATACAGTGTGTGTGTGTGTGTGTATATACAGTATATATATATATATATATATATATATACTGTATACACA
>NW_015554107.1:726150-732255 GCF_001515605.1 Sinocyclocheilus anshuiensis | reverse complement strand
GTATACACACACACACACACACACACACATACAATTATATCTCAGGGAAAAATTTTATTATAAAATATATTTAATTAAATAAAAAAATTAACATTTACATTTTACAACATAAGTAATTTCGTTTAGTAAACTATAAATTTAAACATTCGTCCATTAAAAATGTCCATGTGTGTGTAGTGTTAAACAAACTCATTCCAGTTTTACACGGTGCACAGCACTCTCACTTTCGCCATTTTCCTGTTTCTTTCACTCTTGTTTTTTGTCTCTCCATCACCACATACACACACACACACACACACACACACACACACCTCCTCAGGCAGATGGGAGACCAGCCTGCGCTCCTGCACCTCCCCCCGCACTTGAGGAGCTGTGTCGTCAACAATGTCAAAAGCTTCTATTGTCATTAAGAGTGGCTCACCACTCCTCTTTGTCCTACACACTTTAAACACATCATTGACCATTCAAACAACTGGATATTCAGTCACTCCTCCCCCTTCACTGTGTCATTCCCCTCTCAACTTCTTTCCATGTCTGCATCTTTCTGTCCCTGTGTTTCCGAGGGATCAGACATAACTGCACCGTTACAAATATCTCAAATCCCTTGATATACTCAGACAAAGACTCAAACATACACAACTCAAGAGTCTAATATGGGCGATGACAAGAGTGTCAGGCGGTAAGCTCAGTGTCATAGAGGTAATTATATAGACCACAGGAAAAACTTACAGACGGAGGGATATTTTTAGCTCTCAAATCCAAGATCTTCCTTGTCCAAATCCACTAGTCCCCACATCGCCCAAGCATGGGACAGTTATTGAGGTCCTAAGCTCTGTGCCCATAAGCTCTCGCCCACTCGGTGCCTGGTCTAATGATGCAGACTCCGAGGGATGACAGGGAACGCCGCTCAGACCTACAGGAATGCTGGATTAAAGGCTCTCAGATCTACAAAATGGTTTACCGTTATCTCATAACTGGCTTCAGTTCTCATGGCTGACATCAGCTCACATGTTTTTCACCGTTTCCATGTGAAACTATTGAAAACAATCATAACGTATTACGTGATGAGAATTGTCCATTACATCAAGCACTATTGTGTGTGAAATGCCTCAGTCTGCATCAACGCTCACAGATTTCGGAGGAACTGAATCAGTCGATATTCACAAAGCATTTGTGTGAGTGTGTTAAATATTAAATATTTCGAATGATTTAATGATTCTAACACATTTTAAACAGTTTAAGTCAATTCAGCAGATTTTCATGGAATTCAGAAAAAAAGAGGCATATTAAAGGTTACCCAAAAATAAAAAATTGTCATAATTTACATGTCATTTCCAACCCGTGTGACCATATGGTTGACCAATATGAATTTTATTAATGGCCAATGCTGATATCTTAGAGAGCAAGAGTGGCCACTGGCCAATATAAAATCGATCTCTCTCTCTCTCTCTCTCTCTCTATATATATATATATATCACTATTTAATTTAAAGATAGTAAATAACACTGGCATAACAATTCTTGCAATTAAATTTATATTTACCTTTACATAATATTTATAAAATGTAGAAATAATTTGATAAAACTTGAACTTGATCAGCAAAAAAAGATTTATACTTTAGAAACTTCTTTATTCGAGTAAACTAATGAAGATGGAGAATGGTAGCTCCTGTGTGTTAGCTACCAAAATAAACACTTAAAGGGTTAGTTCACCCAAAAATTTAAATTCTGTCATTAATTTCTCACCCTCATGTCGTCACGTCACCCAAACCTGTAAGACTTTCGTTCCTCTTTGGAACACAAATTTAGATATTTTTGATGAAATCCGAGAGCTTTCTCACCCTGCATAGACAGCAACGCAACTAACAAGTTCAAGGCCTAGAAAGGTAGTAAGGACATCATTAAAATAGTCCATGTGACATCAGTGGTTCACCCCGTAATTTTATGAAGCTATGAGAATATTTTTTATGTGCGAAGAAAACAAAAATAATGACTTCATTCAACAATTTCTTCTCTTCCGTGTCAGTCTTCGACGCGTGTTCACGAGAGCACGATGTGTGTGTGTGATGCTGCTGATGCAGGAGCTGACGTTCTGATGTACAACATCCATCTCTTTTGGTTCATCGTCTGTATATTTTGTTATATACTATTAAGTAAGGCTGGGCAAAAAAATCCAGTTTAGTGCAAGTCATTCTGTCTGTCGAAATCTTCAGACATGTTTATGAAGACTACGTCAGGTTCTACATCAGAACACCAGCTCCTACGTCAGCAGTAGGGTCAGAAAGCTCTCGGATTTCATCAAAAATATCTTAATTTGTGTTCCGTAGATGAACAAAGGTTTGGAACGACATGAGGGTAAATAAGTAATGACAGAATTTTCATTTTTGGGTGAACTATTCCTTTAATGGCCAAACAGAAAAATGTAACGGCCAATGCAATAATTAAAAAATTACAAATATCAGGCAACATATTCCGACTGACATTCTTCTTTGAAGCAAAAAAATAAGATATTTGTAATATTTATCAGTGTTTCTTGTTCATACAGTGAAAGTCAATGGGGTCCAATGTTTTTACACCCCAATGTTCTTCGGTATGTCCTCTTTTGAGTTCCTCGGAATAAAGAAAGTCATATAGGTTTGGAATGACATGAGGGTGAGTAAATGACAAAGTTATCCCTTTAATGTAAGTCTGCCTCTTAATGTAGATACGCCTCAGTGTTTCTGAGCTGGGTAAGGGAAATACATTAACATTATGTTACCCACATCCCCTGCCAACACTATTGAATCGAGGTGTAAATTATCAAAATGATTTAGTCAGTGGACTTCCTGGGTGGAAAGAGATTGGCTTTTCAAATTTGAAGGGAATGCACCTGCTATTCTCATCATTTTGCATGGTGAATTCTATCTTTTATCCTGTCTCTTTGCAGTGGCATGACTGATCAATAGTATTTGTGCTGAGGCCTCATAGAGATGCACTGGAGATGGTGGTTGGACAAGGGGGAGGGCTGGAGTAAAGGACAAGGCACCACTCCCATGATGCAAAAATTGATCCCTGGAATAAATTTGCAGTGTTCTATTAATGGCAGGTCCCTCTGAGGCTTTCTATTACATCTGACGGAAAGCCGCACATTACAGACGCAGAAGTACAACACCCGAGAGGAAAGAGGTACAAAAGAGAAGGGGGTAAAGCAGGAAGATACTTTAACAGAAATAATTTACTTTAAAAGAATATACTTACTGTAAGTGCAAACTGAATGTAATGTTTTCAGAAACACAATTTAGTGTTATTTGCATTTATATTAAAAAATATATAATTTAAATTTATATTAAATGCAGTTAGCTGAACTTAAGAATGCTTTTTTTGACATACTTAAGTTGGACTTACAGTATGCAATTTCATAATTACTTCTATTGTCTTTGAAATATGATTAAGTTTACAGACAAATGTACTGACAAGCATTTATGGTAAACTAAAATATACTCGTATGTCATGTATTTAAATATATATGTAACAAAACATTTATGACAAAGTCACAATTTAGTACATTTAAAATATATTTACTTTAAATGTAATATTAAAGAACACACTACAATTATAACTGCATAACAATTAAGCACACTTCTTTTCACAAGGGTAGACAGTGAAAGAAAGAAAGAAAGAAAGACGTCAAATTCTGAAGATCTTTCTGACGATACCTAATTGAAAGCGCAAGCACGCTAACTAGGCAACATGTTAATTATATCACAAATGTACTCTGATGTACTAGCATCTTCATCATTTCAAGATCACTGTCTGCACCATCACTCCCATCATCCCCCTCGCTAAGTATTTCTCTCTATATCGCTCTGTCTATGGTGAGACTCGGGTCAAACTCGCTCTAGAAAGCAAGGCTCTTTTGTACAAGATGGCTTGACTGTGTGAGTCTCAGGCACTGGCTGGCACTGAGGGCTAGTGGCCACAGAAAATGACGTCACATGCCTGAAAATGAAAACAAAGCCACGGGGATTAAGGGTACCTCGTCTCTCCTCCACAGCCCAGATGACGACTATCCCGCCATCTCTGACAATAGCGTTTTTACATGCTAGCATTTAGGCTAGCACTTACACATAGCGCTCAATTAATGAAGTTCACAGACAGACTGATTAACAAGCACAAAAATGTGTTGAATCATTAATTAGAATGCACAAGCTTTAAGACCTATTGACATTTTAACAGTAGACAATTTCAGTTGTTTCAGCTAGAATGCTACAAAACAACTTCACCTTCTGAACATAACACTCCTCGAGTGAGAATCTTTCAAGGTTTTTTGACACTTTTCCACAGGCCAAATCATAAACACCGCAAAAGTCACATAATTGCTTGCTAACCCGTGCTAACATTTGCTTATTCAGTAGCAATAAAGGCTAACTCTATCATAAAAGTGTCAGCACACCTTTACAAAAACATACTATGGTGGTACTATAGAACAGTGATTTGAAGGTACTTTGATATATATCATGATATTTACATGGTACTGTGAGCATAAGGTACTTCAAAGTCCGAAAACATGGTATTACCATGGAAAATTGCTGTCCAAAAAGAGTTTTACACAAACTAAAGTATACTAAGACACACATTCCTTATGAAAAGCATCAAATCTTAAAAGTATTTTTAAAAACTATATAATATAATATTAATATAATATTGATTAAAGAAATATTACACTTTATAATAATATCAAATTAAAAGATTTACTTTAAAGTACATGTACTTTACATTTTTATTGACGTTTTAGCAAACTTTTATTATGCTTTTAAGAAGTACACTTATTTGATGTGTTGACTAACATACTAAAGAACATGTGAAGTGCTTGTTTTTAATTTTAACAGTAGAGTTTTATTCACTACTGTTTTATTACATATTAAGATGTACAAAATTATGAAAGCACATATAGAGATGTACACAAGTCCTAACTTAATATGTCAAAAAAATGACTCTTATGGTTAACTAGTTGCTTTTAATATAAATATAAATTAATTTGAATACAAAACACATTCATTTAATTTCAAATAACATGCAATTAAGTACTGTTTTTAAAAGTGTGCTAAACAAAACATGACTCGGCTTGAATGAAACTAAGCAACACTAAGGTCATTGCAAATAAAAATGAATTATTTAAGGGAGTAAGGTTGAAGAAAGGGAGCAAGAGAGAGAAAAAAACAAATAAAATAAACACGCAGAAAACTAATTTCTACCCCTAGATATGTAATATTGCAGCTTTTCATCTTTTGGCCACAAAGCTTAGGTCTTAAACAGATTACACAGCAGACAAATCAGTAGTGTTGATAATGTGTGGGGGGAGGGCCGCATGGCTCTCTGGGTATTAAACACTGAAAAACTGCAATCATGGTGCTGGATTAGGAGTGAGGTTTAATATTGTGCTACATTCTGCTGAAAGGGACAGAGATGCTGGATGGGGATCAGTGACTTGGACAGGGAAAAGTCAGAATGTACACACACTCAGGAAACCTGAGAGGAAGAGCGCTGGCCAATTATAAAGAAAAAAGGATGATGCAACTCTCTGGACTCGTATCTGAAAATGCTGTGAGAAAAATCAAGCAAGCATTGTGCGTTAAAATGTGACTTTTGGTGCAGTTTTTTTTTCATGGAAATGACTGTGGAGCATAAGTCTTTGAATTAAAGTAGTTTTTTTAGTAATTAAAGGGATAGTTCACACACACACACACACACACACACACAATCTCTCATCATTTGTTCACCCTCATGTTGTTGTATTTTTTAACCTATATGACTGTCTTCTGTGGAACACAAAAGAAGATATTTTAAGGAATGTTGAGAAACGTCTCAGGTTACTTATGTAACCATGGTTCCCTGAGTAGGGAACGAGACACTGCGTCCTCTAGGGGTCGCTATGGGGAACGCCTCGTCGTGACTCGTGTCTGAAGCATACATTGAAAAAACACCAACTCGTTGGCCGGCGACAGCCATGACGTCACTACCAGTGCGACTATAGTATAAATAGGCGCCGGTAGCACACATCATTCACTTCTTCGTCTGAAGCTTGCGTCCGCAGCATGGCAAGAAACCTAGAGGACGCAGTGTCTCG
>NW_015554107.1:724387-725875 GCF_001515605.1 Sinocyclocheilus anshuiensis | reverse complement strand
GTGAAAGCCGATCCGGCGATCCACAGCGCAAAGTTGTTGTATTTCCTCAGCAACCAGCACGCGTCAGCTCCAGGCATGACAAAGCGGATATCGTCCTCTTTTGGAAGGCCAAACAAAGTAGTTTCGCTTTCACAACGAATCACACAGCGCCTTCACGACATGGTGGCGGCGGCAACAATACTACAGCGAGAATAAAAGTTACTCCTTCTTTCTTTGTGTGAACATTTGGACGGCGTTATGCAAATCTTCCCACATAGTGATGTAGACAGTGTTAGAACGAGCCGTTTTAGGTAGGCGTGGCTGACTCTTAACTTTTATAAAGAATATCTCTTTGGATTTGAGACTTTAGTCTTTGCAACTTTACAGATCTTCTTTATGCACCAAGAGCTTGTAACACTTCAAAGAGAAAGGAAAAATTGAAATCGCATCATATGACCCTTTTAACTGTAGCATCCCGAATTTGCATGCTAGTTAATAAAAACGACAACATATAAACTACATTTAACTTTACATCATTTAAAGGGGAAGTTCACTGAAAAATTCAAATTCTGTACATTTCATTTCTGAATGATTCTCTTTTCTTTCTGTGGAACACAAAAATATATTTAAAAAAATGTTTCAATTGTTTTTGTCCATAAAATAAAATTAGACCCTATTGACTTTCTTTGCATGGACAAAAATATTTTTGAAAACATTTCATTTTGTATTACACAGAAGAAGAAAGTCATACAGGTTTGGAACGACATGAGAGTTGAGTAAATGATGACAGAATTGTCATTTTTAGGTGAACTATGCTTAAGTAGTGGCCACTTAACTGTAAGATCCAGTTTATGTTCTGAAATTGCATGAATTTGCATGCTAGTTAATAAAAATGACAACATATAAACTACATTTAACTTAACAGTCTCTTATTGTGTCTTTAAGATGGAACAGTGTACTTCACAGATGCAAGTAGGGATGTAACGGTATGAAAATTTCTTATCATGATTATAGTGACCAACATTATCACGGTTATCAGCATTATCACGGTATTGTTAAAATGTGCTGGAGATGTTCAAAAAGTACCAACACATAAATCACTTCAAGTTTTATATTTAAAAATCAACAAACAACAAATAAAATGACATTTTGTTTGCATAATCACTAAAACAATAACATTACCAGTGATGTTCGGATTTTAAATGACAACTTGACTGACAACAGTTTAATAGCATGTTCAAATATATAATGTAAATGTTCAAATAAAGCATTGAAAAAGTTTCGTAAAAAGGTAAACCTCACATTTCAGCCTTTAAATAAAGAAAAGATATGTCAAAATGATAATTGATTAAAGGGGTCATATGATGCGATTTCAAGTTTTCCTTTCTCTTTGGAGTGTTACAAGCTGATTGTGCATAGATAAGATCCCTGAAGTTGCAAAGACTAAAGTCTCAAAACCAAAGAGATATTCTTTATCAAAGTTAAGACTCTGCCACACCCCCCTAAAAC
>NW_015554107.1:712124-724179 GCF_001515605.1 Sinocyclocheilus anshuiensis | reverse complement strand
TCCTTAAAACTGTGCTTTATGCTGGACAGTATTTATTTATCGTGAGGTGTTAAAATCGCGGTAATCTAATACGGTTTTAATGATAATTAAAATATGAAACGGTAATACTAACCGTCGGGAATTTTATCATGATTTATCGTCAAACCGGTAATCGTTACATCCCTAGATGCAAGGTCATTGTAAAACATGGCTGTTCCTCAATAAATGCTGCAGGAGCTATATTTAGAGCGAAGACAACTAATAAATCCGTTCTGCAGAAATAATGGATGTCTCTGGCCAGTGCTGCTTTGTCCAAAATTAAATGCCAGCTCAGCTTCTATCACAAATGGTATCTTCAGAGACATGATGTACTTCTTTAAACGGTTTAGCGATTTAGATATACCAGACACTTCTCCCTTAACCGGCTAAAACGTTCCCTCCTTCCCCACCACGAGAGCAGCACAGCAGGTGGATCTTTTGACTCGCACCCAAGGAAAAGTTCAAACTAAATTCCATACAGATGCCTCCTTCACTGGAGAGGAAGAACCTCCCATTAAGCACTTGAACAACCTAGCACAGCACCGGTGACTATTCCCCTACGTTCCTCTCCCTTAATTCAGTAGCCATCGCAACCCCCCCTGCTCTAGACATTGGAGCACACAAGGTTGCCAAAACCAATGAAAGGGGGGTGGGTAGGAGGTGTCTTGCATTTGGCATCTGCTATGGCTGGCCATTGCTCTGTGCTCCGCATCCCAAGGGGAATGGGACAGAGGTGCCCTGTTGGACGTGCCAACGATGGAAGGATGAGCAAATCGCACAAAGCCCTTTTAAGTAAGAGCCCAGAAGCCCCCCGCCGTTTCTCGTTTCCTCTGTGTCACTCCATCCCTAAAAACATCTGAAAGAATTCCAACACACACGAACACAAAACATGCCTCTTTTTCCTCTCTAAATATAAACATTACTAGAAGGGAACCATTCAAACATTGCATCGGCATTTATTTACGCTCTGAACTCCGTACTTGCTCCTTTGTGAGTCTCTCGGCTCTTTGTCCCCACTTGATCTGGCACTCTTTGCAACCTGAGCTCTGATAAAGGCCATATGGTGTGGCCGCAAGCCCAAAGGTGACAGCGCCCCATATGATTCTCATTAAGAACGAGTCGCAGTGACTTTGGGAACGAGGTACCTTTGGTAATGTATTAGCATAGACTAATAGCATGGGTTAATTAAGCTATAATATAATCCAGGTGCTTTGAAATGTGTGCTTTTTAATGACTGGATGGTGGTGCAGTAAACAAGAGGAGGTTGACAAGGGTTCCCTTCAAAACTTTCTGGAATTAGGAGACTTACCCGGGTAGAAGTCTTTGGATTTGGACAGCTTGATGGTGGCCCCTGTCTCTTTCTGCAGCTGGACAATAGTCTGACCACCCTTGCCAATAATGGAGCCTGCGGCGTAGCTTGGAATCAGCACCTTCAAGAAATATTCGCCTTCCTCTGGAAACAGAAAAAGAGAGAAAAAATTAACTCTGCAATAGATTTACACTTTTTTTGACACATACAATAAATTATATATATATATATATATATATATATATATATATATATATAAAACATACAATAAATAAATATATACACAACAGATTTTAATACAATTTTCTGTAATCTAACATTTATACTACTGCTACTATTACTAATAATTATCAATTTACAATAGATTTAAATATTATTTTTCTGTCATTTAACATGTAAATTAATTATTTAAATAAATACATACTTGCAACAGATTTCAATAAACATTTTCTGCAATCTAATAAGTACAACTATTATTATTATTACAAATATTATATAAATTTTTCTGTAATCTGACATCTTCATTTATTTTATGCACTTTTGCCTACTCTTAAATGCATAAAACTACTTTTGTAGACATACATAAATTACTACAATAACTACAATTTTAATTACATTTTAATTACAATTTAATTTAATTTTTAATGGATGAATGTGAGCAGGGAGAGTGAAGAAAAAGCAGCCAACAAGTGTTCAGGATACATGGGAACGTCTTTAATAATATATACAGTTTAAAAAGCATCCCAGGTGGCACCTCATGAAGCTGGTTGAATGCCCAGAGTGTAATCTAGCAAAGGGTGGCTAATTTAAGCAAGCTAAAATATAAGATAACTTAACATTTTTGGTCACTAAATACGTCACATCCATCAATTTGTGCTACATCACAGATTTTATGGCTTCTTATTATTATGAAATGTAGAATAAAGTGATAAAGACTGAGGAGGTGTGTCCAATTTTTTAAATTTTAGCGGATATAAAATATGGCCGCACAATGCATGGATTCACATTCTTGCTAAATGTCTTAAATGCCTGACTTGTGAGAAAACGCACATCTAGATCTTATCTAAGAGGCGATCAGAGAAGGCAGCTATAAATAAAAGTCAAGCTGAAATACTATACCAGCAAAGAACTACAAGACCACTATAATAAGATCAGTGGACTTAACGAGTAGTAATTAACGCTGAACCACAAGTATTAACGCTTAAGTTAAGGAGGGCTGATAACAGTCAAGAGCAGAACATAAACGGAACAAGAAAATTGCAAGTTATGTAAGTAGGAAAGATCCGGGATGAGGGTACATTTTGTTAAACACGTCAATCAAAGTAAGTGCAAGAGAAGATGAATTTGAAAAGACGTATTAAGAGACTCACGTTCTATGTAACTGGCAAGCTAGACATTGGAAAGTAGCCATTTATAGCAAATGAATAGTAAGGTGCATATAATATAGCACAAGACATCCTGATTTCACTTCCCTCTTGAGAAAGGTCAGCAAAGGTTTTCCTGAAAGTGGAGCAGTGGTGGGGCAGTAAAGTGCCTCATCTATTGTTGGGCTCTACCTGGCTGCTGCATATCCAGGTCAGCAGAAGCACAGTACATGGTCCCTTCACCGTGACTTTAACATGACATTGTATCCTTCTGCCTGGGCCGCTTGGGTACGCGCTTAATATTCCATCACAATTAATCTGTGTCGGCTCCCAGAAGACGGCCACTTTAGATTAGATTGTTATTCTGGAGAAGTAGTTTATCTTGTCAAGCTAGGCTGATGGCTAGGCTAAGCTACATGCACTTGCAGCCTAACACTGATGATTGGGTAAAAATGAAAGAGACTACTGGACAGAGTATTAATGTCAGAGTGCAGCTGGAAAAACAAATGAGCTAACAATGGCAATGACGACAATGTCTTGGTTGAAGGCCCAACTTAACTGCATCAGTGGCAAAGTAATGACACATGTCTGTAGTTATGTGTGAACCAAATTAAGAGAAGTGTTAGCTTTCTGTTAACAAGATGGACGTGACAGATCAGATTATTTAGAGCAGGAAATCATAGAGAGGGTTAGTAGATATAGTAGATATTATAGATAAGGTTCAAATTCATTGTTCACCTTATAGCATTTAAAAACTGGCCTTTTTTCTTTTGTGGAGCACAAAAGGAGTAAATTTGATTAATGAAATAATCTGACTTTACCACGTATTTACAATGAATGGGAATTGGAGCTTTCTGATAAACCATTCAAGTAGTCCATACGACTCGTGTGCAGGATTGTGTGGAGAATTGAGCAAAATTGAACTCATAATTGTCACTGAGCTAGTAAGCGTTGTCAGCAGATCATGGATTCAGTGAGTTGAACTCAAGTCTGATTCATGAATGAATCATTCACACTGGTTTTGTGATGTGGATCAGCTGATTCATGGAAAAGATCTGACTCAACCGATTGATTCTTCATGATTCAGCCATAATTTAAACTTGCAAATGTCAAACACACGTCAACATTTTCAATGCATTATGACTTCATTTATATCTGTTTCTCATACAAAACTACTGTGTGACTTCAGAATACTTCAGATATAATGCACAAGTCGTATGGACCACTTTTATGATACTTTCATGGTGCTTTTTTGTAATTTTGGGGATTCACAGTCACCATTCACTTTTATTATATTAAATAGAGTGGTCTGAATATTCTTAAAACAATTTGTATTTCACTGAATTAAGTCATACAGGTTTGGAATGACATGAGAGTGAGTTTCATTTATAGGTGAATTACCTCTTTAAAGGAAAAGTTCACCTAAAAATGAAAATTATGTCATCATTTACTCACCCTCAAACAAACTGTATGAATTTCTTTCTTCTGTTGAACATAAAAAAAAGATAATTTGAAGAATGTGAGTAACCAATCTGTTTCTGGTACCCATTTGACTTCCATGGTATTTATTTTCCAAGTCAGTGAGGACCAACCATATTTTGAACATTCTAAAATACGTTTAAAATATATTCTAAAATATATTCTTTTATGTATAACAGAAGAAGAAAACCATACAGGGTTTGGAACAACTTGAGAGTGAATAAATGATGACAGTATTTTCATTTTTGAGTGAACTATCCCTTTAACAGTAAGGAATGGTATCATTTTAACAATGTTTAAGTCTTCTTGAAGTAATCTCATTAGAATCACAGGCCAATTGATCTGGATGTGTAATGAAGTGGATCTCTAACTAAACAAGTATAGTCTCATATTTAGCCAGAATAGTTGTACTGGATGCCACCAGATTATGAATTGCATAAACAACAAGGGAATAATGGAGGTTACTGTGACACAAATAAATGTACTCAGAACTGGGTTCACAGACACCTCTAAATGACAAATCCTGATTTTTCACTCACATACTAAAAATTGCCGTTGTTTTCGCACTTCATAAACAGGTGGTTCAAACTGTATCTACAGAACACTACAGATACATGCTTTTCTGCAATGACCCAGATTTCTCACTGAGCTAAGACTGTCCTCCTTTTGATTTGGATGAGTCTAAATTTAACCTTGATTAATATGGTGCAGGGTTCATAAATAATGTGTATCATGCATACATAAGTATTCTCTCTTCAAAAGCATCTAACAAAAGTCTGTCATGAATTGGATCAAGAGGCTGCGTCCAGACTGGCTATAATTGACATTATCTACTCTAATTAATGTAACACATGATATTATGTTAAGCATCATATTTTCATAACAATATTGGGCTGTTTTGAAGGTTACACATTTTACTTTGTTAATTATGAGCAGCAAAATATAACAAAGCATTATGGTGGTTATGCAGTGAAAAAGAAAGAAAGAAACAGCACAGAGTTAAAGGTAGACTCTGGTTTGCAGACAACAAAATATGTATGTAATTTTTGCAGAAAATTAAACAAATTACCGTGAAATCCGACAAAATCTGATGATGAAAATGGTGGATCATGGATGGCCGCTTGGTTGCATCTCTCTAAAAGAATGCGAATGAGAAAATTAATCTTTGTGGAAATGTCAGATAGAAAAACAAAACAAGGTGAAGTACAGAACAATGACAGAGTCCACCTTTAAACGAGAATCAAGAACATACCTGTGAATGTTGATGTCATGTATAAAGATACAGGATGAAGTAATAATTAACTTTATAGCAATGACTTCTTGGTTTCCAATCATTTCCACAATTATTTTAAATCAAACATGGCCTGATGACATTGTTCAATGAATAATACATTCAGTAATTTGCTCTGAATTAAAAGACTATTCCAGGTTCAATACAAGTTAAACTCAATCGACAGCACTTGTGGCATAATGTTCATTACAACAAAAATGTATTAATTTGTACTTATGCTTCATTTTCTTTAAACAAAGCAAATTACAGTAAGGCACTTACAATGGAAATAAATGGGGGCCAATCTGTAAACACTGTTCCAGTAGTTTCAGTCACAAGATGTAAACAATATGTGTTAATATGATTTTAGTGCAACTAACCTCTTCTGTGGAAAGTTATATCCAGGTTTACAACATGACAACGTAACACCTAAAGCCCTAAAATGGCCATAAACATGACAAGAACAGCTCAAATAATACACAATAATTAACAGAACAATTAAAGAGCTTTTGTAAATTTTGAAGCCTCGTATTTCTGCTTTTAAATCCTCTGGATATTAGCCTCATTCACTTCCATCATAAGTGTTTCACCATACCCTTAATATTTCCGTTTTTTTTTTAAATGAGGGACAAGTCGATTTTATTTTTTAATTTAATTTAATTTTTTTGAGATAATCTACATTATGCCACAAATGCCGTTGACTGAGCTTAACTTGTAATGGACTAATGAACCCAGAATATTCCTAGTAAACCTACAGTATAAACCAAAATCAGTTTTGTCATTCTCAGTTTCTTCTCTTCTAAAACATGGAGCATCTACAGCCCAAGTTTGAGTTGGATTAAACTTATTTCCTGTCACTTGTCAACACAAAGCCCTTGGCTGAGAAAAATCAGTGGATTACACTACACGCATATCCGTAGCAGTGCCTTTGAGGGAAATGAGTCCCTCCCATTGTGCTACACCAGGAACAAAACAAGAACAAGTTGGTAGTACGCTGTTATTTTCCCCTTCAGTCTACTTAATATCTTAATAAGCCCTGTCTTGTGTGTACATCTATATAATTACATGCATCGCACTCACTGAGAAGTCAGAATAATTAATAAAAACGCCCAAATGGGTATTACTCATAATAAACCAGTGGTTGTAAACACAAATCATTGGTTGCTAGAGGCTCCCAAGACAGCTGTGGTTCAGAATAAGCAACATCAGCTTGAGGATTGAAGGTTCCTGTGGGCTTATGTTGGGGGCCTTAAAAAAACAGGCACAAAGCAATAAAGCTACGAACACTTTGATTCTTCTTTCTTGTATGCATTGTAGATTTATACCATGCCATAGATTTATACCATAATTGGGTTACATAGCATTTGTTGTGCTTAAGTACAACAAACATACATCTAATTTTAGTGGAGTGATGAAAGGACCACTTTTCCTGCGCGGCTGTCCAAGCAACTGCCTGACCAAAATGGCTTCCGATATAAACATTGCACTCGGAATAAAACATACTACTCGCTTTCTGTCGCATGTGAGAGAAAGCAGCATGCTTTGTTCTAACAAGCGCGAAGGCTCGAGGAGAAGCTTTAGCATTGCTTCTTTCATTCGTCTCATCCATATTCATCTCAGGTCCCATCCTCCATTCCACGGCAGACGAGCCGAGAGAGGCGAGCAAATCATCCAATGTGGGGCCGCCTTTTACAACGCCCTCCCAAATCCTCGCCATCCTGCATGAGATTTTTTTTTTCTTTGACGCAGTGCATTAAAGAAAAAAACGAAGCAGCGCCCCCTTCGTGATCGTACGGTGATCAATAGAAAGAGCGTTGCTTGGATAATCAATGACTTGCTGCTATTGAGGGGAAATGAGAGAGATGGACTCGGGAAGGAAGAAGTAACGATCGCCCCGACCCAGAACCGTGATTAGAGGCGAAACAAACAAACGATGGGGGAGCAGAATGCAGCGCACCCTAAATGTATTTCTGCTGAGCCTATCAAAAACAGCCGTAGCAAAAACCTGTGCGTTTAATCTGAAAACCGGTGGGAGTATTGCATTGTAGGATGTGAGTGAACGAGGTGGGCGACAGCGACGATTCGGTTATTGGTCCACGTATAAATGTCTGAGGGGGTGGAGGTGAATCTTCAAACACAGCTGGCAAATCATGTTTATGTAACAACCCTTTCTAAGACAGATCCCGCATCTATTTTCTCATCCTGCGGGCAGAAATGCACAAGCAAGAGAATCTAAAAAAAAGGCTAGTCACAAATTCAGTGCCGAGCAGCAACCGAAAATGTCTTTATATAGTAAAAACAACACAGGATCGTACGCACACACACTTCCACGCTTTCTTCTAGCCTTAGAGGGTCACAGTCCCCTCACGCCGTCCAGCTAGAACATCTGTATCCCCTAAAACAACCCGTACTGTGCCAGTCCATCCATTTACAAAATTAAAACATTACATCTTATGAGACAGCTCAGGAACGTGGAGAGAGGCTCTTTGGTGAACTTGAAGTCGAAGACTTAACGATCAATTGGCAGGAAAATTATTCTTGGTTTTAAGCCAATTGTCTTTCATCTTAATGCCTATAACTTTGTTTTTCAGGCAGCCTTTAAAATGCAATAATTTGTCATCCACATCATGATTTAATCCAATAAATAAAGAGTTAAAACAATATGCATGTCTCACAAAATATGATACTAATCCAACAAGTATGTAAACACCAAATCAAAGACAGTAAATGTTATAAGAAAACAAATTAGACATAATATTGTCGTAGGACTGGATCCTTAGTTTCATCTCAAAAACGGTTCAAAAAACTACATAAATGGTTCGGATTCACACTAACTTGTCTGATAATCTGCCTGTGTAACGTCTTGTGTTTAACTATAAACCACAAAGCGGAAACTACGGGTACATGTTGACCCTAAACAGATTCAACCATGTTAATACATGCCATATTTTTTCAACTCTTTTAATATAAATGGGAAAAACTAGAACATTCCCTTCCACATATTTATCTATGTCTTATCAACTCTTAGAGATACAAAACACTAAATTAATCATTTAAAAATAATCAGCATTTCTATTTTGTAATTTTCCAGAGAGCCATTTAAGTGAATAAATGTGGATGAATTAGTATAAATATAGACGCTTAAATAGAGCAATAGTGTCATATTATAATACTAAAATGACTGTGTTGTAATATTAATACATCCTTCTATACTACTGTAGTTATATGTATTTTAAATAAACTGGAATCAATTAATTGAGTATTTAAATAGAATCAAGGCTCCTACAGCTTTTGACCAGTTAAATTTTACACTACTTAACTGGCTATGGGTTTCAATCATTTTATAGAGGTTGCATGCACAGAGAGCAATTATATAATTTAATAGCTAAACATAACAACAGAAAATTGTGTATTACCAATAGAAAATTCCATCTTTCCATGACATTTCAAGATTTTACGAATTTCTCTGACATTTTCAGGCCTGGAAATGACAATATTAAAATTTCCAGATTCCCTTCCATAACTCTGGAAACACCATAGAATAATTCCTCTTGGCAAACAAATTCTGGTGAAGCCCAGATCTCTTAAGCATCAAAGTCTTTTCATTTGAGCAAATGGATCTGCAGGTTATGCCTCCCACGAGTCCAGCATGCTTCTTCTGACTGACAATTCATAACGCTTTCTGCATCGATTCTTTCACATGTAAACATCCGCCAATCACTTCATTTATGCGCCATTATTAACCCTTTAACTGTAACTACAAACACTTATTTTACTGGAAAAAAACCTAGCAGGTCAAATAAATTGTTCTTGCACTTCTATTTTAATTCTGACCTTTATTGAATATAAATATTGACCGCTGATATATTGCCTAGGCTAATATCTCTAATATGAAGATGTTTCTTCTTCTCTACCTTTAATGTGAGGAAGTTCAAAAAGACCCAAATAAGATGGTTTCCTGCAAAATGACACTAAAGGTGGGAATTTAACCATCACAGATCAGAAAAACAATGGTTTACATGATTAACCTGCTACCAAACTAAGATCTACCAATCGGCTAAAACACTTAAAGATTAAGGAATACATGCATATTTTGTTTTTAACTGATTAATTACATGACTAGCCTAACAGCTTAGCAGACAATTGTTGTGCACACGAGACTTCTTATGGCATCTGCCGGAATGCATAATAAACAAGCAAGCATGGGTCCAGTATAAACAATAGACTACAGTAAAAAAAATTGAAGGTATAGTGCACGTCGGAGCACAGAAATGTCGAATATCAGTGATGCAGGTGAAGCACGCATACAGAACATTTCAGGCTTTTACTTAATTTTTGAGTATCATGTTATAGTAAATCGTAAAGTGCAAGTGATATTATAATTTGTAACGCTATCATTATACATCTCATAAAAAATATTCTAATCGTTTATCATTCATAACTTTATTTTTCAGGTCCAAATTTCTAAATAAAAGATTATACGTTAGATTCAAAGCACAAGATCATAACGCAAGGTCATCTGCGGTGATAGCAAGGATGCGTAAACGCAACGAGCCATGTTTTTTAATGTTTTGGTACGCACTCATATTTAATATTAGCCTATATATATTTAGGAATACACAACCGCTTTATTCCATACATAAGCCGTTAATTTAGGAATACTGAGGATGTGTTTGGTAAACGACTATCGTAGGTGCGTAAACCTAGACGCAACCACCAATTCTGGGCCACTTAAAATGGACGGTAACTGTAAATATGAATATAATCCCAGATGCACATGTCTGGTGAAGCATGACCGCGTTAGATGGTGAGACGCTCCGTGGAAAGCGAAAATTTACATCAAAGCACTTGTCTTTGGGAAGAGTCGCTAATTCATTGGCAAATGAGTTGCCTATCTAGGTAACGTTTGGGTCTTACCTCCTGTGTTTGTGCGTTTGGTGCTGCTGGCCTCCGTTGGGGTCTCCAGGGGTCTTTTGCGGGAATCGGGGGGATCAGACTCCATGTGCGGCTGCTGATTGTGATGATGTGGATTGGAGAAAATCCCGTTTTGCTGCACTGCCCCACCGGCCATCATTTTTTATAAAGAAGCTCGCTCTCGTTTTCCTAGACGTGATACGCAGATATGGTCGTTTGAATGTGATGTTTGGGGTGCGTCGATCCTCCGTAGCAGCCTAGATACAGAACGAAAGACGCATCGATATCCAGTAGCTCGATTATGCTCAAGTGATGTGGGGAAACGTCCTCACTCGTGGCTTGCGATGGCGCTCTCCTGCTGGAAACAATCTATGACCTCAGTGGTCAGCAGAACTCAAAAGATTCACTGCTAAAAACTGGGAAGATGTGCGCGGATAATAAACAGCAACGGGAAATGTACAAGAGGCGAGAGACAAAAACAGCGGATCCCGCATGCAGGTGGGCAAACCCTGCAGATAGAGCTGGATGGACGAGCGCTTGGAGGAGATGCGATGTTTTTGTAGGCTCTGACTCGGAGATGCTGCAGTCTTGCTTTCAGAGCATCTTTGCGCGTTTCTGCTGGAGCTCAGGACAGCGGGTGACGTCATGTGGAGCCGAGACCGCGGCTGTCAAATGTGGAGAAGCAGACACGCCCACCTCGAACTGTGATTGGTCGAGGTTTGATTTTTCTCCGGCAAAGCGATGTATAAATCCTGCTTGTCACATGACAATACAGGAGGTGGTGGCGGTGATGAAAATGCGAGAGCATCATTGTAAAATAGGCGCAGGGATGTAAAAAATTAAAATGCGCAGCTCGTCTCTGTCTAATCCAGAATTATACGACAGTATATTTTTATTATTAGGCAATAATAATTATTATATTATTATTATAATTATTGTTATTATTGTTATGTGACTTGTACTTTTATTTATTATTATTATTATTATTATTGTATTGTTAATTTTTGTCATTTTATTTATTTATTAATAGAAGTAGTAGTACATTTATTTATTTTCATTTTTATGCCATTTTATTATTACTTAATATAAATAACAATTACAATTACATACAAAATAAACAATAATACGATTTAATTTATATAATGTTATTATTATTAGTAGTAGTAGTAGTACATTTAATTATTTAATTTATTATTATTATTATTAATGCAATAATATTCATATAAAATGGCAAATTATTTATTTATTTTCATTTTTATGCCATTTTATTATTACTTAATAATAATAATCATAATCATATAAATACAATATAATTACAATTACATACAAAGTTAAACAACATTTAATTTATATCATTTTATTTTTTACTATTATTATTAGTAGAAGTAGTATTACATTTAACTATTTAATTTATTATTATTATTATTATTAATGCAGTAATATTAATAATTGACAAATTAAACAATAATAACATTACTGTAATTTTATTATTATTATTATTATGCATTTTGTAATTGTATTATTGTTATTTAATAATAATAATAAGTAAATTAAATACAAACAATTACATAAAAAATAACATTTATGTAATTTTTAGGCCTGCAAAACCATTAATCACGATTAATGGCATTCAAAATAAAAGTTTGTTTACATACTATATGTGTGTGTACTGTGTATATTTATTATGTATATATATATATA
>NW_015554107.1:690120-711282 GCF_001515605.1 Sinocyclocheilus anshuiensis | reverse complement strand
TATTTAAATAGAATCAAGGCTCCTACAGCTTTTGACCAGTTAAATTTTACACTACTTAACTGGCTATGGGTTTCAATCATTTTATAGAGGTTGCATGCACAGAGAGCAATTATATAATTTAATAGCTAAACATAACAACAGAAAATTGTGTATTACCAATAGAAAATTCCATCTTTCCATGACATTTCAAGATTTTACGAATTTCTCTGACATTTTCAGGCCTGGAAATGACAATATTAAAATTTCCAGATTCCCTTCCATAACTCTGGAAACACCATAGAATAATTCCTCTTGGCAAACAAATTCTGGTGAAGCCCAGATCTCTTAAGCATCAAAGTCTTTTCATTTGAGCAAATGGATCTGCAGGTTATGCCTCCCACGAGTCCATCATGCTTCTTCTGACTGACAATTCATAACGCTTTCTGCATCGATTCTTTCACATGTAAACATCCGCCAATCACTTCATTTATGCGCCATTATTAACCCTTTAACTGTAACTACAAACACTTATTTTACTGGAAAAAAACCTAGCAGGTCAAATAAATTGTTCTTGCACTTCTATTTTAATTCTGACCTTTATTGAATATAAATATTGACCGCTGATATATTGCCTAGGCTAATATCTCTAATATGAAGATGTTTCTTCTTCTCTACCTTTAATGTGAGGAAGTTCAAAAAGACCCAAATAAGATGGTTTCCTGCAAAATGACACTAAAGGTGGGAATTTAACCATCACAGATCAGAAAAACAATGGTTTACATGATTAACCTGCTACCAAACTAAGATCTACCAATCGGCTAAAACACTTAAAGATTAAGGAATACATGCATATTTTGTTTTTAACTGATTAATTACATGACTAGCCTAACAGCTTAGCAGACAATTGTTGTGCACACGAGACTTCTTATGGCATCTGCCGGAATGCATAATAAACAAGCAAGCATGGGTCCAGTATAAACAATAGACTACAGTAAAAAAAATTGAAGGTATAGTGCACGTCGGAGCACAGAAATGTCGAATATCAGTGATGCAGGTGAAGCACGCATACAGAACATTTCAGGCTTTTACTTAATTTTTGAGTATCATGTTATAGTAAATCGTAAAGTGCAAGTGATATTATAATTTGTAACGCTATCATTATACATCTCATAAAAAATATTCTAATCGTTTATCATTCATAACTTTATTTTTCAGGTCCAAATTTCTAAATAAAAGATTATACGTTAGATTCAAAGCACAAGATCATAACGCAAGGTCATCTGCGGTGATAGCAAGGATGCGTAAACGCAACGAGCCATGTTTTTTAATGTTTTGGTACGCACTCATAATATTAGCCTATATATATTTAGGAATACACAACCGCTTTATTCCATACATAAGCCGTTAATTTAGGAATACTGAGGATGTGTTTGGTAAACGACTATCGTAGGTGCGTAAACCTAGACGCAACCACCAATTCTGGGCCACTTAAAATGGACGCTAACTGTAAATATGAATATAATCCCAGATGCACATGTCTGGTGAAGCATGACCGCGTTAGATGGTGAGACGCTCCGTGGAAAGCGAAAATTTACATCAAAGCACTTGTCTTTGGGAAGAGTCGCTAATTCATTGGCAAATGAGTTGCCTATCTAGGTAACGTTTGGGTCTTACCTCCTGTGTTTGTGCGTTTGGTGCTGCTGGCCTCCGTTGGGGTCTCCAGGGGTCTTTTGCGGGAATCGGGGGGATCAGACTCCATGTGCGGCTGCTGATTGTGATGATGTGGATTGGAGAAAATCCCGTTTTGCTGCACTGCCCCACCGGCCATCATTTTTTATAAAGAAGCTCGCTCTCGTTTTCCTAGACGTGATACGCAGATATGGTCGTTTGAATGTGATGTTTGGGGTGCGTCGATCCTCCGTAGCAGCCTAGATACAGAACGAAAGACGCATCGATATCCAGTAGCTCGATTATGCTCAAGTGATGTGGGGAAACGTCCTCACTCGTGGCTTGCGATGGCGCTCTCCTGCTGGAAACAATCTATGACCTCAGTGGTCAGCAGAACTCAAAAGATTCACTGCTAAAAACTGGGAAGATGTGCGCGGATAATAAACAGCAACGGGAAATGTACAAGAGGCGAGAGACAAAAACAGCGGATCCCGCATGCAGGTGGGCAAACCCTGCAGATAGAGCTGGATGGACGAGCGCTTGGAGGAGATGCGATGTTTTTGTAGGCTCTGACTCGGAGATGCTGCAGTCTTGCTTTCAGAGCATCTTTGCGCGTTTCTGCTGGAGCTCAGGACAGCGGGTGACGTCATGTGGAGCCGAGACCGCGGCTGTCAAATGTGGAGAAGCAGACACGCCCACCTCGAACTGTGATTGGTCGAGGTTTGATTTTTCTCCGGCAAAGCGATGTATAAATCCTGCTTGTCACATGACAATACAGGAGGTGGTGGCGGTGATGAAAATGCGAGAGCATCATTGTAAAATAGGCGCAGGGATGTAAAAAATTAAAATGCGCAGCTCGTCTCTGTCTAATCCAGAATTATACGACAGTATATTTTTATTATTAGGCAATAATAATTATTATATTATTATTATAATTATTGTTATTATTGTTATGTGACTTGTACTTTTATTTATTATTATTATTATTATTATTGTATTGTTAATTTTTGTTATTTTATTTATTTATTAATAGAAGTAGTAGTACATTTATTTATTTTCATTTTTATGCCATTTTATTATTACTTAATATAAATAACAATTACAATTACATACAAAATAAACAATAATACGATTTAATTTATATAATGTTATTATTATTAGTAGTAGTAGTAGTACATTTAATTATTTAATTTATTATTATTATTATTAATGCAATAATATTCATATAAAATGGCAAATTATTTATTTATTTTCATTTTTATGCCATTTTATTATTACTTAATAATAATAATCATAATCATATAAATACAATATAATTACAATTACATACAAAGTTAAACAACATTTAATTTATATCATTTTATTTTTTACTATTATTATTAGTAGAAGTAGTATTACATTTAACTATTTAATTTATTATTATTATTATTATTAATGCAGTAATATTAATAATTGACAAATTAAACAATAATAACATTACTGTAATTTTATTATTATTATTATTATGCATTTTGTAATTGTATTATTGTTATTTAATAATAATAATAAGTAAATTAAATACAAACAATTACATAAAAAATAACATTTATGTAATTTTTAGGCCTGCAAAACCATTAATCACGATTAATGGCATTCAAAATAAAAGTTTGTTTACATACTATATGTGTGTGTACTGTGTATATTTATTATGTATATATATATATAAATACACACACATATGTGTATACAAATATTTTATATATTAATTTTACATATTTTTTCTAAATATATACATGTATGTGCGTGTATTTATATATACATAATAAATATACACAGTGCACACACATATAGTATGTAAACAAATGCTTTATTTTGAATGCAATTAATCGCGATCAATCATTTTGCAGCCCTAGTAATTTTACTTTTATTATAAGTAGTAGTAGTAGTATTACATTTAACAATTTAATTTAAGATGATGATGATGATAATGTTGATGATTAATGCAGAGGTTGAAATTAAAACTATATTTAAATTACTAATAAAAACTTAATTGTCTAAAATACTTTTAAATTTAATATAAATGAATATAAATACATATTAAATGGATGGACGCAAAGATGTTGTTCTATAGTGAAAACATTTTTTACAGTACAGTGTCCTCAGTGCCCATTAAGACTCTCTGTATCCTCTTGTCACACACACTCCTCCTTTGTC
This sequence comes from Sinocyclocheilus anshuiensis, assembly GCF_001515605.1. NCBI lineage: Eukaryota > Metazoa > Chordata > Actinopteri > Cypriniformes > Cyprinidae > Sinocyclocheilus > Sinocyclocheilus anshuiensis. The sequence continues at coordinate 707,442 of NW_015554107.1, read as the reverse complement.
AACACAGGGCCAGAGGCGAGCACTTCTCTTATTCCAGATTCACATCAAGGTGATGCTGCGCCGTCTACTGCATGCACACAAAGAGCCACCTCACGCAATTTCACATTTCTGTGGAAAAACTCAGCAGTGTGCCAGTGTCATCCGAAATACATATAGGCATATGCTCAGTTTGATGTGGCAAACCGATACTGAGACATTTGGCTCCTATTTACTGGGGGGAAATTGAGCAAAATAAATGACTATAAAACACTTGTTTTCTTTTGAGTCCAGCCATCCATGAAATGCAATCAGTGTGAAACAATCAAAGTCAGTTGCATTGTTTATTCTACCCGTCGCATTCTAGAAAAGCTCATTACTCATGAAATAAAATGGGTGATTATTTTATTTAGACCACAAAAGCTTCAGTAATGTGAGAATTATGATACATGATGCTATTGCTTAAAAATGGAGTGTGCTTCCATGGATCTGCAATCAACTACAGGCCTGATATAGTGTGGGATTGGGGAAATAGATTAGAATTATTTAGCATCTTCACATACAATATATATTTTTTATCTGGTGTTTATTAACATTAACATTTAACTGATGCAAGTAGATGCTGTGGATAAAAAATAACCTCAGAGAACCTGCATAAACTGAATAAAATGCAAATATTTAGTTTATTCTATACTCATTCTTGCAAAACAAACAAACAAATTATTTTCAGAATTTATTATGTAATATATATTATATAAACAATTTACATATATTACATATTTTTAATATTAACTCTTTTTTTTTCATTTTTGTATTTATTTTCCGTGTAGAATAAATACACCATATATGCACCCAATCTGACAAAAATAATAGACTTCATTAGTCCATATTTACATACCATGAAAGCTTGTAGCAAAATAAAAATCAGGTTCTGTTTGCCAACGCATTGCACGCAAATATTAATTTCAGACAGATGGCGGTGGCTAAAGCTCTCCATTCCTGCAATATGGGTTTATGAGCTTTCACATAAACCCGTGCAGTTTTCGCCCCTCTGTCACACTGGTGAAAGGGTGATATCTCGTCGAGGATGACTTTCAATGCATAACACCCTCCCCCACTCTACACACATTGTTTGAAGAGGGGACCCCATCTGTCCCCCTCTGCATAAGAGCACCCGCACTATTGTTTCTGCAACTAACACAGAAAAACCTTAAGAATTGGCCGGACTGGGCAGCATCTGGCATTGAATTCCACATTTATTTATGAACAACAACATGGCACTATGCAGGTTTAAAAGGAGACAAGGGTATTTGATAATTCATCTGGCACAAACTGCCTTTTTTGGAATCATTATCAAGTTGTTTTTACAAATAAACAACTACTAATAAACCCAATGAGGAGGCTGAGTTACTCCCAAACCATTGTTAATATCTGCCTTAGCTAGAATAAAAAAAAATATTATTGTTTGCCAGATTGGGTGAATTTCAAACCATGTCTCTTCGTTGTTGGATATTAAATTAAATGCTATTTAAATTCATTTTCATTCTATAACATGGCTTTACAATTCATTCGCATTTCAGTTATCATGCATACACAGTATTTCGATATGTGAGATGGATCTTTCCCCAGTTCCTAGCATTAAAACATCAGAACAGCAAGGATAAAACGAAACAAAAGACATAAACAAGAGTCTCCATCTTGTGGGTGAATTATGGAAGCAGTCGAAGAGACTGAGAAGAGCTATTTCTTTGTCTGGTGTTACCTGCCAAAAATTACGATTACAAAAAAAGGCTGCAGAGATGACAAACAAAATAACATTAAATACACACCTAACAATTGATTTTTATATAAATATTGTTATTCAGTCCTCAAAGCTCTTCATATTTTGATGGCTCCTTATGAACTACAACACAACAGCACTGTTAAAATATAGGCTATAGTTATTGTTACATATCAGTAATCATTAACAGCATGCGCACTATAAAAAAGTGTTATTGGAATTAATAATAAAACTATTAATAAACGTTGTATGCACTCAAGGCAATGCAGCTTGTGGCAAAACCTAAGTCACATTTCATTTGGATCTTTCACGTGACTTACAGCCATCAGAGGGCAGCAGTCTCACAACATCGCTTTTTTATTTTTATTTCTTCATTCCCTTCTTTTCTATGATAATAAAGCTAGTTAATTTCGATTGCAATGTGAAAATATTACATGCATATTCAGCAATAACACAAAAAGTCCCTTTTTCAGAATATTGTAGGCTATTTTAAAGATACAGTATCCAAATCCAGATAGTTTACAGATCAGATTTATTGGAGAGGGTTTAAACAATAATTTTTATACTTGTTCAATTAACTTAAAAAACGTATTACACATGCACCCGTGGAACTGTCCTTAAGGTTTACACGGTTTACAGGTGGTAGGCAATAAAGGTCACAGTTATAACTGTAATGTCCATAATGTAAGACGACTAAACAGTTTTAGGTAGATAGGAAGGACAGCTGATCATCCTTGCATTGGTAAACCACTTGATGTGCCTCCCCAGATGTGTTCAAGAACTTGCAAATGTCTTGGTGGAACAGTGGGAAAACATCCATCGGCGGAGGATGAACCAACTCCAGAGTAAGGCTACAAGTAGCATAATGTTAGTGCACTCAATTCACTATGCACATCATAAACCCGTCTTTTTAGGCAATTACCAGATATGGGTGTCATGTCATTAAACATTTTAAATTGAATGTGATCATATTTTAATAAAAACATTGTAAGTTACTAATTATTACGGTTTCAATTCCATGGTTATTCAGACAGCGAGTACATTATGTCTAAGCGAGCAAAGAGCGTTTACATTATCAAAGAACATTATCACTCACTTAAGTCTAGCACGAGTTTTGGCACTCTCAAAAACCTCTGTTATAATTAATGAAGCTGTGTACACTACTTACATACGTATAGATTATGTACGTAAATCTGCAGTTTGTTTATGGTGAGAGAATTCGCGAGAGAGCAGAATTCAGTCAGTGAGCGGGCGCACTAAACTAAACTGTGGCGTTTCAGCGATGACTCATCTGAAAGCTTCTGATTGGCCATTGCATTCATAAACTCAACAGAATCGTGTGTTATTGGTTATAATGCTGAACGCTGTAAAAACGTGTAAAAATAAATCTGATGCAGCTTGAGCAGATCTAAATTTAATGCCATAGTCGACACTTTTCATTTTCACTTTATTTGTGACAGTCATAATAGATTTAGTTTAATTGTGCAGGGGCATTTTGGTGGATGAGATGAGATGCACTGTAGTACTTAAAGCAGCTGTTGACCACACAAGATACTCACTTCAACTTTTGACATTGATCCCTACTTAGTTGAGGGACTCATTATTCCATTTTAGTTCAACTTTTTATAACATATTTACATGTGTTAAGACATTTTCTGGAAATATAATGCAAAAAGACATTTCTTTTCTTTATGAATAATTTGTTTTATTATTTTCTATTCTATTCTACTGTTGCTGTGTGTGGTTCATCTTAAAGACGGTCAGTCATAGTTTGTATAAACAGCTTGGTTTAACGATTTACATAAGAAGCTGTTGCAGATATTATGTTGTTAATGTTACATTGGAATGGACTTCAACCTTGTTTCCTGTGCTTTAATGAAATAAGACAGATTATACTTCAGACTTAAGTGGGACACACTACAATTTCCACAAAATGTCCAAAGTTAAAAAGAAATTAAACTTTCAGGACAAACTCTGAAGTTTTATTAGGCAAACCCATCAACAAAGAAACTGAAAATAGATTAGATCATATCAAATTCAGTTTGACAATTTATAGTTGGCAATTGACATCTTATTAAGGTTAACAATCTCCTTCAAGTTAAATTTTTTTGTGTAATACAATGAAGGGGACATGTTGATTTCAGTTGATGTCAGAACTAAGTCTGAAATGTTATTGGGCAAAACCATCCCCAAAGAAACTAGGACTGTAGTTATAACAATTTTAAAAATACTAACATTTCGCATGGTACAAACAAAAATGTACCATGGCAGCATAACACAAATAACGACCATAATGTTACAAATTAAAGTCTTAGAGAGGAAAGACTGAGGATTTTGTTAAAGCTTATTTTATTAAACAAGGCAAGACAAGAATCCAGAAAGTGAGACCATAAACAACAACATTTGAAAGAAATGACTGCCCAAAGAAAAAAGTCAAAGATGAACAAGGCCTAACACAATAAAATACATAAGGACAAACACTTTAGCAAGACTAATTAACAATGATGCTTGATACATCAGTATCATAGGTTTGACTCCAGTGTAGGGAACACACTGAAAAAGCATTTACCAGGAAACATTTGTAAACCACACGCAAGACATTTATTTAATTTAATTTAATTTTTTTTTTTTTTTGTTCTTTATCAAGTTTATGAAATACTGCAAACTGAAATTTGGTCCCAAACTAGTTAATCCCTACTTAGTGACCAAATTAATTAAGACTAAATGTCCTACCCTGTTACCATACCTAGTGTTGTTTTCCATTTAAATTAGACGTTTATTGCTTAAAAAACTGCAAAAAAGTACCAAACCTATGTAAAATTAACAGATAATAAAACAGATCATATTCAATTCTGTTTGACAACATAAAGTTGACAATCGACTTAAGAACCTCCTCCTGCTAAATTTTTGTTTTAGCTTTAAAATTTCAACACTGATAAATTTTGAATAAGTTTCCTTATTTGTAAATAATTGTTTTATTTTTGACGTTCCTTTTTATGTTTCTTTTACGTTTTTTATGAGCATATGTTTAACAATGATAATGCCTGTTTGTTATTTAAAGAAAAAAATCTCACTTACAATTGTTAAAAAGGACAATACATTGCATTTAATCGTTTAAGCGCTTCCGGTCATGCTTTGTACCTTATTCGTGAAAAGTAACCTAGAGGACCACGTACCATGGTATTTATTAAAATACCACTACCACATATCACCCACTGAAGCCTCGGAAAGGAGGGGTTTCCCCAGATATGGCAACCTCGACAGAAAGACACGCGATTTCACTGGATTTCCTGTTTCCGGAATTCCGCACTTACTGACTGGCTGTCGGCGAATGAAATAAACAAAGACCTACAAATCAGACTCCAACACCTCCTCTCCTCACCTGCAAACATGGACACTGGTGCGTATGTGTAAATATTGTCTCTCGCAGCTCGTAGGTGCCTGCTTAGGGCTCAGAGCTTCACAAATGTTGATGTGAATGGAGTAGCATTGTGTGGCTAACTAGCCCGAGCTGTTTCCCACTACAGCTGAAAGTGACTAAGCAAAGGTGTGAGGTCGACTTTTAACTCTTGATCGCGTATGCTCGAGTTAAATCACTGGAGTGACGCTTTGAATGGGTTAAAACGAGTGCTTACGTGTAATTATTGGAAATGGAAAGGTTTCTTATGTGTAAGAGAAGCTAAACACCGGTAAACTACATAAACAATGAATGGAGTCAAACTGAAGTCAGAGAGCTGGCTGTCAATCATTTCAGGCAGTATCTGACAATGACATATCATTCTATCCAACTCTTGTGTGTCACATGAATAAAATAGAAAGTTATACTTGTCAGTATTTCTCAACATTCATGATTATGCAATATATCAATAAAGGTTTAAAGGCACAGTGTCACACTCACTGTCCATCCTGGTTTGTAAATTGAGAGCTCTTGTTTTGTGTTTGTGCCCTTGTTTGTTGCCCAGGCCTGAGTCAGGAGAAAACATCAGCTTTTATCAAGCGCTTCCGCTCGGAGCAACGGTATCTGCTCGCCCAGAACGTCTCGACTTGCATTGATCCGTTAGAGGTGTGTCTGCACCGGCAGACAGTCCAGGACACGGTACACGTCTTTCAGCACAGCATTCCCACAGAGGGCAAGCCTGTCACCAACCAGAAAAACTCAGGTACCTACACTGTGAGGAAAATTGAGAAGTAAAGTTTTGCAAGTGAATAGTGCATCTGACAGATATTCGGTAAAATAATCTAGGCCCACATGAGATGAAAGTGTCAGTCATATTAATGGTCTAGAACAAGCTTACAGTTAAATAAAAGTAACTGAAACTTGTGTCTTTGCACAATGAAGTCCAAGACTACTGCTGAATGTTTTCTAAAAATAAGCAAAACATCAACGATTACTTGGTGCAGCACTTCACATATGCATTTCATGTGTACTGGGTTTGGAATATATATATATATATATATATATATATATATAAAATGTAATCCTCTCCTCACCTGCAAACATGGACACTGGTGCGTATGTGTAAATATTGTCTCTCGCAGCTCGTAGGTGCCTGCTTAGGGCTCAGAGCTTCACAAATGTTGATGTGAATGGAGTAGCATTGTGTGGCTAACTAGCCCGAGCTGTTTCCCACTACAGCTGAAAGTGACTAAGCAAAGGTGTGAGGTCGACTTTTAACTCTTGATCGCGTATGCTCGAGTTAAATCACTGGAGTGACGCTTTGAATGGGTTAAAACGAGTGCTTACGTGTAATTATTGGAAATGGAAAGGTTTCTTATGTGTAAGAGAAGCTAAACACCGGTAAACTACATAAACAATGAATGGAGTCAAACTGAAGTCAGAGAGCTGGCTGTCAATCATTTCAGGCAGTATCTGACAATGACATATCATTCTATCCAACTCTTGTGTGTCACATGAATAAAATAGAAAGTTATACTTGTCAGTATTTCTCAACATTCATGATTATGCAATATATCAATAAAGGTTTAAAGGCACAGTGTCACACTCACTGTCCATCCTGGTTTGTAAATTGAGAGCTCTTGTTTTGTGTTTGTGCCCTTGTTTGTTGCCCAGGCCTGAGTCAGGAGAAAACATCAGCTTTTATCAAGCGCTTCCGCTCGGAGCAACGGTATCTGCTCGCCCAGAACGTCTCGACTTGCATTGATCCGTTAGAGGTGTGTCTGCACCGGCAGACAGTCCAGGACACGGTACACGTCTTTCAGCACAGCATTCCCACAGAGGGCAAGCCTGTCACCAACCAGAAAAACTCAGGTACCTACACTGTGAGGAAAATTGAGAAGTAAAGTTTTGCAAGTGAATAGTGCATCTGACAGATATTCGGTAAAATAATCTAGGCCCACATGAGATGAAAGTGTCAGTCATATTAATGGTCTAGAACAAGCTTACAGTTAAATAAAAGTAACTGAAACTTGTGTCTTTGCACAATGAAGTCCAAGACTACTGCTGAATGTTTTCTAAAAATAAGCAAAACATCAACGATTACTTGGTGCAGCACTTCACATATGCATTTCATGTGTACTGGGTTTGGAATATATATATATATATATATATATATATATATAAAATGTAATGCCTGGATTATGGTACTGTAGGATTATACACATATACACACACACTACAGTTTAAAAGTTTAGGGGGTCAGGAACTTTCTATTCATCAAAGTATCCTGGAAATCACAGATCTTTTATTTTTGGATATCTCCAAAAATATTAAGTGGCAGAACTGTTTTGAACGTCGATAATAATAAGAAATGTTTTTGGAGCAGCAAATCAGCCTATTAGAATGATTTCTGAAGGATCATGTGACACTGAAGACTAGAGTAATGGCTGCAAAAAGCTTTGTCATCACAGGAAGAAATTACTTTTTCAAATATATTAAAATGCAAAAAAGTAATTGTACATTGTAATAATATTTCACTATATTGCTGTTTTTACAATATTTCTGATCAAATAAATGCAGCCTTTGAGTATAAGAGACTTGGTGAACGTGTTTCAAAAACATTTTAATCTCGACATCACTGTCTGTGCTTGTTTTTTTCTATCAGGGAGATGTTGGATCTTCTCATGCCTCAATGTCATGCGTCTTCCATTTATGAAGAAGTTTAACATTGAAGAATTTGAATTCAGTCAGTCGTATCTTTTTTTCTGGGATAAAGTAAGTTACCACTTCTCCTGGTCTGGGTTTTCAAAAACGACATACTCTTTACTGTTTAATCTAAGATTCAACTGTATTTATTTGCACCAGTCTCAGGTTGTAATTCTGCTGTGTTGTTTTTGCTGTCTATCGTTTTCTCTCATTGTGTTAATGGTAAAAGTGCAGTAAATCCTCTTTTTGTGTGAGATGTATTGTGTTCCCTGGATGTTTGTGGACCACTGTGTCCACCCTCTGTCCCTTCACCTTGATGGTACACACCCCCTGATCATCTGTATTTCTGTTTTTATCTCAGGTGGAGAGATGCTATTACTTTCTGCATGCCTGTGTAGAGACAGCCCAGTGGAAGGAGTCAGTAGATGGCAGATTGGTTCAGTTCCTGCTATCAAATCCTACCAATGATGGCGGGCAGTGGGATATGCTGGTTAACCTTATTGGTCAGTTTAGCTCTGTTGCATTAACCTAAACTCACATTTGTTCAGGGGAAGCATTTTTTTGTCAATTAAAAAGTGAATCGGCATCTGTTCACTTCAGACCAAAAATGGTTTAAATGTATGAATTGAAATGAAAACCTTTGTACTTCTTCACGTTCAAGTTGCATTTAAAACCCTATGTGTTTTTCAGAAAAATACGGCGTCATCCCTAAGAAGTGCTTCCCCGAGTCTCACAGTTCTGAGGCCTCCCGTAGAATGAACGATATCCTCAATCACAAGGTGAGTTACGCTCAACCTCTTGAAAGCACCTCTCAGTCTGCAGCACCATGTATCCCCTCAAGCTTTTATGTTGACATTTACCGAACGAGGATTTAGTGGCTGCTTATGAGCTGGTGGCTCCATCACAGAAACGCTCTTTGAGTCATCGGATGAGCAGAGAATAAAGTCACTAAGGTCACTTGCCTTGTCTTTTAGATAAATGAGGAAGATGGCAGTTTCGGCCCGCATGACATTTAATGAAGAGCTAAAACAAATATGAGATAATGTACCAGAAAAATATTCATCAAAGTAACCAGTGTTATTTTAGAATTTTTTTTTACTTTTATATTATTTATTAATATTTTGAATATTTATACTTTCAGTTTTTATTTTAATTTAAGTTTTAGTTATTTTATGTGCTTTTGCCATTTTAATTGTTTAATTGTTTTTCCTTTTAATGTCTGTTTAGCTTTTACTTATTTTTATACCAAGTTTTAGGCATTTTGGTACTTAAACTTGTTTCAGGCAACATTTCTAATTTTTCATCTATAGTTTGTTTTTAGTTTAAATTAATCCGAAAAGATTAAAAGGTTACATTTTTACATGGCTAAGGTCAGAGTCATGGAAAAAGCTTATAAAATTAGCATATTCATAATGTGATGCTTACATTGCCTTTTAAAGCACTGTTTACTCTGGGGTTATATTACTAAAATATTGTGAGAAAGCTAGATAAAGTGGTTTATAAGATATCTGAGATATTATATAGTTAGACACATTATTTAGCATTATCCATTTTTTAATGAAATTAAATTATTTTTGTGATTTGTAATTTGCATTTGTTTTTTGTGTTGCAGTTGAGGGAGTATTGTCTAAGGCTGAGGAACATGGTGGCCAGTGAGGCTACTGAAGCCGAGCTGTCTGACACTATAGACACCATGATTGAGGAGGTGAGTTTGTGTTTTGGAGCAAACTTGCCCTCTGTTTTATGACAATGGTATAGTTCAGCCTGAAAAAAAAAAAAACATAAATAATTTACTCACCCTCGTGTCGTTCCATCCTTGTATTCGCATATGCACATCAATTACATAATTAAAGATCTTGGCGACATATTGATTTGATTTTTAAATAATAATTATTTTGTATTAGAAATTGGATTATTTTCTTCTTTTTTTTCTACATAAAAAGATTACAGTTTGGAATGGCCATGGTGAGTAAAAAATTGACTACTTTTGAACAAACTATTTAGAATGGTAACAGAATAGTGCTGTTCTTATAGCCCTGTTGATGGCGCTGTTTGACTGATTATGAAACCACCACTAGCGGTTGCCAGACAATATTGCAAGGTTATCTTTCACAGTCTTTGGCCGCAATCTCTTGCTTATTTCACATAAGCAGAGAGAACTGTAAAATTGTGGATAAGGGACTGTCAAGCTTACTTTTTATAATTATGGGATTTGCAACTGTTTGTTCCTTATCGGCAGTTGCCAGCTCTGAAAACACCCCCCAACATTTCAGATTTCAGAAACATAAAACCTTTTTTAGACACATTTCCAGAATCAACAAACAGACGGGCAGTATGATCAGTTTTATAATTCAGTCCATAAAAAGGTAAAGGTCGTTTTTTTTCTCAAAGATCAGCATATAATAGATTCACATGTAATGTGTATATAATGAAATACACAAAATAAAAGTAAAAAATAGAAACTTGCTTCTTAAAATACACATTCAGTGGGAATTTGAAATATTTGAAAATTTTTGCAATTTGAATGTAGGTACGCTAATTTATTATACTATTATTATATATTCTAAAGAATAAACAATCCCCTATGAAATTTTAAATAGTCTCAGGACCCGTCAGACTGTAAGTGATGCAATGACGTAAGTACTGACATATTGTAAATATCATAAGTGCTCGATCTGACAAAACATAGACATCAATAATTAAACCCCATTTGAGCTGAGCAACAACATTGTCACTCAGCTGTGAACAAAAATGAGCACATACAAAGCGTGCCCTGGTTTTGTGAATACCTGCGTATGTGTATTTTAATGTATCTTTTATGTGTTTGCATGCATTTTTATGCGTGTGAGCAGAGGAAAGAGAAAGAGTGAGGTAGACGGAGAGAAAGAGCAAGCGCCTGCAGGACTTGATGACAGAATGTTCCACAAACGTGATTGTTATCGCCCGGTGCCTGTCGTTGAGTGGCAAAGGCAATCTCACTGGCATTATTACTATACCTCCACCATCTGCGGAGGGACGACGCACAGTGCACACGTATAAGTTAATATCTCTAAGCTCATTCTCTGCTTTTCTCTCCCAGGATAAGCATATGCCTGAGTATGATTTGCTTTCCTGTTTATCTGGTTGTGATACATATTCTCCTCTGTCCTGTCCTTTCCTGTTTTTGACGGGATGTTTGTTTGTCCACCTGGTGGAGGTTTGTTTTCTGTAGCACTTCACTGGCAGAGGAGTTGTTGGGACATGGGTTTGTTTATTTAATAGGGACGCGGTGAGACGTTTTTATTCAATCAAAATGGTGAGTTACGGTGGATGAGATCAAATGCAGGAAAGTCATATTATTTACGTAATTGAGACTGAATTCTAGTCCAGCGCAGTCTGCGCAGACAAAATAAGTCACGTCAGAACTTGTATGAGGTTCAAAATCAGTTCGTATCTTGTTTCCTTTTTTTTTTTAATCTGTCGTTTTCATTCATAATCACACAAGTAGATCAAAGTTGGCCTTGTTTAACTGGAGTTACTGATGTGTTGGCACTGCTGGACTGGACAGTGTCACTCTTTACAATCTCAGGACTGTATCTGACAGACCTGTGTGCTGCAGAACATGCTTTAAAGTTACTAAACAAACCACTTCTTCGTGTGAAGTATGTATGTATGTGTGTGTATATATATGTATAAAAGACATACTGAAATTCCCTTGTTGAACTTTGTTTGTCTGAAAGGAACAAAAGTGTTTCATGTTTACACGAAAGTTAAAGTTAATCAATCAAATGTATTTGTCAGCTGTTCACAGCAATGGGTCATCCGATCGTGCTCTAAATTATATTTTGGCTTGCGTTGTGTCATTTCTGCCATGTAACAAAAACAAAAAGGCCAATTATTGACATGCCATCCTTTGTTGAACTTCATTCTGTTTACTTCCTTGCAAAGTTGTGCTTGAGAAGCAGATGCAAACAAACAAACAAAATTGATAGGATCAGCACTGTGGTCTCGTTACCGGAGTCTGGCAGCCGTATAGAAAAGCAATGTTTTCAAGATCTTGTAAACAGTTACACGTACCTACCCACAGGCAACTGGAAATGTGCCATGTTGCATCTTCATACATCCAGCCATTTGCATGGTTTATTGCTTGCACATGGATTACTTTGACGTGAGACAGCCAACCAGACTGTTGCTTTCCTTGTCAACAAACACCTAGGCCTATTTGCCATATTCATACCTGGAGCACCTTGTGCCCACACCCAGGAGCAGGTGCTTGTGATCCCAGATAAGCCAGTATCTCAACCCTCTAGAACGAGACGTGATGCATGTGGCATTGGATAGGTCTGACCATGAGTGACCTGAACTTTCTTCATGCCAGTTCCACTATAAACATTTTTTGTTGCTTCATTAGTTTCGATCTTCATTTTTTTTTAAATTGGATTTAGTTTTTTGTTTTCTTTTCAGTTTCTATAATTTTTTTAATATTTTTTTTGTATTATTTTTGTGTGGGCAGGTGGGGTGTAATTTTATATAGTTCTGTGGGGTTTCATTTATTGTTTTTTGTTTTCATTTTTATTTTATTATATTTTTATTTTGTTTTAGTTTATGGCTCTGTGTATTTCTTTGTAATTTGTTTTTATTTAGTTCTGTTAGGGTTTTCATTGGCTTTTATTTTATTTTTTGTTTAATTTGCTTATGTTTTTAGTTTTGTGAGGTTTTATTTTATTTTGTTTATTTAGCTTTATTTAGTTTTTAGTTGATCTGCTTTGTTTTTTATTTTGTTTTGCTTTTTATTGCGGTTTTAGTTTATTTTTTGTTATTTGTCTTTTTTATTCTTTGTAATTTTATTTAGTTTTTTTTATTTTGTATTTTTTATTTTTATATTACATTTTTTGTTTTTAGTTTTTCAATGTTTTTATTTTTCATTTTATTGGTTTTTGCTTCATTTGTTTTTTTTAAATTTTTGTTTTGCTTTTTTAATGCTCTATTTAAAGGGACAATGACACAGAATTGTCATAAGCCATGTTTGATCTCATAATGCCTGTGTGAGCACCATGGCTGAAGACTACCACAAGACCACAGCTCTGACCCTTTGGAATAAACTAAAATGTTTTCCTGTAACATGTCACAAATGCTTTTGACTATATACTTTGGACATATGGGGATTTCTTGCACCTTTCACATCAAATGCCTATTGCTTATTCCATACATACAAGTTTGATTTTAGAGTAATTTAAACATTACATCCATACACCTTGCTCTCGTTAAATTGCTCCAAATCACAGATCCTGCATTATCCAAAGTCAAGACATAACGGAACAGCCTGAGGAGATGAGATTTAGTGCTTTTGGACGAGACATTGTGTTTTTCTTAAGCAAAAGATTTACATTGTGCTGTGGCATGCTCATCTTCCTGGCCTGTGAGCCAGCTGCTCATCCCTAGATGTGCCTCTCAGCTCTTCCTGCTGCCCTGTGGCCACCCAGTCTCAGACAGGAGTTTCAATATTGACTCGCTGACTCCGTACTGACGTCAGTGAGCCTCGGCCATTGTTTTGCGCAAGCGGCACTTTTCAACAGGCCAAAAAAAGGGAACATGGGCGCCCATGTTGTTTGGACGGTCCTGTGAGTTTATCTAACCTGCCAAGGAGGAGAGAGGATGTGAGAGCGTGCGACGCAGAGGCTGTTTGTGCGGTTGGAGCATCTGTGTCCAACGCCGGGTCAACAGGGAGGAAAGAGGGCCGGGCACCGCCGGTATTTACTCTCCCTCTGGGAAGACTGGATAGAGAAAACAAACTTTAATGCTAAATGGTTTTCTTTCTGGAATTGGGCTGGAATAGGGTGAGAGAAAAGGTTGGTTACTTGGAGAAAACCTAGCTCTCTGCTGTAACCTCTAATCATCTAAAGAGTACAATAAATTGACAAATGTTGACTTATGTTCTTCCAAAGCCTTCTGTGGAACACAATTGATATTTAGCAAATAAAAGTGGATGATTTATATTGACAAACTCCCAATAGGATGAAAAAGCACCATTAAAAGTAGTGATTATGAGTCTTCCGAAGACGTATGAGCGAGCTTTGTGTGGTTAAAAGACCAACATTTCTTTCTTTCTTTTTTTAAAGTTATGTGTGTGTGTGTGTGTTTTTTGCAGGTTTTTGTATGCTTTTGTTTTTATTTAGTATGTAGAGGTTTTTTGTCCTTTTCACTTTTGCTTCTGTTTATAGGGAAAATTAGAGAGAAATGTCAAAATGACTTTTTGGAATAAATTAAAACATTTCCTTATATACAAAAATTCTCAAAATGTTAAGTCATTATTATATAAGCTTAAGGGGCCATAAATAATTCATGTGGTTTTTTTTTTCTATTGACATTTCTTTGAAGTCCAGACAAATGAAATCTTAAATGTGTGAATAAAGTCAACCAGAATTCTCTGTAAAATTCAGTGTGTGTGGCGCCTGTCTTTGTTGATTTGCCTACTTGCATATGCTAAAAGAAAAAAGATGGGCACATCTTATCTGTCCAGTTTCTTGCCTTCCTGCATTTGCGATTGACCAAGAAGTGCATATTATCAAGGTCAAGTTAATCTTGGCTACGAGAAATCCGTGTTCCAATATGTAAAGCTCAGGAGGGCAGGAAATGCCTGGGATTGGAGTAACAAAGGCTAAGTTCTGAGAACTAAAAACAGTTTGAGTTCAGAATAAAGAGTAACAGAGTCAAACACTGGGTGCCTCACACACAGTGTTTGTGTTCTTAGTGCTCATCTCAGCTACATCCCGTCAAAGCCAGAGCTCTCTCTAATGTGGTTTGTTTTGTTTTTCCAGGTCTGATTTAAGATATCACATCCATATGTCATCCATCTTCAGAGTTCAAACTTCAATCAACCATTTTTGAATTTTGAATACTTATTAGGAGCCATAAAACTTGAGAATTTCAGCTATGCGCACTTACTGTTCAAAAGTTTGGGGTCAATATGATTTCATTCATCTTTTCTCTTTTATTTGATGTCTTCAGGTGTTTCGAGTGGCCAGTGTTTGTCTGGGCAGTCCTCCAGACACCATCTGTTGGGAATACCGAGACAAGGACAAGACCTTCCACCGCATGGGCCCTTTAACTCCTCTGGAGTTTTACACAAAGCACGTCAAGCCCTTCTATAATCTTCAGGACAAGGTAAGAGCAGCACAGGCCACATCAGCTTCAGTCTGTTGTCGTCCTCACTCACAAGTTGTGTAATCTCTATGCAGATCTGCCTCGTTAACGACCCACGGCCCCAAAACCCCTACGGAAAGCTATACAGTGTGGAGTTTCTGGGAAACATGGTGGCCGGCCGCAGAACACTTTACAACAACCAGCCCATAGAGCTGCTCAAGAAAGCTGCTGCAGATTCCATCAAGGGTGGAGAGGTAAAATCAGTGGGGTTCGAAGGGTTGCCATTATAATTGACCATTCGCAGAGGCTTGATTGACAGGCGATCTGACCAATCACAACGCGGATATTATGTGCCGCCGTTGCTATCCGCCATCTTGCCCGACAGCTACGGCCGGTTTCCATAGAAATCCATGTTAAAACGAGGTAAAAAAAAAAGATCGACTGAATTGTAACTTTTTCAATGTAACTAAATATAAATATGTGCGGAGGGTTAAACTGTGCTGTTGTTGGCTGCCACAGTAACGGCAATAAGCTAAGGAATTCCTTTAAAGTACTTGTTTTGCGTACCAGAAAACCTGTCATGTCCGGCGCTGTATGCATGGCTTGAAATACTGAGTGTTAAAACGTGTGCTCTTACCATTCTGTGGACAAAATCCCGTGAACTTCGCCCCGATCGGGAGCTGTATATTCACATGCGCGCTCATGTTTTCAATGCAGCTAACCTCGCGTCGCTCCATGTCATCTTCCCACTCATTTACTGCAAAAAGACGGTCACTGATACACTCTGAAGTGATGAAACTATGGCGCCATGTGCTTTTTTAAACCATTTTCATAGGTTTCACGTTATATTGTTGGCTCAGAAAATATGTAAATGCGCATGTCCAGTAGCCGCAGCTGTATCCCTTCTTCAAATCAGACAGGAGAGTAGATTAATTTAGGTGGACTTAAACTTGAAAAATTGTGTGTTCCGCGGTTGAAATAAAATGCTTTCTGATGTTTATTCATTTCCATTTCATGCTTTACGTAAATATGAAAAGACATCGGTTCACGTGTTTGAACTTAGGCAATAAAGTGATCCGTCACGACACTTTAAAGAGCCACAAAAAAGTATTTATTGTTTGAATTTCAGTCCTGAGACCTTGTTTCATACCAGAAGTAACCTGCTCGCTGTCTTGTCTGTCAGCACGTTGTCGGTTTCCTCTTTGCTCTGCGATGTATTTTTCACTGCGTGAGAACATGAGTGTAGTGTGAGAGCTGCATTGTTTGTCGGGGATAGCAACAGTAACTAAGGGCGGTTCTTTGCGAACGGTCAATTAGGCTGGTTAGGGTCATGTGATCAACTTTGGGAAAGTTTAGGGATCCATTTTTTGTTTTTTGGAAATACTTTGATTTAGCAAGGATGCTTTAAATTGATCAAAAGTGCCAGTAAATACATTTATAATATTGCAAAATATTTCTGTTTCAAATACATGCTGTTGATCAAAGAATTATGAACATTTCTGAATGATCATGCAGAAAATTGGAGATATATCCAGCTGCAGACCCGCAGCACCAGCAGTTTCAGAACCGTTGCCACAGAACCGGAAGTGAGGGGCGGAGCTTACATTTTTTAAAAGAGTAGCGCCACCTTACGGTTTTTAAGGGGTAATTTGCTTTTATTACACACCATACGTCATACTTTATGTATGCATTTTATAATGACATATTAAGCATTTTATAAACATTATATACATCTTGTGTAATTTAGTTGTAGACCTATACAGTTATTAGTTGTAGACCTATACAGTTATTCGTTTCATCGTATTATGCGAGTAATTTCCTGTTTGTGATGTTAAAAATAATGTTTGAAACTTCTGGGCATTTTATATGAAATATACTTTAATCACAAGATTCAAAATAAATGTTTACTCCAAAGTCAAAAACACGTGCATCATAAATTTTTCTATATGAAAACTAAAACATTTCAATAAAACACACACACACACACAAACAGCAGCATAATTTTAAAAGTAACAATCAAAATGTACACAATAATTAAATTGAAGTTTATAAAATGAACAATTCACTATTACGCCCGTTTTGTCATGACAATCCTGCATGAAAACTTACAAAATGAACAATTCACTCTTGGGCACATTTTGTCGTGACAATCCTACAAAAATAACTCCCCTGAACACAAGATGAAATATGAAGGGCACTCTGGAAACTTCTGTTCCAGGAGATTGTTGAGGGTCTTTTCCTCGTCCTCTTCCTTCATTGTAAGGAAAAGAGGCTCTTCCGCTGGCCCCCTGAGGAGATGTCTGGTTAATGGAGCCATTTCACAACTTCTGTGAGATTACTG
>NW_015554107.1:683767-689878 GCF_001515605.1 Sinocyclocheilus anshuiensis | reverse complement strand
TCTTTCATAATTATACATCGTCCATCACAGCTAACATAGTTATACTTATATTAAACTGCACACTTTGTAAATAACATATCTGCACACTAATAAACATATCTGTACATTTATCTGTACATTTATCTAAATAATTACATTTTTTCCTATACTTCTATTTCTGTATATAGTACATTATTCAATTTTTCTTTTTTATTATATTAGTGTTATATTACATCCCTACTGTGTTATTCCTATGTATGTCTGCACTATGTTTGTACTTTCTTCTGCACTGGAAGCTCCTGTCGTCAAGTCAAATTCCTTGTCTGTGTAAACATACTTGGTAATAAAGCTCTTCTGATTCTGATTCTGAACAAATTCAAGTTTCAATATAAGATAATAAAGCCAAGCACACGTTAAGTACTTAGCAGATAAATGCTTAACGTAATATATACGATAATTATTAAACATATGATAGCAAAAACATTACAGACTACTCACCGTGCTCTCTCGTTGTCAATAACTCCGCCCCTCACTTCCGGTTCTGTGGCTACGGTTCTATGGCTGCGGTTCTGAAACTGCTGGTGCTGCGGGTCTGCAGCTGGATTCTATTGGAAAATTCAGCCTGCCATCACGGGAATAAATTACAATATATTAAAATAGAAAAGGGTTATTTTAAACTAGTAATAATATTTCACAATATTACTTTTTTACTGTATCAAATAAATGCAACTTTAAGTACAAGAGACTTCTTTCAAAAACATTGAAAAATTTTACTAACCCCAAACTTTTGAACAGTAGTGTATGTGAATAAACACACATAAATAAGGAATAAACAGATTAAATAACTATAATTGTTTTTGCACAATTATTCCCATATGACAAAAGAGACCTATGAGGTTTGATAGTAATTGGTGAATATGTTACAAATGCAGCATTTTGATGGCTGTATTGGAAATGAATTTAGAGAAGCAGTTTTTATCATAACTTGCATCTCTAAATTCATCTACAAAGCACTACCGCTGAAAAATCTTTGAGCTAAAAAAGAAAAAATCTAGATAAACTTAACTAACTGAATAGCCTGCTGGTGGACAGCTTGATCATTTTCTCTCTTATCCCTATTCCCAGATACATATTTTATCAGGATGAAACTTAATGAGTTTACACCAAGTTTGCACCACTAAATGATACAATTCTAAACTATATTTGTGTCACTCTCTGAGGTTTACATGCCTGTGTGTAAATAGTTTTTTGCAATTTCAGTATATTGCATTCTGTCTGGAATTTTAAACTCTTGTTGTACATGTTGTGTCCTGACAATTTAACCAGCACAAAAAGAGAGAAAAACATAGGACACTTAAGTTGATAGACAAAAATAGTGGTTGTGATAATGTATGTCTGTATTAATTGGTGTCTTTCTGGCATCAGGCGGTGTGGTTCGGCTGTGACGTAGGCAAACATTTCCACAGCAAACTGGGCATTAATGACATGAATGTGTAAGTATTGCCTCTTCTGCCAGTTAAAAGGTAAGACTTTTCTGAGTGTGTTTTTGACACTAAGGATTCTCTGTATTTTTGTAGGTTTAACCATGACCTGGTATTCGGCATCTCGGTGAAAAACTTGTCTAAGGCAGAAAGGCTGATCTTTGGAGATTCTATGATGACCCATGCCATGATCCTGACTGCCGTTACTGACAAGGTATCGACAGAACAGCATGCTCAAAAACATTGTCGAACATGCTTGGATTGAATAGTTTGAGCTAGTTATTTAAAGACCACTATATCGCACAGGTCATGACCCTGAATGCTCATTAACAGCACTTACAGTCATTGTGACCTCAAGATTCTTCCTCCTTCTCCAGACATCCGGCCTTTTTAATTACAAGCAGTTCTTGAGATTACTGACTATTTTGCCCTCATAAGTCTCCATATGCATGTCCAGAGTTCATTATTCTCTTCTCTGGCACCCGGTGGGCAGCACCAGTGTACATGTGCTGTAAAGCAAAGGGCTTCTTTGCCCTGTTTTATTAATTAGTAAAAGATAGCTTAGGTTTAAAGAGCAGCTAGACATTACACAATGTGAAATACAGAAAAAATAATACTCAGTATACCAAATTAATACTGTTCAGCAAGGATGCATTAAACGGTTAGTTCACCAAAAAATAAAAATTCTGTCATTTATTACTCACCCTCATGTCGTTCCAAACCCGTAAGACCTTCTTTCATCTTTGGAACAAAATAAGATATTTTTGATGAAATCTGATAACTTTCTGATCCTGCATAGACAGCAACAGAACTACCACGTTCAAGGCCTAGAAAGGTAGTAAGGACATCATTAAAATAGTCCATGTGACATCAGTGGTTCAACCTTCATTTAATGAAGCTACGAGAATACTTTTTGTTCGCAAAGAAAACAAAAATAACGATTTTATTCAAAAATTTCTTCTTGTCCGTGTCAGTCTCCGCCACCATTCGCAAGAGTACCACCATGCTGTCAGTCAATAAATGGGAAAACAATGTAACTGGCGTTCCTTATTTGGAAAAGTAACTCAAATATTTTCTTGTAAATTAAAAAGTAATGTTACTTTTATAGCTGTTTGAAAAAAAGTAATCTGATTACATAACTTGCGTTACTTGTAATGCGTTACCCCAACACTGATTTTTTTTAAATCAAATAAATGTGGCTTAGCAAGCAAAAGAGGCTCCTTTCAAAAACATTAAATCTTACCAACCCCAAACATTTGATCAGTGGTGTATGCTATTAAAGTCTAATTTTGCTCCATTAATTTGGTCATTTAACAGGTGCTTTTATCATAAATAACACATCACACCTGGGATTAAGTGCTTTGCCCAGAGTCACAGTGGCAATAGTTTACATATCATCCATTGTTAACCTAAAACCTTTCAGTTATGATTCCATATCTCTATCAACTACACTATGATTGTCATGTGTATATGGGATGGACTTTCATTCTCTGTTTCATCACCTCTGTCTCTTGTCCACAGAATGGAAAGGAGGGATTCTACGAGAAGTGGCGTGTGGAGAACTCGTGGGGAGACGACCGTGGGAATAAAGGTGAGGGGGTTGCAATTCTGCCATTTATATATGCTTCCTAAATTACAGATATTTAGCTTTTGACATTGAATAATTCAATTTGCAGCAGGATTACCTCTTGGGGCTCCTTAGTCCGCTCTTCAATGACTTAATTTAACTCTTGTCTGAGAACACCAGGAGTCGGATATTTGATTTAGCATTGGGTCTTTGCTGGGCCTCTCTGGATTCTAGAGGTTTAGAGCATTCTGTGTGTGTTATTTGGGCCGGGCACATCTGTAGACCCACTCACAGCTGGACCTCATGTCCATACCCACCGTCTTATTTAAAACAGACGCTACATCGAGGGGCTATTTAATTAGCTTTGGCTGCCTGGAGAAAGAAAGAGTTTGTGCACACGCACACATTGCCGTTTTCTTTCCGCTTCCATAGACCTGAATTCCTCAGAAGATTATAAAGGTATTTTGGCCTGCTCGTTTTTCGTAGAAAATGATTCCTTACAGATTGCTTCATCTGCGCATTTAAAAAGTTAAAAGTTTGCCTTAAAAGTGAAGTGTGTCATTTTTTTCCCTGTTAAAATACTTTTTCTTTTGTTGGTTTAATGAGATACAAAGGCATTCATAAGTTGACTTCCTCAAAATGCTGTGGTTCTGTGGTGTTTCTGAAGCAAGCATTGCTATTTCTGCATAATTAAATAACAGCAAATCCAAATAAAAAATAATAAAAAAATTCATCCAATTGTAGCATAAAGTTATTCATTTATATTATTTAAAAGTATATAATTTTAAACACAGTAAGCAACTCCAACATCACACTAGTAGAGCTTCACCTTTAACACACTCATTTTAGTAGTAACATCTGCCAATGTTGTAAAAAATATCAGCCTTACAGCGCACAGCATATTAATAAATGACGAATCACATCTAATCACAGTTGTTTATTAATTCAGAACATCACAGCTGTACATAAATCAGAACTTTTTGTGGTTTTCCAGCAACAGTGTTTGACAGCTAGACGAGGAGGGGAATTAGAAAAATGTGTTGTTGAGGTCGAAGGGGTTAAGGGCTCTCAAATTGGTCATAACAGTTGTTTCCCCTGAAGATTAGACAGTAATGTGATATATTCAGGGGGGCTGCGTAAACGTTCTAGAGGAATACAGGCTTCAGGCTTGTAAGATTTATTATTTCTGCCTCATTCTGGCCTATTTTTTGCATATTGTGGCCCAAAAAGAGGTTAAAGAGGGGTAATTGTGTAACTGATTTTGACGGAATATTTATAATGCGGTCAATGGCTCACTGGAGGCTCTGAAGCTGGTAGATTTTATGGCTTTAGAAGTGGAGTGATGAATAGAGAGGTAAATATTCTCTCAGATGCTTTGTGCCCCCCAGTAATGCTTGATTTTTATTACAACACAAAGACTGCTAGCTGCTCAAATAAACGTGATGTTTTGTAGCAAAAATCGGTTTGTTTTTTCAGATTCAGAGCTGTTTGTCTCTGAGGCTTCTCTCAGCCTCATTAAAAGTCTGTTCTCATCCAAAAACGATGCCCCATTTGCACACTCTCAGACTATTTTGAAAAAAAATCACACTCTGATAACCAAAGCATTGAGCTGAGGTAGCGATGCACAGAAATCCGACATGGAAATCCAAGCTCTACGGCTTGATTTGTGCACAGTATGTTCTGCTCTGTTTCACTAGGCGTTCGATGGCCTGGTTTGATTGGTCTTAGTCAACCAGTCATGGCCCAGGAGTGAACGCTGAGTGAAATAAAGCTTATCATCATCTACTTCCTGCTTTTTAACAGGGCAAAACATTCCTGATGTCAAGTTTTTGTACTTTCTTTAAGCGATTAAGAGAGGAACTGGCTTTATCGGCACACGATTGGATCCTGACACATCCTGAATGAAAAATATTGTTCAAATGTGTGTTTGCTTGTTTTAAAATCTAGACAAGGTGTGGCTCGTTCCCTCCATGTGAACAATGGAGAATGTGCGGAGCTAATGGGATCAGGATTTCATTTGACATCAGATCTGGCAGCATTAAACACTGTTTGCTGTTTAAAGTTTTAATCGCAAGCCTAATCGGATTTCAGCGTGTGACGAAAAATCCCCTCTCACGAGGAGGGCGCTAAATCGGACATCTCTCAGACTTGGACTTTATATAGCGCCATATATTGCTTAGTTACACTTTTAGTTAGCAGATTGAGCTCTGTTCCAACCTAGTGAGCTAAGCTGAAGTTTCTCATAAGAGCTTCTGCTGCGGCAAATTAAATGGTGTTCCACTCCTCCGTCCCGCTATCTTTCTTTTGCTCATCTCTCATTTTACCCGTTTATCTCCGTCTGTTGTCCGTGCCTCATCTCTGCCTCTTCCTGCAGGATATCTGATCATGACAGACGAGTGGTTTTCGGAGTATGTGTACGAGGTGGTGGTGGATAAGAATTTCCTCCCTCCTGAAGTGCTGGACGTCATGCAGCACGACCCCATCATCCTCCCGGCCTGGGACCCCATGGGAGCCCTGGCGTAACCACGGGAGCCGCAGGCACTGGTCTCAGCCTGGTCTCTTGACTCCGCCTCCAACTGGTTTTTACCCTCCTACCATCTCTCACAAAAAGCCTACCCTAGATATAAAAAAATAAATAAAGATTTTTGCCTCTTTTTTTATTATCACTGGAGTCTGAGTGTGGAATCATTTCAATGCATCATTTGCTTAGTATAATTCCTGATTTAATCAGCATTACGTGATTTGAATTCTGGCATCTTTGAGATATATACACTGCCATTCAACTTTCTTTTTTTTTTTTTTCTTTTTTTGGAAGAAATCTGAATATTTATTCAGCAAGGATTCATTAAATTGATCAAAAGTTACACTTCGATTGCAACAAAAAACAACAACAATTAAATTGTAAATAAATAGAATTCTTTTGAATTTTCTACTCTTCAAAAATCATGATTTCTACTGAAATATTAAACCGCACAACTGTTTTTAATGTTGATAACAATAAGAAATGTTTCTTAATCAGCAAATCAGCATATTAGAATGATTTCTGAAGGATCATGTGACACTGAAGACTGTAGTAATGATGCT
>NW_015554107.1:677621-683478 GCF_001515605.1 Sinocyclocheilus anshuiensis | reverse complement strand
AGCTT
This sequence comes from Sinocyclocheilus anshuiensis, assembly GCF_001515605.1. Lineage (NCBI taxonomy): Eukaryota > Metazoa > Chordata > Actinopteri > Cypriniformes > Cyprinidae > Sinocyclocheilus > Sinocyclocheilus anshuiensis. The sequence continues at coordinate 683,473 of NW_015554107.1, read as the reverse complement.
TGATATATATACACTGCCATTCAACTTTTTTTTTTTTTTTTTTCTTTTTTTGGAAGAAATCAGAATATTTATTCAGCAAGGATTCATTAAATTGATCAAAAGTTACACTTCGATTGCAACAAAAAACAACAACAATTAAATTGTAAATAAATAGAATTCTTTTGAATTTTCTACTCTTCAAAAATCATGATTTCTACTGAAATATTAAACCGCACAACTGTTTTTAATGTTGATAACAATAAGAAATGTTTCTTAATCAGCAAATCAGCATGTTAAAATTATTTCTTAATGATCTTGTGACACTTAAGACTGGTATAATGATGCTGAAAATTCAGTTTGGCCATCACAGGAATAAATAATATTTTAAAAAATATTTTAAAATAGAAAATTATAGTAATATTTTATAATATTAATGTTTTTTTACTGTAATTTTGATCAAATAATTGCAGCCTTGGTGAGCATGAGATTTTGTTTTTGTTTTCTAGTACATAACCCAACAATTATTGGATTATATACTAGAATTTCGTTACAACAGCATTCTAGGTGCAACGGTCACCACCAACAGACAGGATTATTTCAGATCCCATTGGAAGGCTGTCAGCGCAGCATATGATTAAATCATGGCTTGAGATCTATGACGTTATCTGTTGGAGTTCACCTCAGAACGTGCCTTCAGAAAATGCTACATATGCACTCCTATAATACTTTGTTTTAAGGCCATCTCATCTCTGCTGATCTTTATTCAAGTCTGAGTCTAAGATCAGCCAGTTTTAAGGAGCATAAAAGATCGATTTGTAATTAAACTTGAACAAATTGAATTGAGTCAGCTTGATCTGTGTTAAATCTAATTAAGAGGAGTTAATTCTCCTTAATTACACCCACATAGGAGTGTGTATGAAAGAAAAGGGATATAAACTACTTATTTTGTAATCATGCATCTCTACCCTATGCTCAGTGTAAACTAATGGTTAAGCTAAGATTAGGGAGCACATAATGAGGTTATTCGTTGAGAATTTTGTTTTTATTTGTATTTGTTTTGTTTATGTTTAATTTATTTTGAGATTTTCTAATGTCCTTTTTATTTTTTCTTCATTATAGTTTATTAGCTTAGTTAATTAGCTCTTAGTCGTTTGTTTTAACATTCAGTTTTTGATCAATTTAAAATATACAAAAAATTCTATAATCAAAATATTATTTATTATATTTAATAAATTAGATATATTAATATGTAGTTTATCAGTAGTATTTTAGGTGCTGCCTAAGTTAACACATTAACTGATCATTTCAATAAGTTTTACAGGATCAGTTTTCTCATGGCTGGCCAGTGTTATCACTGTCTAGTAGCATCTTGGTGTTTAATGTTAATAACTGAGGTTTAAAATTTTGTAATATACAAAATACATTATCAAAAATTTAAATGAATTCATGGTCATATTTCTAATAGTTTTGTTTTGGAGTCATGAAAATGTTCCCAATAGTTTTCCAATGTTTCATTTAGTTTTAGTTTTTCTTGAGACAGAACAAGACATACCCATGTTGTGTTCACAATGTTTTCTTAGAAGCCCCTTAATATAGACATTTAAAAAAATTTTTTTTTAACTAAATTCGTAGTTACTACATAAGACTGAAAAGGTCTGTTGAGGAAACTAAAGACATGCACATTTTTTGGCTCTTCACACAGCAGATGACTCACTGAACTGGAAATCTGATTTAATAAAATCTGAATTGATTCACTTCTTAAATGTATTATTTTTGTTCTGCCAAATCAGTTTCAGTCCTCCTTGTGACCAAGATTTTTCAGTAAATGCTTCCATATGGCAAACTGTCCCTTTAAGACTTCAACCGAGCACCTTCCAACAACATAAAATGATATTTTCAGACTATTTTGCATGGATTTAACACAATCTTTCCACTACCATGTAGAGACAGTACCTTTTTGAACTTTGCAAAGACTGTGGTCGTAGGAAATACCAAGGCCCCACAATAGATTAAAACGTTTGGAAGGGCTTTTAAAGACCTCAGAGGAACGGTAACTTTTTGTTGGCCGTTCCATGAAACAATTATGCCTTCAAGTCCTCATCCCAACAGAGAGTGATTCCAAGAACTCTCTAGTTGAGTGCTGTAATGGGACTCTTGACTGAATGTTTGTGCCCTTAATTCGTTCACATCCCGATCCGCCACTGGTTAGCAAGAAAGTTAAAGGGGAGTGCATTTGTCACAGACACAATCTAAGCTTCTTATTTCCCTCCTTTAAAATCTGTTTCGCCTAGTTGAGGTACCGTCACCCAATCCCTCTGTTTCCCTCCTGCCTTTCAGTTCATTGGACATTGCGGATTACCCTACTAGCTCAGACAGATTGGAAAGATTTGCTGTTCTCCAAACTGTAAGTGTAACTGTATGTCTTTCAGAGCCACTGAGTGAATGTTTGCGGGATCGTATATGTGTTTGTCTTTGGGGATTTAAAACAGGGTTGTAGCATCTAGCTGTAAAATTAACTAAGTCAGCCTCTTGTTGACGTTTGAGACCATATTTGGCAAGAACCTTCAGATGGGCAAGAAAAACTGGATGTAATGGATCCTCAGCAAATGTTCTTGATGCTTTACATTAGTTGTGTATGCTTAACAGTGTGTAAAAAAGTGGGAAAAATTATTTGTATTGTCACCTGAGGGACGTTGCAAACATCTCAAATTACCATGAACTGCAGAAGTCAACTTGACATCTGTAAGGTAGGTCACACTTTCTCCATCTTTCTCTTTAGGTACGCTATAAGCAAATATTTAAAAACTGTGTTTAGTTAGTTATGTTTTAATATTTTTAAGGTTATTGACTAACACATTATATGTCTACCTTTCATACGTAAAGGTATTATTTGTACCTGTAAAAGCGGCTTGGATAGTGTGTTTGCAGTTCCTCTCTGCTCTGTAGAGGGCGCTGTTTCTCCCTAAAACATGTCCAGAGAACATCCTTCTCAATAAAAAGATAGGTACTCAGCGATAGAAATAGAAAAAAGAACACAGATTTGACAGCGAATTAATAAGGATGGGTGGAATAAATTGGAAAACACCTGAAAAATATTTAAAGGAGGTATAAAAAAAAATATTATAATAATAATAAGATGAAGGATCTTTGATGTTGTTCTCCTAAGGCGGTTCTTCGTGTAACTCTTGTTAGGGTCATTAAACAAATCTCCTTCGGTCTGTTTGTGCCTTCATCACATTGCCAGCTCTCTTTCTGATCCCTCTGTCCCGTCTTCTAACCCCTAATTGTCTACAACGGAGACTGGAACACTCACAACAATATGTCAGAGATTAGCAAAACTGCCAACCGTCTTGTTTTCTGCTCAGATTATGACACTGAAGTAGGTCTATTTAGATATGCGCGTGATAGCAACAACCGTGAACGTTACTCATTTCGTTTTGCCTAAAAGATTATACTTTTAAGAAAAAGATAGCACATACTTTTCAAACAAAACATTGCATAAAAAGATGGTGAATTAATAAAACTATCCCCTCTCACTAATACATAGCCTATAGGCCTAATAAAAATATGCTATGTAGCCTCTATATAGCTATGCCAGTCAAATTTAACAAAAGTAGCCTATTTGTACAAGTTCATAGTTAATGTAATAAAGAACACTTTTAGTTACTCTACTAGGACAGCTGTATGAACTTAATAAATTACCAAAAATCACCTTTAAAATATTATGCTGACATCACATAACACTTTATAGATTTTTATGTTAAAATAACTTTTTTGCTAATTACAATTTACACTGGACAAGGCACATCTTGACACCTCGAAAATCACCTTTAGTTTAATTTAATGGTTTAATGGCAAATGGTTAGAATTCCTTAAAAAATAATAATAATCAAAATTGACCCCACAAGTTGTTGTATAGGTTGCAATCTATATAGCAGTATTGCACTTTAGTAGGACTTTCTATGACCTACTTTCTCTGTGTTCCAAAATGCAAATCTTGCGTTATTATCTTACATTATTTGTTTTGTGTGTGTGTGTGTGGTTGTTTGTATGTTTGCCCTAAGGTGATGGCTTTTATTCAAGTAAACAAAGGCATTTTAATAATCTCTAATGCTATGTTAAGAAATGGACAACTTGCAGTATTTGAATCTTTCAAAGCCAATGAGTGTCAGTTGTGTTGTAGTTTATGGCATTTAATTTTCAAATAGTAATGGGTTTTGTGCCTATTGTTAATCTTAGCTGTGTTATTTCTGGATCGCAGATCACGCAGAAGAACAGAAGGGTAATGTATTTATCTTTTCCTGTTGATTTAACCCTTATTGTTTATGTTGTTCCATTATGTACAGCTTAAAAGTCCATGTGGAAACCACGTTGTGTGTTCATATTTATCTCTAAAATCTTGTTTACAATTAGGGACTCAACTGTGTGCGTAATTCACTTATTCGCCATGGCACTTAGAAGATGAATTGACAAACAAGGCATATATTTTAACTGTTTTTAGTCTATTTTTACAGCGAGCCTCCCAAACAACATCATTGTTTGCACTTAATTGAGAATATACATTACCAGTCAACATTCTGGACACACTTTACTAGATTTATATGATATCTTATCTTAAAAACATTTTGATCTTAAGTCATGCTTATATGCTTGAAATTAGTTTTGTAATCAGGTATTAGTTGTTTACATATTTTATACACACACATTTATAAATGTAAAAATGCATATATATGATATAATAATAATAGTGTGCGTGCGTGCATGTGTGTGAGTTGGACTGGTTAATTAAAGATAAGCGTCTATGATTTCTTATCATTTAAAAAACATTTTGATATCTGAAGTCATGCTTATATGCTTGAAATTAGTTTTGTAATTAGTTATTAGGCTAGTTGTTTACATATTTATCACACACATTTATAAATTACAAACTACATATGTATGTATGTATGTGTATATATATATATATATATATACAGTGGGTACGGAAAGTATTCAGACCCCCTTAAATTTTTCACTCTTTGTTATATTGCAGCCATTTGCTAAAATCATTTAAGTTAATTTTTTTTCCTCATTAATGTACACACAGCACCCCATATTGACAGAAAAACACAGAATTGTTGACATTTTTGCAGATTTATTAAAAAAGAAAAACTGAACCAAACCCATCTTGAGTGTTTGTTGCTAAAAAGCTAATTTTTTAGTTACATCTGACCATAGAAGCCAGTCCCATTTGAAGTTCCAGTCGTGTCTGACAACAGAATATGCTGGGGATAGTTTTTGGATGAGAGCATTTTCTTTTCTTTATTTTTTTTCTTGAAACCCTCCCAAACAACATGTGGTGTAGGTGCTGTTTGATTATTTTTTTTAAGGTTTTCTGACCCTGAGACTCAACTATTTTTTGCAATTCTCCAGCTGTGGTCCTTGGAGAGTCTTTAGCCACTCAAACTCTCCTCCTCACCGTGCATTAGGACGAGATAGACACGCGTCCTCTTCCAGGCAGTTTCATAACATTTTCTGTTGATTGGAAATTCTTAATTACTGCCCTGATGGTGGAAATGGGAATTTTCACTGCTCTAGCTCTTTTCTTAAAGTCACTTTCTAATTTGTGAAGCTCAATTATCTTTTGCTGCACATTAGAAATATATTCTTTGGTTTTTCTCATTGTGACAGATGATTAAGGGAATTTGGGCTTTGTTTTCCCTCCTATTTATATTTCTGTGAAACAGGAAGCCATGGCTGGATAATTTAATGTTCATAATCATCCTGGTATACTCAAAATTGTAAATATGAATGAGAATATACTTCACAGATATTTTACTCATAAGAATTTCTAGGGGTGCCAATAATTGTGTCCAACGTGTATTTGAGAAAAA
>NW_015554107.1:650295-676826 GCF_001515605.1 Sinocyclocheilus anshuiensis | reverse complement strand
ACACACACACACACACACACACACACACACACACATATATACACACACACACACACACACAGACAGAGAGAGAGAGAAAGAATTGGACTGGATAATTAAGGATAGGCAACAAGTGTTTAAAGTAGAAACCCATTCAATACATCTGATTTGTTTGGAATTTTGTGTTTTTTATAATTTTGATGAGTTTAACATTAATCGTAAATGTGTAATAAAAATTATTGATATTAAAGAGTCATAGGTATGTCCAACCTTTTGACTAGCATGTCTATGAGGATATTAGTGATTCTTTTAAACTAATAGGCAGTTTCTCTTAAACCTGATGTCAATTTAAGATCCTATGGGTAAGTCGAATATCTTAGTGGGATTTTGCGAATGTAGTTCAGGCCTCCTTTGACACAAATAAATAGTATGTGGATGTGCTTTAAACGAGGGCTTGCACTCTCCATTCATGCCTCTTGTGGTATCCATGAACAGATGTTTGGTAGCAGGGGTCATAATTATACCATTGAGCTTAATTCTAAGTGACTAGATGTGAAGTGCCTTAGGGTGACTACCACAAAGCAAGTTAAAGACTCTTTGGTAAAAGAAAAAGTAGAGGAAGACTGAGAGAGAGAAAGAGAGCGAGCAGGGGTGAAGGGGGTGTGTCTTGAGCACCAGGCTCCCAGGGACGGTGTTGGTCACCACCCTAACACAGACCCCCACAGAACTGCTCAACCGCAGCACGGTAGGGTTGCACTGTGCATGGTGTTTGTGGCTCCGTGTGTGATAATGAAGCGAGTTTGGGTTGCAAGTCTTTGCTTGTGTGTGTCTGTATGCGCCTGCATGTGTAATAGGAGGCATTTTGATGTTTCTATGTATGCCATTGAGTCTTTGTCAATGGTTTTATTTTGTTAAAGTTGTACTTTAATAGATATTTTCAGTTCATTAAAATGTGGAAGTCTAGTTCTGCTGTAGTGGAGGTTTTTGAGAACCCTGAAGAACTCTGGCAGCTCATTTTAATGGGTCTAATAATGCTATAATGGGACTGGAAGTGTTTTATCTCAATATCTATTGGTTATAAAACTGTTCGTATTAACTTTATTTCATTTGGCATTTATGTGTATATCAGATGTGTAATAATGAAGGTAGTGGAGTAATAGATAAACACATTTGGCATGAGATCCCGGTCACCGAACAAACTCTTAACATAACACAGCTGCACTGATCTTGACCTCGCTATTATCTGTGACTATGAACAAAAATTCAGCCAAGGTGTCCGAGATGCTCAGTATTAGTGTATATATATATATATATATAACATTTCTGTCCCCCTCACTTCTGAAATGATGGCTACGCCCCTGGGGTGTGTGAAAGAGAGAAGATTTGTGGGTTGATTTAGTGTGTGCAAAGAAAAACATGGACAGAAAGTAGAAAGACATAGGGCTGTAAATAATAAAAAATCAGGAAGTTTGCCAATCAGATAATCTTTGTCCAGAAAAACATCGTAGATAAAACTTGTAACTTCTTGTGACACTTGGATGAGAAGGATATGGGTGGCAGACATTTACAAATGATTGATAATATGGCATGATAATTTAACTTATGCTTGTCCTTATTTTTTAATTGAACTTTTTCAATTATTCCACATAAAATGTGCCTGTGCGTAAGTTTTGAGTCATGTTTGACGAATCAACTTTTACAAACAAATTAATTGTATTGATAAGTTGCCATGCTGGATATGTGCAAACATTTTAACATTTCACTTTTTGCCTGATTTTAATAGTGCGGAACGCTTTCCACCTTCTCCACAGCCATCATAAAATCATTAATAGTTTTTTACTTTTTATAAATGTGTTTTAAAGGAACAAATGATTCACTTTGAATAAATAAACATTTTTGGCAGAAAAAAAATCCCCCGATAGAAACTAAATGAAATGCGTTAGCTGTTATAGTATGAGGAAAAGGCAAGCAGGGAAAAAAATTAGTATTCCACTCTCAATTATTTCTGACATTATTATGATCATTAAGTTGTGATGAATAGTAGTTGCTTAATATCTTCTCACCCACCTGCATCACTGCCCATCAATTTCAACTAGTAATTACAAACAGCTTTCACAGAATGCTAGGCGGAAAGTAAGGCTGTTGCTAGAAGCAACTTACCCTCCAGCTAATTTTGAATGCTGAAGTACACTTTAAAACACAGTATAATAAATTATTGGTAATGTTTAACAGTGTATTGATCAATCAACAAATGTTAAATCTGTTTGATCCTTCATTTCTGTCCTGAAATAAAAAATAAATTAGTTGCACAAAGTATTTCATGTCTTACATGTGTTTGTTTAACATGTCGTAATATTTGGAATTACTTAACTCTCACTGTTAAATGTAAGTGTACCATAAATGTATATAAGATCTGTTTAAATTAGGGAAAAGGCTGTGCTAAGTGTATGTTTTGTAATCTAATGTATCTGTGTGTAACATCGGGTACAGTCTCTTATTGTAAGTTAAGTAACAACAGTGTCAAGGAAAATGAGATTAAATAACTGCCTTGGCAGCTCCCGAAGGCTTAATGTTGCTGTGGCATGTACAGAGTTCACTTAGTGTTTTACAGCTTTAACCCCATGTTGTAAGGGCATATTTAATCAAAATCAAAACCAGATATCTTTCAAAACAACATGGTTTTTCTGACAAAGATGATGTGTCATTTCTTAAGAACATTTTGTATGAGAATGACAGGGGTAAATCCATGCTAAATTCCCTCCACCACCATCTGAAATTCCCCTCTCTTTGTTCTGCAGCTGGGCCTGAGCGGTGTTTCCCTGTTTTCCTACCTGAGCTTGTTAAAACGCACAGGTTAAGGCCCGGTCACACTCTCCTTGCTCTCTCCATCCTAGCCCGCTCCGTTCCAAACCCGGCCGTTCTTCTCCAGGCTCTCTATCCCCTCATGGGCGCGATATCAGCCAGTGCAAGAGGACCACCGTCTCAACCCTAACAGCAGTCCTCACCATGGAGATGAAACAACCAGAGATGATGAATCGAGAGGATGGGGGAGAGCATGAGAAGGAACAGGAGTCACAAGAAAACGGAAGGCTTGTTGCGGACAGCGTTGCGGAGAAGGGTCAGAAATCCTGCTCCGGACCTGGGCAGGTCTCCAACGGTTATCCCAGCACATCCCCACAAAGTCCCAGGGATGGTGCGGGTGCTGGGACGGACAGGGGCAGCACCCCTGGGGCATTCAGGACTCTGGTGGTCCAGCAGACCAGCTTGGATCCACCTAGGGAGACCTGGAGCAAAAAGATGGACTTCTTGCTGTCGGTGATCGGGTATGCAGTGGACCTGGGCAATGTGTGGCGTTTTCCCTACATCTGCTACCAAAATGGAGGGGGTAAGGTCAAACGTGGGGGGCAAAAGTGATACTAAAGCTGCAGGCAACTCTGAGACAGATAAGTGTGATGCATTTAAACAAATATTGTGTAGCATCCCATTAAAAGAAAGATTTCCGTCTTTGAGACAAGATCAGCTAGGTGATATTTGCTTAAAAAGAACTAATAGACAATGGGGAATTCTGCTGTTGTCTCCTCTCTTTGTGCGATCCAGTTCGCCTCGTCAGTACAAACAGGCTTTAGTCTCCTTTCATTGAATTTCAAGTAATAAAATCTTTGTAATTTCCTGTTTCACCATGCAAAGGGAGTGCATGAGAGATAGAGCGGGCAGGGAGACACTTGCCGCAACCAACACCATTAATTGTGGCTCTCATGGGTGGGACTTGCTCATGTTGTTTAATAATCTGGCTCGCTGCTGCTCAATCAACAGCTATCTAGCATTCACGTCAAAAGCTCACGTATAAAGCTTTAATCAGAAACCCAGGGGCTTGTCTGAACAGGAACTTTTTGTGTATGTGTAGCGTCTTTTCTGTAAGTACAATAGCGCTTTCGGGATGTGTTAAGACCAATTCAATGGAACCGTGAAGTTCAATTGCGCTTCCTGTCTAAATCCTTGTGTTTAAATTAGGTGCCTTTCTTCTGCCGTACCTGCTGATGGCTGTGTTTGGTGGCGTGCCGCTGTTTTACATGGAACTGGCTTTGGGCCAGTTTCACCGCAGCGGGTGTATCTCCATCTGGAAACACATCTGCCCCATCTTCAAGGGTAAGACTGGTCTGCTTCACAAAGCTCAGACTTCTGAGACCAAGAACCCGGGTTAAGGGTCAGACCGATACCGACAGACTGACATGTGCTGTGCTGATAGTACACTCTCCCTTGACCTTCCTCTAAACTTCTTACCGATTCCGCCCTCTCTTTGTTGATAACCAAGACTCTGTTATGGAAATTGTCACATTTACCTGGTAAAATGCCAGTTGCTTAAGAAACTTGATTTTATGTAAATGCAACTTTGTCCGAAATGTCACCCACTGCCCCAAAGTGGAAGGTGCTAGAAACATTTGCATGATCATGTTCTTTTGCAGGTATAGGCTTTGCCATCTGCATCATTGCACTCTACATTGCCTTCTACTACAATACCATAATGGCCTGGGCTCTCTACTACCTCCTATCCTCCTTTCGTGCCACGCTGCCCTGGACCACCTGCACCAACCAGTGGAACACTCCCAACTGCACCCACTACCTGTCCACCGATTTGAATGTCTCCTGGACCAACTACTCCATCTCTCCGGCTGAAGAGTTCTATATGTAAGTGCATGTAAGTGCGTGTAAGTGCAAGTCCAGGTTAAAAAGGATAGAGCTAAGAACTTTGCCTTCACTAGGCTTCTAGAACTATCGAGATTTAGAGAGAATGCGTTACTCTCTCTCGAAAGATGCAGGGGGACTGGGTCTGTGTATCCGCTGCTTTAGGATAGATTTAGAGGCTTCATTTAGTTGATTGCTCCCACTTTTTATTTGTGCTGCCGGGATTTCCTGTTTTCCATATAAATGTTGCTCATTGTTCTTATCTAACTGTCCTGCATTCATCAGTCCTTTCCTACTCCCTAAGCTTTTTTGGTCACACTTTATTTTAAGGTCCAATTCTCGTTATTAACAAACCATTAACTATGACTTTTGCTTCAAACTCCTCATTTGCTGCTTATTAGTTAGTAAGGTAGTTGTTAAGTTTAGGTATTGGGTAGGATTAGGAATGTAGAATATGGTCATGTGGAATATGTGGTACTAATAAACAGCCAATATGTTAATAATGGGCATGCTAATAAGCAACTAGTTAATAGTGATAATTTGTCCCTATACTAAAGTGTTACCTTTTTTTTACTATTCTGTGACACCTTTATCTCCCAGTAGTAGCTTCAGGCCTTTATGTTTGTTTTTATAAATTGTCAACCAACTTCTTTCGTGTCCTTAGACGGCAGGTCTTGCAGGTTCATCTGTCCCCTGGTCTTCATCAGTTGGGCTGGGTGAGCTGGCAACTAGCCCTCTGTCTGTTGTTCATCTTCACTGTTGTGTACTTCAGCATCTGGAAAGGGGTCAAGACCTCCGGCAAGGTAAGATATCCAGGAAACCTAAAAGAAAAAGGACTGCCAACTTTGAGTTAAAACTGATTATCAGCAGCTTCTTCATGACTCTCTCTGGCAGGTAGTGTGGGTGACGGCTACCTTTCCGTACCTGGTGCTGCTGATCCTGTTGATAAGAGGGGCCACCCTGCCAGGAGCATGGAGAGGAGTGGTCTTCTACCTGAAACCTGATTGGAGCAAACTTTTAACCACTACAGTGAGTGGCAACTAAATCAACCATACTGAATCCTAAGATATTGCACAATCCATGTTGGTTGCTGTCCCTTTTCCCCTATAACACATATTTCCTGCCATCTGTCAGGTATGATATGGATGAATGAAAATCTTTACAGACAAATCACTCCATCTGTGTTTTTTCAGGTTTGGCTTGATGCAGCTGCGCAGATCTTCTTCTCTCTGGGTCCAGGCTTTGGTGTTCTCATGGCCTTTGCCAGCTACAATCCCTTTCATAACAACTGCTACAAGTACACCTGGCTCACATTTATACTGCTGTCATTTTCTATTATCTGCACTAAGGTTCTGTTATCACAAACTTGAGCTTAAAATGTGAACTTTAGTCACAGTTTATTCCCTGCATCTTTTTGCATGCGTTTCTATGCAGGTTTGACGTTGGCCTAATCCTAAGTATTACACTTTGGCACATAACTCTTCCAGCATTGTTCAGGCCATAGCAAAAATTATACCATGAATCATTAGATTTGTTGAGGAAAGGAGTGCTATTACTTCTCTAAGCAACCTTATTTATGATAAAACAAGTGTGAAAAAAAATTATCTCGACTTATCTGAGAACCAGAATATGATAGAGACTTGGAAGTGGACTCTGTTGACTTGGTGCTGTAAGAAACCAGGAACCTTTCTTAAAACCATAGCAATGCCTGAAATCACCCACATCACTTGTCGCAATCGCTAGTTTTCTAAAAATCTAGTTTTTATTTTCTATTATCCCTTTTCTCTGTCGCTCCCTGTTTAAGCTATTTATCTTTTTACCATTTTTATTTTTGCTCAAATCTTTTTATCTCTCTTTGAATTACAGAGATGCATTGGTCACAAGCTCAGTGAACTGTTTGACCAGTTTCCTGTCAGGCTTTGTGATCTTCACTGTGCTGGGCTACATGGCAGAGATGCGCCAACAACGTGTGGAGACTGTAGCTAAAGATGCTGGTAAGCACCTCATTTAATTTCTACCTAATTTCTTTATTCTTGCTTTATGGCACCATTTCCTTTCAATTAAGTACCAATTAAAGAATTTTGAATATCAGTTAATATCAATTGCAAATCATTGCATTGAAACTACAATGTGATATGGCTGTTTACACTAAAATGACATTTGATTTACCTGTCCTGATTGGATGCATGTGTTCTAAGGTCCCAGTCTGCTCTTCATCATCTATGCTGAGGCTATTGCCAATATGCCGGCTGCTACGTTCTTCGCCATCATATTCTTCCTCATGATAATTATGCTGGGGCTGGATAGCACGGTCAGTCTTTCTTGCTTTCTTGAAATACTAGCCAATCAATTCTCTCTTAATGAATTAGATTTTTCCCTCTGTTTACTCAGCTTATTGTTTCTGAATTTAGTAAAATGTATTGTCTACAGTGTTTCATTACATTAGGTCTTCAGCGTGCATAGTTAACCCATTCCTGTCCCTATGCTGACCACACACACAATCAACCCTAGTAAAAAAGTATACATTTACATTTATTTAATATTAAGCATAGTTCAAATCTATTAACATATTTATTGACATATTGCTCGGGACTTACTGATATACAAATTTGAATTCAACTTTATTTGGAGTACTACTTGTGCACAATACATACTACTTAATATTAAGCCTAATATGCGTTCTAATGTCACTATTTATGATTGTGTGATCTTTGAATAATATTGTCTTTAAATGCAAGACCTAAAAAGTGTACCTAAAGTATACTTGCAGTAGTTGTACTTTAGCACAATCAAATAGTATATCTTTAGTTGGACTTCAGCACTACTTCCGCACAATTAAAGTGCATTAATTACAAAATTAGTTGTTCCAGTTTAGCAGACTTTAAGTATACCAAAAGTACAATTGCAGGGTATTTTTAAGTACATAAATATGTAAATGTATTTGTAGTATACTAACATGAAATAAATGTATTTCAAATACATTTTAGTTAGGGCTGCACGATATTGGAAAAAACTTACATTGCGATGTTTTATTTTTCTGCGATATATATTGCGATATGAAAAAAAAAAACCACAACACATGACTTGAATAGTTTATGGGGGGGGGTTATCAGTGATTGGGGTGATTTTGTAGGCGAGTAAATTAGCATAGGAAATAAACAAATTACAAGCATAGATAAATATAAATATTTTTCAGGTAAGTATGACAGCTACAGAAATTGAATAATCAAATGTAAAATAACTACATAGTCTTCACTGTATAAACTAAATCTAATAAATCTGTGTTAAAGCTACAAAAGTGATTTTTCTTTGTGTTTTGTTGTTTGATTAACATTCATAACACAGAAAGCCTCAGGAACATTAAACTGCTGTAAACCAATATACTATTACACATCCATTTTCTTTCTCAACCGTTTCCCTTCACCTAAGCCATAAGCAACTGCGTTTACAAGGATACTTGCAGAGCACAGTATTTCAGGCACAAATAGATGCAGAAGTGAACAGAATTCAGTGTTCAGGTGCATCTGCGTTGCTCTCACCGTGTCTACACCGGACGCGAGCGGCGCAGCGCGACGCGACAAAATACAATGAACCCATTATAATCAGTGATGCTGTTTACACTTTTACTCTTTATGATGTACTGACACAAAGTTCAAATGATTGGCAACGGTCGGTTTGTCGCGTCCAGTGTAGACAGACTTTGGGGCCGTTCACATTTCGCGCCTAAAAACGCGTGGAAAACGCTAGCCACGCCGCTTTCTCCTTTCCAAAGCGCTGGGGAGCTTGCGCTTTAGTGGCGTCTGCTGCTGCTAAGCGACCGTGACCTGCGCTCTCCGCGACGACGCGGAAGTTTCAACAAAGGATTAATGGATTTCCAGCACTGAAAATCGCGTGCAGTAGCTCTGCTACTAAATGTATTTAAAATTTGTATCTCTGTACAGCTGTCGCATCCGGTGTAGACACCGTGTCTGTGTGTGAGCAAAGAAAACAATCAGTATAAATATAACGATCAGTCTCCTATACTAAACATCGCACATCCTGCGATGTGACTAGCGCGGATGCGCACATCGCGATATCGATACTGAAACGATATATCGTGCAGCCCTAATTTTAGTATATTTATTTTTCACTAGGGAAGTCTTGTCAGGAATGGCTTAATTCAGTCTGCTAATGATATAACTCTATATGTAGTCTATTTCTGTTTGATTATAATGTAAAAATCCACTGAGTGCTGTATTTACCTTAAGGAGCATTATTTGAATTAATTCCTGTACAAGTTCAATGGGTCCTTGACCTACTTTTCTATCATACCATGCCTCTCTGTGTGTGTTTGCACACTACAGTTTGCAGGTCTGGAAGGGGTAATTACAGCCATGTTGGATGAGTTCCCCCACCTGTTGGCCAGGAGGAGAGAATGGTTTGTGCTCGGCCTTGTGTGTGTCTGTTATTTGGGCGCCCTCTCCACTCTTACCTACGTAAGTCTAACAGCACAGCTAACAAAAATGTAGTTTTGCTTTGGGGGATTTTCCTTCAGTTCTAATAGGCTTTAAATACTGTCTGGAATTTTACCAAAATAACATGCCATTTTCCAAAGTGTGCACATTAAATATTCCTTTTAATACTGAAGCAATGTGTTTGTAGGGAGGTGCGTTTGTTGTTAAACTATTTGAGGAGTATGCCACAGGCCCTGCTGTTATCACCGTGGTCTTCCTCGAGGTCATTGCTGTTTCCTGGTTCTATGGTATGTAATGGATTGCAGCTTAAGCATTCAAAATATAACTTTAATCAGTTTTGACTGTGCTGCTGGTCTGACTCCATGCTGGTTTGATGAAGCAAACAAACTCCTACATAGTTTCTTAAAGGTCCCATGGCATGAAAATTTCACTTTATGAGGTTTTTTAACATTAATATGAGTTCCCCTAGCCTGCCTATGGTCCCCCAGTGGCTAGAAATGGCGATAGGTGTAAACCGAGCCCTGGGTATCCTGCTTTGCCTTTGAGAAAATGAAAGCTAAGATGGCCCAATCTGGAATCTTCCCTTTATGTCGTCATACGGGGAAAGGTTACCTCCCCTTTCTCTGCTTTGCCCGCCCAGAGAATTTGGCCCGCCCATGAGAAAATGAGCTACTACCATGCGAGGCGAGCGCAATATTTTTTTTTCCTCGAGAGACATCATGGCTTGCAAACGAGCGAAGCATGGCAGTTGCCCCGCCTCTCTCCTCCTCATTAGCATTTAAAGCTACAGACACAGAAATGGCACGTCCTAAGAAAAGCTCATTGTGGGACTGGCCCATAGTGGCTGAAATTCTGCACCAAGGCTGAATTTCGGGAAAGAGACTTCAGATACAGTACTAGGGACCACTTAGGCCTATATAAAAGCATCCAAAAAGCAGCATGTCATGGGAACTTTAATGAATTGTCTAGACAAGATAGACCCTTAGAGGCTTTTGGGCTGGAACCAGAAAATGTATGCTTTTGATATGTCAATTTGTGTTCCTCAACTCCCACAAAACTTCAAAATAAAAATTCTAAACATTACTGCTGAACTTCCTAGCATTTATATTTCTTTATTTTGGACTGTGCACCCTTTAGCCTAATTCCCAAGAGTCTATGAAAATGTAATTTTTAGTCACTACTGCAGGGAGAGTAGTCATAATGTCGAGCTATAAAACTGTTTAGCTACTTCTGTCACTTTACACTCTGCTGTTGTCCATCTGTTCTTTCTTATTCAACTCCCAAGATTTTATCATGTACCTCAATAGTTTCGTAATCCGATATGCTGCTTCAGGCGATGTGCACTAAGTCTGTTTGCAAAATACGTGCAGGGACGACACGTTTCTGCAACGACGTGCAGCTGATGCTTGGCTTTGCTCCTGGTGTGTTTTGGAGGGTCTGCTGGGTAGCCATCTGTCCCTGCTTCCTATTGGTCAGTCTATTACATTACATTTATGCATTTTGCGACATACCAAAACAACTTACAATGCATTCAAAGTATGTTTTATCAGTTCATGCATTCCCTTCATACCCATGATTTGATATACTATGCTGTCTGAGTTACAGAAACCCAGTCCAAAAAGTGCGTTTACATGCAAATACACTGAAAGGGACAATTGTCCCAAAAATGAAAATTCTGTCATCATTTTCTCATGTATGACTTTCTTTTGAGGAACAGGTTTGGAACAACATGAGGTTGAGTAAATGATGACAGCATTTTCATTTTGGGCTGAACTATCCCCAAACATTTATGACGTTTGTTATCTGTTGCCAGATCTCAGCATGTCAGAAATGCAAATACAGTTTTGTTATTTTTCTCATTGTTTCATGTCTGTAGTTCATTATTGGGAGTTTCCTGGCATTCCCTCCCGAGGTGAGGCTGTTTGACTACCTGTACCCTTTCTGGACCACAGTTCTCGGCTACTGTATTGGAGTCTCCTCCTTCATCTGTGTGCCTTCTTACATGGTCTACCATCTAGTCACCACCAAAGGGACCTTCAAACAGGTGAGCCTAGACAGATGAAAACATCAAAACACATGCATTACTGTATCTTGTCAGGTCTAATAAGTGAGCCAGATATAATAACGACACCTAAACACATTACAGCAGCACAAACGCAATTATGCTGCAACGTATCAGCTTGATAACGTTGTAAATTTTCTCTGTTTGAGACGTGAAGATAGACATGGCTGTCAGTCACTGTATACATCCATGAGTGTGTGTGCTTTAGTCACAGGATGTGTGTTTGGCAGATGATGAAAAATGACACAAGGTTAACCTTTGTTGATTCTGTGATGTAACTACCAGTGCCTTTGGCATGTCAGGTTTGGGGTGAGTAATTATGTGCCTCATAGAGGAGAGTTTTAGCCCACAGCTGTTGCAAGAGTTGCAACATATCACTGTTGTTTAATCTCCAAGATATTTATTTTGTAGTTGAGCTGTTCGACTTACTGTAACACCCTCCTGTAGCTTAAATGTTTTCACAGTTTTCACCACTCTCACTGCTTACTCCTGTAGCGTCTGCTAAAGAGCATTACCCCTGAGGCTCCGGGGTCCAGCGGCCGTCAGAGAGACACAATTGTCATAACCAACGCCGTGTGACACATTTCCTCTTGTGCTGGACATGTAGCACAAACGCAGGGGACCCGTGTCTCCTGTAAGGGCCTCGACTGACCTCCCTTCACACCTCACCCCAGAGGAGTCTGCTACATGTATTGTGTGACGGTGAGGCCAGGCCTCCGAATACAGCCATTGTTTTATTCTTATTCTAGCCATCCATGTGTGACCACTGTCAGCGCTCATATGAATTACTGACTGCCGTAGCAAGTTCTTGAGTTTGTGTTTTGTCCTTCCGTTGTTAATTTTAGATCTGCATAAACAGTTTATATATATATGGCTCGTGTACACTAATGTTGAAAAGTTTGGGGGCAGTAAGATTTTTTTTTTTTTTTTTTTTTAAGAAATTACTACTTTTAGTCAGCAAGGATACATTAACTAATCAAAGGTGACAGTAAAAATCTTTACATTGTTACAAAAGATTATTTCATATAAATGCTGTTCTTTTGAACCTTCTATTCATCAAAGAATCCTGAAAAAAAATCACTGTTTACACAACTGTTTTCAACATTGATAATAAGAAATGTTTCTTAAGCAGCAAATCAGCATATCAGATTGATATCTGAATCTCACCAACCCCAAACGTATATCTGTTTAGTGAAGTTTGGGATAAGAACAGGAATGGACGCACAAGTGGTTAATTTTACTTTATGAAAATCTAAAATTTATATAGATTGCTTTTCTAAAATATTTCTTTTTCCTTAAATAGTAACTAAATACATAAAGATTGTTATATTGTGGTTTTGTGACCAATTTCAGGTATATTTTTCATTTATTCATTTATATAAGGCCAAAAATTATTTTGTTTCTTTATTGTCATTATAGAAATTTGTAAGTATGACTTAAAAGAAGCTGCTTGTGGATTAGGAACTGAATCCATCACTAATTGTGAATATATTTTCTTTATTTCTTGTTAAATATTTGTTAAATAGTTTTTTATTTTACATTTCAGATGTGGAAAGTGTAAAAGTAGGAATGTAACAGAATGTTTTTTATGAGACAAGCAAGGGCCCAAATCATACATTTTTTTATGTTTTTTTGCACAGGTGTGTATGTGTGTGTGATTGGATATGTGTGTATGTGTGCGTCTTTGACCACCATGCCCGTATATGTAACAGATATTAAGTGTTTAGCCTACTTTTGGCGGATATGTACCAATTGTTAGGCATATGTGTATTTATTTGTGGGACATTTGTGGCATTTCATTCACATAATGCTTATTTTGTTTATTTGCAACTGGAACTCTTTGTCTGCCTACCCAGTTACCATTTACATGTAACATTTACAAGAATGGGACCAAATATTCAGGACTGTGGGGGACCAAATGTAAAAGTCTAAGAAAAAAAACAATATTGATCGACGACTAGCATGTTCCTCAATGTTAACGGGGGGCTTTGGCATTTATTTTTACATATTTCTTTATGTGAGTTACACTAAGTAGCAGAAACCAAATACTAATGTGCTTGTTACAAATGCTTCAGCCTTGATCCTCAAGACTTTTTTCATGAAAAAAAAGTGGGACTGGACATCTAAGTATGTGCATGTGTACTTTGTGAGTCTTGCTGTTCGTGTGGTCCGGCGTTCTGTGCTGACTCGTTGAATTTGTAGAGTGGGCAAATGTGAGGACGTGGATTTCTCTGTCAAACTGACATGTGTGAGCTGTACTTCGAGGTAGAGAAGTAATAAACCATGGTCAGTTCAGTCTGTGTGTGTGTGTGTGTGCATGCCGTAGACGTGAGTCTATATTGTGCATCTGTGTGTGTGAGTGTGTGCGTGTGTGTGCTTCAGTCCAGTGCTGACCTATCCTCTTCTTTCGCAGCAGAATTTCTTATTCTATCAAAGTATTGAAAATCTATTGTACATTATAAAGTCTAAATTTGATCTATGTATGTATGTATAGGACAAATACATATATGAATTATTAGAGATAAAATAAAGGTATATGTATTAATAATGGATGTGTCTTTATTGTGTTTATGATACAAAATAGGGATCTGTCTGACTGATATTCCTGGATGATTTCAGTGGGCTATTTTAACTTTCAAAGTGATTTCAATAAATCATAAATATACATTATTCAGAAATTAATTATTCAGATGTTTTAAGCAAGGATGCATTTAAATTGATCAAAAGTGACAGTAAAGACATTTAAACTGTTATAAACGATTTCGATTTAAAATTGTTCTTTTGAACTTTGTTCAGCAAAGAGTAAGAGTAAAAAAAGAAAAAAATTTTTTTTACACAAAACATTAAGTAGCACAGATCTGATAATAATAAGAAATGTTTCTTCAGCATGAAATCAGCATATTAAAAGGATTTCTAAAGGAGCATGTGACATTGAAGACTGATGCTGAAAATTCAGCTTTGCCATCACAGGCAAAACACTTAATTTAAATTGTAATCATATTTCACAATATTACAGTCTTTACTTTATTTTTGATCAAATAAATGCAGCCCTGGTGAGTATAAGAGACCTTTCAAAATCATACAAAATATTACCCACCCCACACATGTATATGATAATTATGACTAAGCATAACATATAAAAAAAAATTACTCGCATACATTTTTTTTTACTGAATTTGATTACAGTTGAATCACATCTAACTCTCCCTTGAGCTAATTCATGTGTATTCCCTCTCTCCCATCTTTAGAAAACCCATTTATCGCACACTCCTTCCAGAGAGTCTGTTATCAGGTGGGTTTGGGCGTAGATAAATGAGGTCTTGCTCGCAGATGTTCTAAGGAGCAGATTGCACACATATACACACACTGGTCCACAGAGGAGTCAGAGCTTCTCCTCATTGTATTAACATGAGCTGTCAGTCACGTACCTCCTCACTCTTTTCCCTAAAGGAGAGGCTTTCCACATAGTGAACTACAAGATGATTTTCTGGTTTTACAGATACATTATCAAACCATTGGAAATAATCCAGCTGCATTTATGTCTTAAATTATACATTTCTTTCTCATATCTGGGTTCAAATAAGTTTCATGCTGAAATGACTTTCCTTTGGGTGTGTAGAGTTATAATACCCTTAATGGACTGAATGTCTTGCTAAATTTTAACCATACTATCAAGTTAATAGGGTCCATTTGGGTTGTTGTCTTTCATAATAATAATAATCATCATCATCAGCATAATTTGTATTGTGATTAGATGCTTTATTTAATATTAAAATATATAATACATTATAAACAAATATTTCAGAGATATATTTTTTATATATTGATTTCAGAGAAAACAACATTTTATTCAGCAAGGACACATTAAATTGATCTAAAGCCATTTTAACTTTGTTTTTATTAATGATAAACTATCAATTACATTCTCTTATATGTAAGTTCAGGCATTTGACAATGAAAGCATTCTCTGATTATACAATGAAGATAACTATTATATATGTCATGGTGAATTAAATTGCATTGAGAATCTTGAACAATACTGGGCATAAATATATGATTCAAATTTCTGTTTTCGGTACATTGAGTCACATGCATCTCAAATTCTGGTATTGCAACAAGAGCCATGTGACAAGCAGTAATGTTGAGTTTCTGTCATCAAGGACTAATCTATACAGTACATTGCATGTAAACGCTGGGCCTCTGAACCCAGAGACTGAACAAACACTCCTCTGCTCTCACACAAGCTGAACTCAGATACATACAGTGTTGAGTTACAGCTTTCACACGATGTGAACTGCAGTGCAAGGTCCCTTCAGGATTTTTTTTTACTCAAAAATGTTAACAATAATCAAGTTGTACAACCATACAATGTATATACCATATTTTTGGGCAGAAGCCATATCTTAATACTTCTAAAGCTCAGTAACAAATTCTAGAGAATTCTAAAAAAAGAAGGAAAAAAAACAGAGAGCGAAAATAAAGAGTAATGAGGGGTGTCAGTCACGTAATCCTCTCTCTTTTTCTCTCTCTCTCTGTTTTTCATTCTGGCAATTTCCTATGAGTCCCTGCTCTTCTGGGGATGGGAACCTCCTGTCAGTTTTATCAGACTGGAGGATCTATATTAAACACCCTGTCACATCTCCCTCTCTCCCCTGCAACGATCACACCATCTCTTTATCTGCCCGTCTGCTCTCACACACCTACTCTGCTCATATTTTTGCTTTACTGATTTGTTTGGTGGTTTGTAAGCCTATCATTTTGACCCTTCACACTGATATTAGCTCAAGAAAGTTCACTTTCTCAGTTGTATGTTCATCTCACTGAGACTACACTATTGACAAAGGTCACTTAAAAGCAGGGTACAGTAATTAAGGTTTGAACCTTCAAAAGAAGTCAAAATGAAAAGGGTTGGGGTTCTTAAAATTATTATTTAAGATATGTTTAACTGAAATTATACAAGAAGTTTTACCTCCAAGTAAATTTATTATTTATTTATACATTTATATTTACATTTACCGACAGTAATATAGGTCTCCTTACACAGCTAAGCTAAGGCTGCTCTGTGCCTGCTCAAAATTCTGTCTAAAGATGTAATGCAGAATAAAAGCCAGACTATATTATGCCTGCTATAAACCACCTCGGCCCCTAGTATTATAGTATACAGTGTAATTACTGTGTAAATGGGGGAAGTCGTGGCCTAATAGTAACCCAAAGGTTGCGGGTTCGAGTCTCGTACCGGCAGGGATTGTAGGTGGGGGGAGGATCTCCCACCTTCAATACCACGACTGAGGTGCCCTTGAGCAAGGCACCGAACCCCCAACTGCTACCCGGGCGCCGTAACAAAAAATGGCTGCCCACTGCTCTGGGTGTGTGTTCACGGTGTGTGTGTGTGTGTTCACTGCTGTGTGTGTGCACTAATTCTGAGTATGGGTCACCATACTTGGCCACATGTCACTTCACTTTCTTCTTCACTTTCTTTCTTAAATGCATTTATGCCACCTCTGAGCAGCATTAAACAGTCTGTGTGAAAACTTAAATGCAACTTCAGAAGCACTTCTATGCCACCTTTGCAGTGTGAATTTGACATAACAGCAATAGAAATTGTATTTAACTGAGAAAGTAATAATAACAACAGCAGAACTTCCGAGCACTTTGCGTTATCATTAACGACAAAACAAAAATTCAAATAGGCTAAAAATAAATAAACTCATTGCTATATTTTGACACTTTATTATAGATTTAGATCAACATTTTTGAATCTCTTTTCCACCTCAGACAAAATAAATTAATAAATATTTAGCATAATTGCTACTTTAGATTGTTTTACACTTTATACTATTTTAAATGATTACATTAATTGTTTCACTCTGAGGCAAAAATGGGTTTGCAGTTCTTCAAGGAACACGTAAAATGTCTTAACGACCCGACGCCTATAAAGTCACTGTAAAATTTGTATACTTCTCTGAAGCTATTCATACAAAAATGATCAACTCAAGACAAAGTGCTGTAACCATTTAGTGGAAATTTAAAACACCCAGCTTAACGAATGGCAGCACACACACGTTAGGCCTACATCATGGGCTTAAGATGCTGGTTTTAATAGTTGCATTCTGAACAAGTTAAGTTCTTGTTTTATTTTGTATTTTAGTGATCCTTACAAAAGCTGGCAGAATATGAAAGCTATGTTGCCTTGGAAAATGTAATGGAGAGATCACATCATACCTCATAAACTTCACAGGCAGTTCTAACCTGTGCCAAAAAGGTTATAAAGGTGTGACGAACAAACAGCAAATGATAAACACGTTCTAAGAATGTCAGAGCAACATGTAGCCTAGGTTTAATTAGCAAAATCAGATTCCATATAGTGGGCTGAAAATGAATACTGCACATTTAATCTCAAACGTGTGGTTTAATTATTGTAACTCATTACAATCCATGTAGCCTACTGTATATATTTTATTTTTGTTTTCTTTATATATAAACATGTAGTATTTTCTGTTATTGAAACCCACCTGTGAACATATCATGCATGTTCTGCATATAATATGTTTTCTTCTCTACCTGTTTATAATAGCTCCTTGAATCCTGGTATTTCTCTCCTCCTCTTCCTCTGTTCTCCTGTCTGTCACCCAGCCTCCCTAGCTTTGCATTGCCACTTGCTGATCTGGTGATATGTTGCCTTGTGAAGACAGGAAATGAAACCTTTCATTCCTCCCCAGTTACAGCCCCTTTATCAAAAGCAACTGGGTTTACCGACTTGCGAGCGTCATTGGACAACAACATATAGGTAAACAAAAGCAGACACCGCGTTTTGTCGTGATAATAACAGAAAAAAAGTTTTAACAATCACAGACGCTCTAAGATGTATAGGCACTTCTTCTGTCTTTTGTCATCCTCGTGACTGCTCGCGTATCATATTAGCGTTCTAACCCGAATCAGCGTTCTGAGAACACATATTTACTTAATGATATTGTGCAAACTCATCTTAAAATATTTAAAGAGTAAATTCCTCCACAGGTCTGACGGTGGGATTGAGTTTGATGATCATCGTCGTGATTATCGTCCTTGCGTTGGTTGTTTACACTCCACCGGGCGCTACAACGCGCTGCTTGAGAAGAAGCAGGAGTGAAGAACACCTCTCCCTGACTGCTAACAGAATTTCATGACTGCTAACAGAAACACATGAACTTTATGGATCTCAGTGTTGGACCCACTATGGGAACATTTTACCCCTTTAGAAAAATGACTTCCAAACAAATCACAGTTTCCAAAGACATGGAAATGTAATAAAATGTTAAAAGTCGTTGATATGTCTAAAGTGAATGTCTCTGTTCCAATGTTCTGCATGGAAGCATTTTGTTGGCCTTCATTATGAAGAATTCTAAGGCCATTTTTTGTACACAAGTATGATGATGTAGGGCTTACATCTCTAAATTTGTGTACCTGTCACACAAATGTAAATCCTCCCCAGCAGGCTCTTTAAAATTATGTTTAAAAAATACTTATTAGGAATAACTGGAAAAGCCATGGTAATTCATTGCCGAGAAAATTATGGGAACCCTGTAAATTAATTGTCCCTATTGAACTAACGTTACCGCTAAAGAACATTTTAAACTAGAGCTTTGTATACTTTCTCCAATTGTTACACATTTCTATTAAACAATATATAATTAAAATGTGTATAGCCTACTTTGTCATGTTGATTTAATAGTTTAGCCAAGAACATGAGCTCAATACCTAGGCTACTCCTTAATCAGGTTAGACGCAATATTGAATTTAAGGTGGATGAAATGAGGCTGTGAGGTCTTTGCAATGGCACGGACTGTATAAAGTTCCTTAGGTTGTGAAATTTTGAGATGGTCCTTACTGCAGAACACAAGATCCAGAGGGCGAGGTTGGATCCAGATCCAACTCCTCCCAACTTACATTTCCCTAAACCAGGGCTGTCCAAACTCAGTCCTGGAGGGCCGGTGTCCTGCAGAGTTTAGCTCCAACCCTAATTAAACACACCTGAACCAGCTAATCAAGCTCTTACTAGGCATAGAAACTTCCAGTCAGATGTGTTGAGGCAAGTTGGAGCTAAACTCTGCAGGACACCGGCCCTCCAGGACCGAGTTTGGACAGCCCTGCCCTAAACCTACCTGTCTCCATCCCCTGATCCCTAAACCCATCTCCACCCCTACACCTACCATCTCCAGGATGGATCTTGTGTACTGCAGTGAGGGGCTACTGGAAATTTTCACAACTTTCCAAACTGTTTTATGGAGTTTTCATTTACTGAAAGCTTTTTTTTTTTTTTCTCAGAAAGACGTTTCGTCAGCTACAATCCATTCACAACAATCCATGTACAATCCATTGAACGCACTGTACTTCTATCCGCCACAGCCTCATTTTCATTCCTGTCAAAAATGATATATGGCACTACTCTGACTGGTCTATTACACTCTTTTAACTGTATCACAGGAACTACAATGGCTGCAATTCCAGTAGACAACCATTAGATGGACTAGTGCTCTGTGGAAAGGACGAGAGTCTGTGCTACTGCATATTTCGTTTTCATTTAGGCAACTATAAATGCTGCTGCTACTACCTTTTATTGGCTTTCACATGGTGGACACTGCGATTATTGTGCTTTTCCTAGGTCATTCTGACATAGAAGAGTTCTCAACTGAGATTAAACAGGATTTTTACACCATTAGGACTGATATCACAAAATGATAAAGTGAGTGTTCAGTGCTACTCAGTATGTTCACTGCATCTGAACACATTTAGGTGGTTCAGCTTTATTTAGATTTCACTTTTTTTTACCATAATATATATTTCTGCTGTGTGAAAGAGAGCATTACAATTCTGTGAATCCTCAAAGAGCAGTTTTTCTTGTTCCACCCCTCCAACCCCCCTTTCACTGTCACCGAGGCAAGCTCTCAGAGTCAAACTGTAATTAAAAGACACTGCTGTTCATCTGTCTGTCTTAAAATCAGTAGTCGGTGTCCCCTAATCTCAATCTTATCTTCCCTGCTCTCCCTGCTAATCCACAGAGAGACAGAGATACGGTCACTGACAGATGCAGACAGCATCATGCATATGATAACAGACAGAATGTGAGACGTGTCCATGCAGCAAAACAATATTCACATGGAGACACAGGAAACAATGGCTCACCGTTTCCTCATGTATTGTGGCTGTTTTTTGTTTGTTTGTTTAAAAAAAAAACTCATGGTGTGATTTTAACTGTAGGAAATATGAGGAATTGTGATGCGTTAAATAACCAATAAGATGTTCGACCACTGAAAGCAATAATGTTGTGAGATGAATCCATTAATCAATGTCAAAACACCCACAAAATACAAAATAATGTATTTTTTACCCCTCTTTCTCGTTCCCCTTTATTGCGGTGTCTCATTGCTAATCAATATGTTTTGTATCTCCGGCTGAGTGCTTGTTTTCTCTGACAGAATGAGTCTGCATTGATTGTAGGCTGTGGTTTTTTCCCCACAAGCTCTCTAAAACACCAGCATGTTATATCTGCTGGGATGAAATGGGGGATGGAGCTCAGCGTGGATGGGGGTTTTCAATAATCTGTAACCCAGATATTTTAAAGGATTTGATGAATTTTTCCTACATACCCACCAGAGATGCTAATATTCGGAGGAAAATCTCGGCTAAATTGGTTTGCAGTAGTCTAGTATTTCTAAATAGGATAAAGAAAGCTGTTGGATAAAACAATGAGCTCTAGACTTATGATCAAGCCCTGGAAATAGCACCCTCCTCCGTACATATGCAGTCATATGACACATGGGTGACAGGGCGCTCTCACCAGCTGCCGTCTGGCTGTGGAATTCTTTACACATTTCAGCCAGGGGTTTCACGAATGCTGCCATTTTCAGAACACTGTTTAAAACTCCCAGGCTTTAACATGATAGTGTGTGTCTGTGCATTTTTTGTGCTGTATTGTTTTATGACTGGCTGCTCACTCACTTCTTTTATCACATCCTTTATTTCTTCTTGTATTCTTGAAATTATCGATTTTTGCAGCACACTGACAAAAAAAAAGCAATTATAAAAAATATAATTATTTGGTGTTATTTTGTTACTTTATTGTTTTTATATATACTTTTGTATATTATAGATATTTGAAAACAATCTTTCAGCTAAAAATAAATAGCCTTTCTTATTTAACCCTTCATTTGTGCAGCACGCTGACAAAAAATAAGCAGATACAAATATGATTAATTATGGCTGGTGTTTCTGTATATATTATTTTAGACATTTGAAAACAATCATCAGCTAAATAAATAAATAAATAGGCTAAATAAATATCAGCTCAGTTAAATTCTCCTTCATCAACACCTTATATGTCTGAATTTGAATGGCAAACTCGTTTTCAATTAAAGGCACAAGATTTTTTTTATTAAAATATTCAAAAACCACTAGAACAGTCTTATATATTTTGCTGACTTGTGTACTTACATTATCCCAAATGTTTCGAAGAATGTTTAAATCCAGAGAAATTAGCAATTTTAACTAGTGACACGGACCGTGTCCATAGTGTCATTGTGTCGCCTGCCAATGACGTCATAACCCCTCGATTTCCAGTTTTGTTTTGTAGAAAACATGGAAACACCAAAGACGCTTTAATATGTTGTGTGTTTTAATAGACCGGTGACGACCGCACAGAGTAGCATTATAACAGAACTTTCAAATGTATCTAGTATGATAAAACAGCACTGCTCTGAAACATGACCTTAGCATCAGTTATCTAGGAGTGGATTGATTACTGTCACCTTGAACACAGCTTCCTTAATGTTGCACTGAAGAAGGTAATCATGTATCACTTAGAGTCCAAAGGTTTTAAATGAAGCGTTGAATAGTGTTCAAATGAGATTAAATATTAGATTAGATGAAGGTATTCTGTTTTAGATCAGTTGACCGATAATATGGACATGACAGTTTTAGGTTAAGTATTTTAGGTTCATTGTTATATAAGGGAAAATGTATATTTAAGAAAATAAAAGCTGCATGTCTCAAACTTTGATGTAATATTTCACATGTTTGTCTGCTATGAAGTAATGTAGCTCAGAAATAAATAAAAGCTTAAAAGTAGCACAGAAATACATACCGGGTTGGCAGGGGCGTAGCAAGCTTTTCAAAAGTGCGGGGGATGGAGAAACGGAGGAGCGACTGTAGTAAGGCGTTTGTGCAAAACTGCGGAAAAACTGCAGAAAAAGTGCGGGTGTTGAACCCTCTCACCGGGAAAAGTGTGGGTGTTAAAACACCCACATCCCCCACGGGTGCGACGCCCCTGCGGGTTGGGTTGAAACAATAAAAGCAAAGTGTGCATAAATGATGTATAAACTTTGATTCAAAGTACATTAATGTACATATATGTCTGTTACAACTCATTCCATTTTTACAACACTCCCTGTTCCCCCAGTAGGCTAATTATAAAATAATGAAGAGAAAATTGTTTCAAATAGTTTTATTCAGCTGGCACAGAAAAAAAAAAAACTTTCAATTATGACGTTATTTCCATGGCAACGCATCATTTAGCGTCATTTAAAATAATTCAGAGAGAGATCAGATAACCAACAGGAGAGGTATGACGCCTCTGTTTGACAGCTGGTACGCATCGCGCATGCGCAGAACAAACAGAAGTGAGCGACCTCGAAGAAGCCGCACATCTTCCTATGTGCGACGGCACCCAATGATGTGAGTTTGGCCGCTACCTTCTCTTACATCTTGTGTTCCTGAACCTTGAATGGCGCTGGTCACCGTACAGCGGTCGCCAACCCCTAGTACAACCTCTAGTCCATGCGTGTCGGTGAGTTTCTTATCCGTTTCTCCAGTTTGGTTCTACTTATTAAATGATTTTATTCATGTCCGAGCTATAGCGGCAGCTAGGGTGTTCACTCGGTCTGCGCATGCGCAAAAACGTTACCGAACTTCTCGGTGGTTGACATGTAACTAGCCGCTTTGTTCTCTTTAAGCGTTCGTAATTTAATGCTTGATATTTTGAATGTTATTTTAAAATCACTAAAACTTTACTCCTTTAAAGTTGTCGAGTTATTAGGTAGGAAAAGCGGTCGTTTTTTGTAGTTTGGTAAGATAGTTTTGTTAGCTAGTTGCTAGCTGCTGATCTGCAGTAACGTTACATATTCAGTGACATCTGGACTTCAGAAACTGTATTGTACTGCACTGTCATTCTGTTGCATTTGATTAATATAGTTAGATCGATTATTACATAATGGGGACGTTTCTTAGTTAAACCTGAAATATGGTGAAAGCACACAAAATACATAGATTTAATGTTACATTCCTAAAACTACACAGATATCTGGGATATGTGTCACTTCACCGGGTGCCTCATTTGAGGTTAAAGTTTGTACTTTTTGTACAAATGTGTGGATGCTTTGGCCTAATCCAGTAGCGTAGACTCTATATTTTTCTCATAAACTTGCAATCTGATAAAGTAGCCTAGCCCTATGGTTTCATACCACTTCCTAATTTCTCCGAAATGCCTCAAGGTTTTCTCACAAACTCACTGTCACTATATTAACAAGATTTGTGGTTCAACAAGCGTGTGTCATACACATGTAATGTTTGTCTGTGTTGCACAGACTGACCATGAGTTGCCACATCTTTTGCTTGTGTTCCTGTTGACAACTCAAGGAGATGCAGTGTAATGAGCTTTTATGGAAAGTTGACTTATGCTTTGAGAGTTCTATCAATAAAGTGTTGAAAAAGTGATTGTAAAAATTGTGACTGTAAGTCTGTATGTCTTATAGCCACTATTTTGAGATCTGGGCAACATTGACTGTTCAGTTGAATACGTTTGCTGATGTAAAGGGGGAGATGGTGCATGAAAAGTGGGTTAGTTCTGTAAAGCCCATGTCAAGTTTGGTCACATCTTATGGTGCACAATGAGGAATTTTCAGTGACAGACTCTCCCCATGGCATGAAATTTTGATATTTAAGCCCTGCAGCCCAGTTCTGTACCCCAAATTGTCCTTTTTCAATTTAGATATGGGACCTAGTTCTTTATTATTATTATTATTATTATTATCATCTTTGTTTAAGATTAGTTACTTTGCAGATATACTGTACACTACATATACTTCTTCATATAGTGGCTATTTGAAGCAGTATAAAATGCAGCAATAAACCCTTAAAATATAAGTTTGCTACACTGTTGTCAACTGACAGTTTTAAATCGCATAATTCGGTGAGTGTTGTACAGTTATCATCTTAGAAATAAAAGCTTTATTTTTTTAATAAACTCTTGTCTTTTTATTAAGTCTGACATGTGAAATAATGTTCAGAAAAAAGTCTAATCTTTGCATATATGTTTTTCTTAAGTATCATATTTTATGATATGGTGGGAGAATATAAAGCTCATACTTGAAAAGAAAAAATAAACACCTCAGTTTTATTTAGAGGGCCAATCTACACACAAATATTACATTTGGTTCAGTTGCTGATATAGCCAAAAAGTATGATGAAATTCTGATAGTGTGTAATGTAAATAAATTAGATCTTTATAACGGTATAGCAAACTACTTGCATGAAATTCTCCCAAATATGATGCAGTCTCTGAACCAACAGTGAGTCAGGTGAGGTTGTAATCAGGGTTGAGATTGGGTTGGATACATACTGCAAAAATGATATGAGTGCTATTTTGAAATTACTTTTTGCTTTAGTAAACCCCATGATAAATCCATATTATGCACAGTATACTGCATAGTACTGATGCAATTACAAATAATATGGTAGTATGCTGTTCTGAACATACTGTAAGTATATTCAAGCTGTCAACTGAAAGCTGTGATAAATGTAATCAAGTGTTTTATTGTTTGCTTTGAGTCCTAAAATTGAGACAACCTGCCTCAACAAATTCACCTTAAGATAGGCTGACCTAAAGTCTTAAGTGTGTATCTGGGTTAGCACCAGGCCATGTAAAGGCCGCAACCAAATAAGAAAATTAGGTTATGTGAGTGAAATGAGCTACTTTCCCCCCATTACCAGATGCCCATCATGTGACCCCATTGAGGCATCCATGTGAGTCATCTTGTGAAATGCCTCAAGGTTTTCCAGACAAAGTGCCTGTGCACATCTTTATGATGGCCCTCACCTATGCTGATTTTATTCACAATTAAGTATACTACCATTCAAAAGTTTGGAGTCACTACATTGTTTTTTTTTTTAATTATTATTCTTATTATAGTCAAATGATTAATCGCAATTAATCACATCCAAAATAAAAGTTTTTGTTTACATAATATATGTATGTGTACTGTGTATATTTATTATTTATATATAAAGACACACACATACAGTATATATTTTGAACATATTTACATGTATATACATTTATATATTTATATTCTTATATTTTATATTATATATAAATATTTAAAGGTGACATATTATGAAAATCCGACTTTTCCAGGTTTTAAAGGGGTCCTATTAATATGCTCTTTTACAAAGTCTTGATTTTGTTTTGGGGGTGTACTAGAACAGGCTCTCAAACTAGGTTGTTCGAAAAACACATTATTTTTCAAATATTTTACTTTATTACAACACCTCTCTCCCCAGTCTGGCATGAACGGCTCGAATAGTTCCTGTATCAAATGAAGGCCCGCCTTCTGAATCAATTTGAGCGTGATTTAAACCCGGATGATTGTCACCACTCTAAGTTCGTCTGCCTTGAGAAAGCTAGCGTGTCTCCGACATAGTGATAACACTCGTACGCCTTCTCTAGTGAAGCACAACCAGATCTCGTCCCATTCATTGATATTTGTGATATCACAAATCCCAGAAAATATCCCCTTACCATAGCCGTCTGCGAGCTTCAGTGTAAATATTGCGTCAAAATCAAATGAATTTGAGCACGATTTAAACCCGGATGATTGTCTTGCAGATCTTTTTTTATGCTCAAACAGCAACATTACAGACTAACTAACGTTGAAAAAGTGAAAAGCATAATAGGACCCCTTTAAGTGCCATAATCAGGTCCCCGGTGCATCTACCAACCAAGGAAACGTGAAAAAGATTAACCCAGTAGCTTTGTTTTGGTAAGCCTTTTTCTGCAAGCGTCTGAGAATACGAGCGTGTCTGATTTCGCTCCCTTGGTGACGTAGCAAAGGGATCTCGTTATAATATTACTGCCCCTTAATCTGTAAGTTTCCACCCACAGCGCCGTCATTGTGTTTTCGCAAGCGACAATGGTGAACCAGCTCTAATGCCATGGAGAAAGTTTGAGCAAAGCATGCTAACTGTTCTGTGTTTGGCTGCACAGACGAGCACAGAACACTGTTTAGAGTCCCAGCCTCAGAGGAGCCAACAGAGCAGTGCAT